>NW_020173774.1:3061692-3158363 GCF_003031525.2 Neophocaena asiaeorientalis asiaeorientalis
AAGACCCCAACCTCCATGCCGCTCACTCTTTCCTCCCCTTCTAGAGGGAAAAGAAAAAAAGCCAAGGGCACTGGACATGGGAGAAACAGATTTAAAGATGGACTCAAGGGGAAGAGGCTGTTAGTGGAACAGCTGTATGGTGCACGGGCTCTGCTTATCAGAGAGGGTAGGGCCAGAAATGGGGAGCCAAGCACACAACCAGAGCGAAACAATCTCAAAACACTGCTCCATTTCTCTCTAAGAACATCCTCCACACTCCCCCAACCCCAGGTCAGCAGCGCTCTTCCCAAAGGAGGTGCCCGGGCTACATGGTAGGTCTGGCCCTGCAAATGGGGGTGGGGTGGGAGCAGTTCCAGGAACGGTATGAAGAGGGGGTCCTAGGTCTCCAAAGTCTCCACGCGGTCCCCAATTACCTTCCCAAGCTGATGGGGACCGTCCACCGTCTTTCCATCGTCATCTGGTCCCCAGCTGTTGAGAAACACCCAGTGGGAAGAGCCAGAGCCAGGCTGTGGCTGCCCACCCGGGCCCCCCAGGCTCAGCCGGCCGTCCCTCCGCCTGGGCCCTTCCTCTCCTCCCAAGGGCTCCAGCTCCGGACTCCCACGATGAAAGGACATAGGGGTCAAAGGTCCAGCCCTCACTCCAAAGTGGAAAACAGAAGTACGTGCTAAAGTTCTTCTTGTCCTTGGAAACTTTCCCAGTTTAGGACTACTTTAACCTGACCCTAAAAACCCTTTCTCAGGTCCCCAGGGAGTACAGATTGGTAGAGATGGATGGGACCTAGGGATCTAACGCTAGGCTTGATGGCAGAGCACCGGCGAAGGGAGTATCTGTGAAAGCTCTTGGGTCTGAGGAGTTCTCCATTCTTTCTCTGAAAGGAAATGTCCATGTGGATAATGCCATGCATTTACAGGAGACACTGCTTGGGGAAGAGCAGGTGCCATCAGTGCTGGGGGGCAGCCCAGCCTCAGCCCCTCCTTATCAAACACCCCCTCCCCTCCATAACCGTAACCTGGAGCTGCAGGTGTGTTTCTGGGGGGTGGTGTGATGGGGCCTGGTGCTGGGTGTCCAGCTCTGCTGTGGTTAGAAAGGAATGCCCAATTTCTTCCAGAGCCTTCTGAGTTTGATAAACAGATAAACACGAGGCAGGATGGAGCACTCCTCGTGTGGGAACCTGATTACTGGGGTGACAAGGGGCTTAAGGCTGAGAACCCAGGCGCTGGGGGTCTGGAGAAATGAGGGCAGTGGACTTACAGGCTGAACCCAGTGGGGAGAGCCCTGCTGGGACCTGCCCGAGTCAGCCCATCCTGCTGTTCTTCGGTTGGAGGATTCGCCCAGTGCCTGAGCCTCTGGCCCCCTCACCTTGTGCCTGGCTCTGCCTCACCTGCAACTGTAGATGTCATTGATTTGATAGTGCTTGTTGAACGCCACAGCCTCCATGCTGTCTGTCAGGGGTCCATCCAGTACCCGGATACCTAGGCGGTGAAGGCCATACCGGCTCCTCAATAATGCTGGCCCCCTAGACGGGGAGCTGGGTGCTGGGGGCCCCCCTGTGGAGACTTACTTTTCCTCTAAGTACTCTTGGTTATTTTGAATTTTTATACCATGTGCATGTACCTGTCCAGAAATATTTTTTAACATAATGCTAAATCTTAGACTTTAAGGATCCTGGGGTCCGGTGGGAAGATGCAGAGCCTAGAACGTAGGGAATCCAAGGTCCCCTTCTTATGTGCATCCTTAATCATGTAAAACACTGCAGTGGTGCTTGACACACAGAGGGTATTCAATAGATGGTACTCATCAGAATTACTCCTCTCGTGGATGCCTAATCTCACCCAATAAAATGGGGTGGGTCACGTCCTGGTGACCACATAGGGCGGAATGGAGCTTTCAGAAGGGACTTGGGCCCTGAAGGTTTCTGGCTCCCTCTGTAGCCCCATTCGCAGAGAGGGCTGCTGACCTCTGCTGGAGTGTAAGAGGAATACAGCCAATCTATTCCAACCTCAGAAATGCAGGTCCCAAGCATTTATGAGGAATCACGCAGACAGCGTGTCTCCATGCATTCCCTTCACCTTCTGCCTCGATGGACAAAGACCGAGAGGCAGAGGAGCCGCAGTACCACCCCAGCGGGGGCCAGGGCTGTTCCGCTCTCCTGAAAGGGTGGAGAGCAGACGGTGACCATCAGAAGGGCTGGGAACGGGAGAGCTGGGAGAAGGGAGAGGGGCCTCCACAGACACACGGGGGTCACGGAGGAAGGGCAGACCAGGAGGCACTTGGTAAACCATTAACATACAAATACAGCATGGATGAGGATAAGGAGTTATCATCACAATGGACTGAGCATTGACAGGGCGTAACCATGATCAGAAAAAGGGAGGAGCTGTCTGAGTAGGTGGGGCCCGGGCCTCCATCTCCCATCCAGAGCATTTCATACTTTCAGCTGTTTTATACAGTGGGGTTCACTGCTAAAAACATGTTGGAAACACAGTGCATTGAAAAAAATCAATGAACCAATACGTCCTGCAGATACCTACTTAGAAGCTTAACCTTTGCTTTCTGCTGTGTGTTGAGAGTGAAATAAAGTCGGGTTGGAATTCACGGGGGAGGGACAGAGGATGGACAGCTATACAGGAGGAATGTACCGAGGCTGGACTGGAGGTACCTGCTATGCGGCTCCCATACGCCACTCCCACGGCACAGAAGCTGTTGTTGGGCACGGCAGCGATCTCTCCTGCACACCTCGTACCGTGGTGGTTGCCATTCTCCACATCCGGGTGGGGCATGGGGTCAGGGTCGTTAGAGTTGAGGTCATAGCTGCCCTCGGGGCTCTGAAACAAGGTGGGGGAACGGGCGGAGCATGTGGTCACTCGCTGGTTACAAGGGTTCAGGTCTTGGAGCTCAGGGAGAGAGGGGAACTGGGATTTGGGGGCTCTAAGCCAGCACCGTGGGTCCATCTCTGCAAACCACATGGGCTGTGAGATATGAGGACAGGACACCTTGAGGCAAAACTGAGAAGTGCTGCAGCTCTTGGAAAATTTCTCTCTTGGCCACTACAGATGTGCCTAGGAGCCGCTTCCATGGTGTGGGAAGCCTGGGATAAAAGAGGTTTGGGGCTACCTAAAAGTCAGGCTTTAAGGAACTTGTGCAGAGAGGGAATCTGCCCGCAGGGGCCACTCCTTACTCCCCAGGGCAGGGAGTGGCAGCAGGAACCAGGAAGTGTCTCCCTTGCTGAGTTGGAGCCACGTCCAGTGACTTAGCTACCAGGCTGGAAGGCTGGCTGCGAAAAGGAGTAGATGAAGAACACCATCCCACCTTCCAGGCCCTTTTTTTTTTTTTTTGCGGTACGCAGGCCTCTCACTGTTGTGGCCTCTCCTGTTGCGGAGCACAGGCTCCGGACGCGCAGGCTCACTGGGCATGGCTCACGGCCCCAGCCACTCCGTGGCATGTGGGATCTTCCCAGACCGGGGCACGAACCCGTGTCCCCTGCATCGGCAGGCGGACTCTCAACCACTGCACCACCAGGGAAGCCCTCCAGGCCCTTTTATTTGGCCCAATGACCTCTAAGAAAGGGGACAGGCCTGAGGGAACATCAAGAATCAGGTAAGGCCCGGCGGTGGCTCGGGTCGTTCCAGTGCCACTCACATAGTTGGGTGCGATGTCCTGGATGGTATGCTCCACACCGTCGTCCACGACCACCACGGTCACCCCTTGCCCGGTTACATTGCGCTCCCATACACCTGTCACGTTGATGTCCCTGCCGGGGCTCCGCCGGTTATTCTGCAGGAGAGACAGGGTCAGGAACTATTCTCTGAGCCCTGGGAATCCAGTGACACGCAGTATAGCCCATAGAGAGACAAGTTACAGCGAGCAGCCCCTGTGCACTCTTGGCCACCGTCAAGGAGCCAGAGAGAGGTTGTAGACCAATAAGGGTAGGTGGGGACAGAGCTAAGGAGGGACACGTGAGAGCTTTGCCACAGCCTAGGTCTCAGGAAAGCCTGGCATCACTCACAGGCAATAAGGGTGAGAAGGTGGCTAGGGTCAAGGGTTGGATGATATGATTCGTAGGCCATATGACATATATTATATTAACACCGTACAGTATAACGTTACCAGTTAACTCTTGTAAGTGTTTCCCACGTGGGCACAAGTACATTAGTTCACTTAGCCATAACCATAACCATTACAATCTCCATTTGACAGAAAGGGAAACTGAGGCACGGAGACGCTAAACAGTGCACCCAAAGGTACACGCTAGTCAGTGGCAGGCGGCCCAGGCAGCCTGGTCCCAGGACCCACGCCCAGCCATTGCAGTCCGCCGGCTCTCTGGATATGAGCACAGGGAAGGTGGAGCCCGAGAATGAAGCCCACTGTGGAAGCCCACAGAAATGTCTCCTCAGGCAAAGGATGGGGACACTGAAGAGTAACAAAGACAAGAGGCCACTAAAGCACCGGGTACCCCCCGCCCAGCCACCTGAAGCCAGAAGCTGCAGGGCTGGACTCACCAGGTGCCACTGCTGCGGGTACTTGGGGTCATTGAAGTGGACGCTGCGCTTGGTCCGCTTGAGCAGCCTCTGCTCTGAGTGCCAGCTCACAGCTTCGTGCCTGGCCAACACGGCCTCCACCTGCTGCCGGACGGCCTCCACCTGCGGGGCCTGCCGGTGCCCTGCCGGCTGGACCAAGAGGTAGTGCCCCTGGAGCTCCCCGATGCGTCCTGCATTCACCAGCCCTGCCGCCTGGGCCAGGGCATCTGCCCGCTGCTCCAGCGACTGTTCTTCCCTTTCGCCTTCTGGGCTGTCCACACGCACTGCCCAGCTCAGCCCCTCCAGACCCTGGGCCCCAGGCCCACCTGCCCCCACCAGGCCCATCACCCAGGGAAGCAGTAGGAAGAGCCCGGCTAGCTCCAGGCAGAGGCAAGTGGGCCTGGGGCCCAGGGGGGCATCTGAGTGTGGCACTTTCTGCCTCCCCTTGGGCATCAGAGCAGAAGGCTGCAGACAAAGAGAAAGGACATCAGAGGTAAGAGCGCGATAACACGGCACACCTGGAAATCCCTAAGCCGTGCCTTTTAAATCATTAAACATGTGATCCTCTCCTGTTATTCACAGTTATCTCTGACCAACAGGGATAAGCCCCCAGGGGCAGTGTGGACCAGCACGAACCCCGGTGGGTCCCTCACTAGATAATCAAGCAGGATGTACAGCTGCTAACAGGCACCGTGCTGCTCTTTCCCACTGTTGCCATGAAAAGGGCTCAAAAGTCACAGGACTCCTGCAAATTCCTGGCAGAGTCATGACCGTTCTTTAGAAGAGACCCTCCTCCCTTCTTCAGAGACGACAGAAGTCTTTCCCCAGCTGACGTCTTGGTCCCCTTGTCCTGAGGGCTAACTCCCCGCAGTGGGGCCCCGTTCCCACCTGGACCCTGAGTGAGGCTGAGCTCCTGGTCTGGCTAACCACCTCACGCTCATTTTGTGCAAACGGAGAAAAGGCATCCCTTTCGCTGTGAGCAGTGGTGACTCCAGGCACAGACTGCAGACCTGTAGGCCCCAAGAAAACAAGAAATGGTGTCCTCCCAAACCCAGCGGAGCAAGCAGAGGCCGGCCACGAACTCTAGGATCCGTGATCAAAGAAACTGCAAGTGACTAAGTATCATTTCCAGGAATCCCAAATAGGTCACAGACTAGAACTGAACTGGTCCAGTAAGGCCAGATCAGTACATAACCCAGAAACCGTACTTCTCGACCTAAACGTCAGGCCATCGTCTTTTCTTTTTTTCCTAGATGCCTAGAAGAGCGCTTGAACTCTTAGCAAAAACCCCTCTTGAAAAAGTAGGTGGTACTGCTCCCTAGAAGTCCAGGGGGTAGCTAACTTCCTGATTTCTGTTCCTGTGGATGCCAGGGGAAGTAAGAGTAGGCGGGAGGCGGGTGAAATGGGGAAAACCCGAGCATGCAAACAAAACTGAACAGGCGTTAAGAGGCAAGTGGACACCCTGGGGAGAAGGGGTGATTGGAAAGCAGCACTAAAGGGCTACCCTTAGTCACTAGCTCAGCAAGTCGGCTGACAAGTGAGGGCTCAAGCTCTAAACCTGGGACTGCCACCCATGGTTTGACAGAAGAGCCAAATGAGAACTGGTGGGCAACTGTGGGGACAGAGACAGGTGAATACGTGACAGAACATGTGTGTCCCTATTGGTGGCTGGGCTTCAGAAGCATCTGCTCTCTACGGGGGTGGGGTGTAGGGGGGGTCACCTTGAGGTAGGGCTTAGTACCCACACCAATATGCAAATGGATTAGTCTCAAAACATTACATAACATGGGTATTTTACCGAAGTCTCTTTGGAAAGGGAGAAGGGGGCTTCCGCCACCTAACATTTCCCTCCCCAAATCTACATATCTCCTCTCTTTTCCTCTGAGGTTCCCGGGCAAATTCCTCCCTGCGCTCCAGCAGCGTCGACTGTCCCAAGATATTCAGGTGTCCTTCCCAGTGTGCATACAAAAATCTTGTTAGATAGCCTGATAGTGACCCAACTAGGCAGGCTCCTTCAATCTCAGTAGAGCCCACAGATTTCCGGAAGAGAGGAGAAACCTGACCACTACATCCTCCAGTCCCTCTGGCAGAGCAGTACCTTAACCCCACCCCAGCCCTCACCCTAGGCTTCTGGGTAAGGAAACTTAAATACCCTCTGAAAGTAGATCTCAAACTTCACCCAACTGCTAGGCGTGTCTTTACAGCTCTGAGGTGCCAAGAGAGAAGAGGAATGATACGGGCAGCCCAGAGTCCAAGATTCTGCTCCCAAGAGACTGTCCTCCTCGCAACCTCTACACCTGTTCCTAGAAACCAGGCTGCGTACCGGGGTCAGTTTCATTGATTTCCCCCTCCCTGGCCTCAACTGCCCCGTTCAATGTGCCCCTCTCCTCGGAGGACCCACACTATCCTGGATCCAAGACTCCGTGGCCCCGTCTCCCTGGGCTCCCCCACGCCGGGACTGAAGGCGCCCTCTGTGCGGCTCCCTCGTCCTCAGACACCGGCTGCCCCCAAGTTCTAGGCCACCCGGACTTCCAATGCCCCGCCCCCACCGAGTTCTCAACTCACCCGCCTGGCCGCAGCTGCTGCCGCCGCCTCCTTGCGGAAACTCACGGCTTCCCGGGAGCCCGAGAAGCCAGTGACAGTAGCATCACTTCCGCCCAGCGGCGCAGCCAATCAGCGACGGGTCCCTCGGCCGGCCCGACCAGCCGGGAGCAACTGGCTGTAGGGGGCCGGCTCCTTCGGGCATCCTCCACTGAGAGAGCAGCGTGTGTGGGTGCTCCTCGCGAGGGCCCACCGCCCCGAGTTCTCGGGGCATCTTCAAGAGGGACCTTCTCTATAGGGACGGTCCTCTCCTTCATGGTGTCCTCTGGAAAGGGCATCTCGGTTGCGACCTTTAAAAACACCTCGTTCCTGTTCTTCCTCTGATCGTCATGACCCCGACTCTCCCTGTAATCTTCCTAGAGGGGGTCCTCCCTCCACCGAGTCTCCTTCCTTCTCGAGGTCGCATCTCCCTTAGTCCCTGCGCCCCGGGAGAAGTCCACTAGTATCTTAGGGGCTTCCTCAGCGTCCGCGACCCCTTGACGGTGCCGGCTCCGGCCGCCAGAGGGCGCCGTCGGGGGCGGCGCAGTGCCACCACGGCCTCTCCTCTGCCGGCCGAGCCATTTGCACCTGTGCGAGCAGTAATGGCGATCTGGGGCCTGTTTTCTCCCGGGAGCCTCGTATAATTTGATGAGGGAAACTGAGGCACAGGGGGTCTCCGGCCTGGGACTGAAGTGTGGACACAGCCCAGCCTCCATGCCTGCCCTATGCGCTCTTGGAGGGTCAGGGATGTACCTGGGATGCTATTAAAATAAAAACAAGAATTTAAACATGCAACATCTCTTACTTGGATTACCGTGTTTTTCAGCTTCTCATTTTCATGCTGGAGTAACCAAGATTCTCATACTCTGGCACCTTTAGTAACTCTAAAGAGTCTGTACTTTCCTCAGTCAGTGGTTGTCAGACTTTTCCCATCTGTGGGGAACCCAGAGTAAAAGTGAAAGATACTTGGATTGCCCAATAAAATATTGCTTTTTCTCTCTCACACGAACATCTCCAAATTAATGGAGAATGCTTTTAATGTAACAGCCATAAAATGATTTTAAAACGTAAGCTATTATTGATGTTAGGCCCCAAATCACAGCCTTTGTAAATGATATTAGGCAAGGTAGGTAGGCATGTGGATCATTTGGAAGATTCTCATGGTCTGTGAGACTGCATTTCTCCTAAAGTGAAAAAGCTTTGCGCACATATGTGTGTGTGTGTGTATATATATATATATGTGTATATATATACATATACATACACGTACATATATAGTGACGTGAGGATTGATATCCCTTGGGACCTATTGCATGTAATGGCTCTTTTAATATCCTACTAGAGAATACCCTTGAGTGTTTTCTTCTGGAGCCCAGCTTTTTCTTTGTGTTTCTTTCCTGATATGACTCTGTTGTATGGACATGCTGAGAGGGTGAGATATATTTGTTTTGAAATTTTGGAACTTGTAGCCTGTACTTTGTTTCTGAATGTGCAGAGCATGATGGCAGCATCTGAGGTCGCTGGCGTGGTGGCCACTGCTCCCAGTCCTCCGGAATCCTCGTCTAGTGTATGTGCTTCCAAACCAGACGAAGTTCTCCCAGATGGTCTAAGGTAACGTGTGGACTCTCAACTGGGAAGATTTCATTTGGGTAAAGGGCTTTGGAGATGGGCTTCTTACAGAAGTGTAGTTCGTCTTTCCCCTTTTTGGCTCTAGTGACATTGCATTAGATGAAGCTCTTTAAAGGTAGGGACTATCTGATCTATATTTGTATGTCTGGTACCCAACACAGTATCTGACACTCAGCAGGCATGCTAATTATTTGTTGAATAAATAGATTAAAATACAGGGGGTCAAACTCATTTGAAAATGCAAATATTTCCCACCTTCTCCTACATGGACTATCTGTTTATTTAACTCTATGTTTATATGTTACATCTGTGTGTGTGTGTGTATATATGTGTGTATATATATATATATACACACACACATTATATCTGATGTATTAGACACGTGTATATGTATCTATGTCTATCTATAGGTAAATAGATAGCTTTATTAATATGGCTTACTGCTTCATGTATGTATTTCGCTTTCCAGCTAAACTCTTGAGGACAGGAACTATGAATACCCAACCTTGTTTTACAGTGCTTAAAGCATTGTTATGTATAATGTTGTACTAGGTTGACTATGTATCCTACCTCAACTCTTTTTTTAATTTAATTTTTATTTATTTATGGCTGTGTTGGGTTTTGTTGCTGCACGTGGGCTTTCTCTAGCTGCGGTGAGCAGGGGCTACTCTTCGTTGCGGTGTGCGGGCTCCTCATTGCGGTGGCTTCTCTTGTTGCGGAGCATGGGCTCTAGGCATGCAGGCTTCAGTAGTTGTGGCATGCGAGCTCAGTAGTTGTGGCTCGCTGGCTCTAGAGTGCAGGCTCAGTAGTTGTGGTGCACGGGCTTAGTTGGTCCGTGGCATGTGGGATCTTCCTGGACCAGGGCTCGAACCTGTGTCCCCTGTGCTGGCAGGTGGATTCTGAAGCACTGTGCCACCAGGGAAGTCCCCTACCTCAACTCTTTTGTAGAGTACCTAGAACCTAATACAATAGATAACACTGTGCTAGCAGCTTTATATGTGTTAACACATTTAATTCTCTCAACAATCTCAGCAGGTAGGTGCTAATGCTATTATTCCCATTTATAGGTGAGAGAACTTGAGACACAGAGAGGTTAGTAACTTGCCTAAGGTTACAAAGCTATGTTGGAGTCAGTGTTTGAACCCAGGCTCGTCTGACTCCAGCGTGCTTAATAAATGTAACAAATGTGTTGCATTTGTATTTATTACTTGTTACTTGTTATTAAGTGGGTAATGGGGAAAATGTTAAGTAAACCTAACCGTAAACTTGGATCTTCATTTTATAACTAAAATCAGACACCTACTACTGGTAATAATAATAACAGCTAAGGTTTATTGAGTGTTTGGTGTGTGCCAGAACTAAATACACCAGATGCTTTATCTCATGTAATCCTCACAATAATCTTACTAGGCAGGTAATATTATTTCTGTTTTACACATGAAGTTAAGTAACTTGCCCAGAGTTAAACAGCTAGTAAATAGCAGAGTCAGGATTCACACCCAGGTACTGTATCTGCCCAAATTTACAATTAAGTGTCCCCCCGACCCCGCCACCACTTAACCTCCAGCAAGGAATCAGCTTAGAGTATTTATAAAGATTTTTCATGTCACAAGGTTCTGTCTCTGTTGTTTTATTTTGAACAGTAGGTACTATTGAGGAAAGGAAGGCACAATGATCTGAAGCCTCAGTCAGTACTAGTTTGGAGTCCTTAAGGGCATAGTTGACAGAAGCAGTTGTTTTTTTTTTGTTTTGTTTTTTTTTTTAATGGCAAAGGAATTTAACACACATTATTCCTGGTAAAAGACTTACAGTCGTGAATGTTGGATGCCATTGTAAATAGGTTTTGAAGATCTCTTAAAAGCAGTATGGTAAAAAAAAAAAAAAAAAAAAAGCAGTATGGTAAATGGTTGTAGCAAACAATAAAACAACGATTTCAGTGTATACATGTGTGTGTATTTGTTATCTGGGGTAAAAGTTCTGCTGACAGCTTCAATTTTGGATTCAAAATCGTCAGTACTTCAGGCAACTTGAAGTGAAGATGCTATGCTCTGGAAAGCTGTTGGTGGTTCTGGTCAAAGATCTGTAAAATGAATTTGAATGAAAATTATTTTTGTGAAACGAGAGTGGAATTTAAAACAATATTTCTCAGTCAATATTTTATTTATTAAAATATGTGGAACAAAATTAGTACATGTACCTAAATGAAATATTCTAAGTAACGGCAGGCTGTTTCACCTGCATCCCCCCAAACCTTTGGCTCCTCAGCGTCATTTCTGTGTGACCGTTCACTGCGGACTGTCTCCTGAACCCAGCTTCTTCACCACCACACCATACTCCCTGCATGTGGGACAGGAATCACTGGGTGGAAACTAAGTTCCTTTTCAGTTGGCTAATTTGGAGGGGTTTATATAGTCTCGTTTTGTTCTTCTAGTGGTTATGTGAAAAGTATTATATATTTAAGCCTCTTTAAGATTGGGTGAAGAGAGAAACCTTTTATCTTATGTTTTTGATAGCCCCAAAGACCCTGCACAGAAGCACAAGAACTCGCCTCTGTCGAGTGTAAGTAACCAAACGATAACCAAGGAGAATAGCAGAAATGCCCATTTGGAACACCCAGAGCAGAATCCTGGTTCATCAGCAGGTGACACTTCAGCAGCGCACCGGGCGGCTTTAGGAGAAAACTTGATAGCCACGGCCCTTTGTCTCTCTGGCGGTGGGTCTCAGTCTGATTTGAAGGACGTGGCCAGCACAGCGGGAGAGGAGGGGGACACACGCCTCCGGGAGAGCCTCCACCCCGCCACTCGGTCTCTTAAGGCAGGGTGCGATACAAAGCAGCTTGCCTCCGGGAATTGTCCTGAAGAGAAGGCCCCGCAAGCCTCCATCCTAAAGGAAGGGAGCAGGGACACAGGCTTGGATTTCCCACCTGTGGTGCCTCCAGCAAATGGGGTTGAAGGAGTCAGAGTGGATCAGGATGATGATCAGGATAGCTCTTCCCTGAAGCTTTCTCAGAACATTGCCGTCCAGGTCAAGTATCAAGTTTCTACTACTAAAACGGAATTTGGGCTTTTAATTTTTTTTTTTTTTTTTTTTGTTGAGGGCAGGAGATATTTCTTCATAGTTGGTGGAGAACTACTCTGTCTCGTTTTTTTACTGGCAACTCTCATACTGTTTTCATACGGTGCTCTGTGATGACTTCATTCTGGTGTTCAATAAGTAACAGCCCGTGTCTAATCGTGGCGACCAGGAGCTTCATGACCTACATACAATCACTTTCACTGAGTAATTGATGAGCGTAGGTCATTAGCATTCATATTTCCTATCTTCGACCTTGCAGGAGGAATCCTTGTTAATTCTCTGACCTACATCTTAGGAAGTACGGGGTATCCTGCCTTCTAGTGACTGGTGTGCTTTTTTGTAGCAGGAAGGATGAGCACAGTAAATTGTAGGGGCCAAAATTCTTATCTGAGTCTCGAGCTTGTCTCTCCATCAGTTGTTGGGTCTTGTTCAGCTTATTTTGTGGGGTAAATGCTTCATGCTACATGGATGTCAGTGGACATTTGCCAGAACTACAGTTCTCTTGCTATGAAGCTGATAAGGGGAGAGAGCAAAAAGTTAACTTCTCAGTTCCTTGTGGCAGATTTCTCGGTGAAAGGACGAGAGCAATTCTGCCTTTTAGAATGTCTCTGAACAGTTCTGAATATAATTGTTTCTTTCTTTATAGACTGACTTTAAGACGGCTGATTCAGAGGTAAACACAGATCAAGATATTGAAAAGAATCTGGTAAGTAGTTAAACTGCGATTGTTCATGTATGAAACCATTAATGCAGAAGATCTAGAGTCACATCATCTCAGTTGGAAAAGGTGCAGGAACCTCCTTTATAAAATCCCTGACAGATGGTCAGCTAACTTCTACTTGATCACCTCCAGAGATGGGAAGCTTACTACTCATGAATCAGCATATTGCATTTTGAAAATAGCTCTTATTGTTAGATCTTATTATGAGGTGAGAACAGAACCACTAAAACTTCTTGTTATAGTTCTCTCTTGAGCTACGTAGAGTAAATCTAAATCCCTTTACTTGTTAGCCCCAAATATATTCAAAATGTTTTTTTAAATGCTTTTTCCTCTTATCCTTTAAGTCTGAACCTTTCCAGGTGAAACATCCCCAGATATTTTTTTTTTTTTTTTTTTTTTTTTGGCGGTACGCGGGCCTCTCACTGTGTGGCCTCTCCCGTTGCGGAGCACAGGCTCCAGATGCGCAGGCTCAGTGGCCATGGCTCAGTGGCCATGGCTCACAGGCCCAGCCGCTCCGTGGCATGTGGGATCTTCCCAGACCGGGGCAGGAACCCGTGTCCCCTGCATTGGCAGGCGGACTCTCAACCACCAGGGAAGCCCCCCAGATGTTTTTTTAACATTCTTCTTTTCTTCATATGATATATTTTTCAGTCTTTTCTTCAACCTGGTTACTTTTTCACCTAGACACGTTACACCTTCTCAATGTTTCTTTTGCAATGTGATCCTGAGAGCTAAATGTAGTAATGCACATACAGTGTAATTACTTCACTATACAATGGAACTGTTGTGTCATTCTGTGATGACATTCTACACACCATTTCCTAAGCTGACATCGTCACACTGTGGAGCTTTCACTTTTACTCCATCAGGTCTTTTTCTCATGTATTGCTTAGTTGTATCTTCCAATTTTATGCCTAGGTAATTATTATTATTTTTTTTGAGCGTCACTTTTTAAATCTGTTTTTTACTTTAAAATAGGTAATTGGTTTTTAAAACTTAGAGAACTTCACATTTATTTTTGTTAAAGTGGTCCCCTTGATCTTTCCCTGGCATTTTGTGGTAAAACTTCCACCCTGTAAGTGTGTGGATATCTGAATGTTCATTTTTCAAGAGGAAGGATAATGCTAGAAAAGGCACCCTAAGTTCAGGAAGGGGTCTTTAGGGTAAGATATGTTAATTGAATGGAAATAAAGAGGAAAACCAGGTAAGAAAGTGGATATTTGGTGCAAGTTGAAGAAATTGAGGGGCAGATGGAAAGAAGTAAGTTATTGGAGTACATTAACCACATGAAAACTTTTAAATAGAGAGTAGCAACTCAGGAGTTATTTATAACAGGCAAGTAAAAAGATCCTAGAGATGAGAGACCTGATGGCGATGTGCTGGGTGAGAACCAGGCTAGGAGAGAACCTCCAGGAGAAGGAGGAGAAGTCGCCTTTTCTTGAGCATTTATTCTAACCACTTTACACGGAGTGTTTATTTGGTCCCCACAGTTGTAAGGCAGGGTTTCGTTGACCATATAGCAATTGAAGGGGCCAACTAAGAGGTAATAGATAAGCTTTAGCATCAGTCTGAAACAGGGGTGGAAACTGGCAAGCCATTAGGCCAAAAGAGGCCCAGGGTTGTGTTTTGTTTGGCAGTATTCTTTTGGGTGGTGGTGTGGCCCACATGCTGTAATTTTTTAAATTATTATTATTTTTAAAATATTTATTTATTTAATTTGGTTGCGCTGGGTCTTAGCTGCGACAGGTGGGCTCCTTCGTTGCGGCTCCAGGGCTCCTTAGTTGTGGCACACGAACCGTCAGTTGCAGCATGCACGTGGGATCTAGTTCCCCGACCAGGGATAAGGTATTAAGCTTAGTGGCAATACAGGGAACTTTGCTCCTGTTTTACTTGCTACCCTTTTCATGCATTTACAGTAATTGCCCACTGCCTGCATTTGAAATTGTGACTCCTGCTTCTCAGGACCAATACACCATCAATGAAACAAAGTAACAATGTGTAATCCTTTGGCTTATTAAGATGAGAATTGTATCAAGTAATTTGCTGTATGCCTTTAAGCCATCCATTTGTATGTACTAATAGTATGTACCTTGAGACTTCTTTCTGTGAAGACTAGTTTTTTTCCCCATTCTGTGTTGTTAAAAAGATGCATTATCGGGCTTCCCTGGTGGCGCAGTGGTTGAGAGTCCGCCTGCCGATGCGGGGGACACGGGTTCGTACCCCGGTCCGGGAAGATCCCACATGCTGCGGAGCGGCTGGGCCCGTGAGCCATGGCTGCTGAGCCTGCGCGTCGGGAGCCTGTGCTTCACAACGGGAGAGGCCACAGCATTGAGAGGCCCGCGTACGGCAA
Source organism: Neophocaena asiaeorientalis asiaeorientalis (assembly GCF_003031525.2). Classification (NCBI taxonomy): domain Eukaryota; kingdom Metazoa; phylum Chordata; class Mammalia; order Artiodactyla; family Phocoenidae; genus Neophocaena; species Neophocaena asiaeorientalis. Next base: position 3,076,565 of record NW_020173774.1, read on the forward strand.
AAAAAAAATGAAATAAAATAAAAATTTTTAAAAGATGTATTATGGACAGAGAGGTACCATAAGGAAGTAGAGAGAGAAGAAAAGAATCCTCTAATCTACTAGTTTTCATCAATTGGTTCTTAACCGTTAATTTTTCTTGGGTTAAGGTCCTCTTTCAGAATCTTTTGAAAACTTTGAATTCTCATCTCAAAAAATTTTATACACACCTATCCATAGACCTCAGGTTCAGAATCCCTTTAAAGTTATGATGCTAAGGTGTCATCTGTTTAGGGAAATTTAGTTACATTTCAGTACATGGACTAAGGACTAGCTTATCCCAAAGCTAGAGTCCCATCTTGAGAGCTTATTTTTTTATTATCATAGTGTGATAAGTTTTTCCCTATTCACTTCTAAAACCTTTCTTTTCTTTGAAAGTAGTTATCGTCTAATGAACAAATTCAGTTTAATGCTCTGTTTAAATTTTACACTGGTTACCTTATACCAAATGTGCTTTAAATTGACCCTCTAAGTTTTAGTGTTCCTTTGAAATGTAATCATTACTTTTCTTGATTTATTAATGGGGGGGAGGCAGAGCTGAACTGTGACCCTTAGAAGCTTCACCTCTTTTATTGACTTATTTATTTATTGGCTGCGCTGGGTCATGGTTGTGGCATGCGAGAGCTTTAGTTGCAGCCTGCATGCGGGATCTAGTTCCCCAACCAGGGATCAAACCCGGGCCCCCTGCATTGGGAGTGTGGAGTCTTACCCACTGAACCACCAGGGAAGTCCCAGAAGCTTTACTTCTGCTCCCTATTTATATGAGAGCTTGCCGATTTGACCAATCTGAATACCAAGTGCCCCAGAACTCTTTGGTGGATCTGCCAATTTGTAGTGCTAATGACCAGTAAGGAGTCCAGTTTCTGGATGCATTTTGAGTAGTTGATCTGTTCTTTGTTTTTGCTCGTTCTTCTTCCTCCTAATAGATAAAATACCTTATTTCTCTTATTCCCTACTGCAGGGAAATTAGCCTATAAAGGGTCAGTTAGTAGATATCTTAGGCTTTGTGGGCTATATGTGCTCTTTTGTAACCACTCCACTCTGCTGTTGTAGTGTGAAAGCAGCCAGCCAGCTGTCGGGTATGGCTGTGTTCCTATAAAACATTTACTTATAAAAACAGACGGTGGGACCTCCCTGGTGGCACAGTGGTTAAGAATCTGCCTGCCAATGCAGGGGACATGGGATCAAGCCCTGGTCCGGGAAGCTCTCACATGCCACAGAGCAACTCAGCCCTTGCGCCACAACTACTGAGCCTGTGTGCCACAGCTACAGAAACCCGCGCACCTAGAACCTGTGCTCCGCGACAAGAGAAGACACCGCGATGAGAAGCCCCCGCGCTGCAATGAAGAGTAGCTCCCGCTCGCCACAACTAGAGAAAGCCCGTGCACAACAATGAAGACACAATGCAGCCAAAAATAAAACAAATAAAATTTAAAAACAAAAATAGTTGATGGCTGGATTTGGCCCACACGCCATAGGTTGCCACCCTCCATCTTAGCACAGTGTTGTACAATAGAATTTCCTTTAACGACGGAAGTGTTCTGTATCTGTGCTGTCCAGTATAGTAGCCACTACTCACGTGTAGCTACTGAGTACTTGGAATGTGGTAAGGTGACTGAAGAGCTGGATGTTTACATTTGCTTATTCTAATTAATTTAGCTACAGCATCGGACACTGCAGCCATAGCGCCCTGCATGGTGCCTTGAGCAGGGACATGGTGAATGTTTCTTGCAATGAAATTGGCGAATTAAACTTCTCATCTGTTGTTACCAATAGGATAAAATGATGACAGAGAGAACCCTGTTGAAGGAGCGTTACCAGGAGGTCCTGGACAAGCAGAGGCAAGTGGAGAATCAGCTCCAAGTGCAATTAAAGCAACTTCAGCAAAGGAGAGAAGAAGAAATGAAGAATCACCAGGTATTCTGCTTATATTAAAGTTGGCAATAAGTAAAGTATAGTCCCTAATCAGACTTTACTTTTGTTTTCAAATTAATAGAAATAAAAAAGCAGTATTTAACTTTTTAATGGTTATCATAGAATTTTTTTTTTTTTTTTTTTATATCATAGAATTTTAAGGATAAACAAGAACCTTCGAGGGCATCTCGTCCAAACTCTCACTCCTATTTTGGTTCAGAGAGGAAAGGATTATTTATTTATTTACTTTTTCGGTACGCGGGCCTCTCACTGCCGCGGCCTCTCCCGTTGCAGAGCACAGGCTCCGGACGCGCAGGCTCAGCGGCCATGGCTCACAGGCCCAGCCGCTCCACAGCATGTGGGATCTTCCCGGACCGGGGCACGAACCCGTGTCCCCTGCATCGGCAGGCGGACTCTCAACCACTGCACCACCAGGGAAGCCCAGGATTATTTATTTAACATATTTGTTTGACTGCCTACCTGGAAAGTCATTTGATTAGACTCCTGTCTCACACTGTATTTTAAAATACAATTCTAAGTAAATTAAAAATATACATATAAAAACTGGAAAAAAATTTTAAATCAGAAGAAAATTTAGAAGAATATTTATATACCTGAAGTTGCAAGAGGTCATTTTAACCCAGGCAGAAAACCTAGAAGATTTTTTAAAATTAATTATATATAATTAAACTTTTTGGCATGGCAAATGATGTAGAAAACAGTCAAAAGATCAATATTAGACTGAGAGAAAATATTTGTAGCACATATGACAAAGGGTTTAAGATGACATTCTGAGATTCCTACAAATTCATGGTAAAGGCCAAACAATGTAGAGAGACCAGGAAAAGTTACTGTATTACTTTCCTATTGTAATAGTTTTCTACTGTGATAGTTTCCCATTGCTGCTGTAACAAGTTGTCGTGAATTTAGAGCTTAAAGCAACACGTTTATTATCTTACAGTTCTGTAGGTCAGAAGTACAACGTGGGTGTCACTGGGCTAAAATCAAGGTATTAGGAGGGCAGCATTCCTTTCTGGGGACTCTAGGGGAGAATACATTTCCCTGCATTTCTGGCTTCTAGAGGCTGTTTGCATTCCTTTACCTGTGGCCCCCGTCTCCATCTTCAGAGTCAGCAACGTTGCATTTCTGTAACTGTTCTTCCCTAATCACATCTTCCTCTGATCACAACTGGGAAAGTTTCTCTGCTTTTAAAGACCCATTTGTGGTTAGATTGGGCCCACCCCGATAATCCTATCTCCCTATAGTGTTGTCTCCCTATCTCTTTTGCTATGGAGGGTAACGTAGGTTCCAAGGAGTAGAACATGGACATTTTTGTGGGGAAGAGGTTATTATTTTGCCCATAACAGTCACAAACAGTAATTCACAGAAGAGGAAAAGCAAATGGGTAACAAATGTATGAAAATAAACTCAGCCTTACTAGTGTCGATCCATTTGTATAGCAAATATTTTTTGAGTTCCTGATGTACGCTCTGAAGATTTAGTGGTGAACGAAACAGTCTCTGCCTTCATTGAATGCTTATTCTAGTTGGAGGAGACAGACAATAAAAACAGTAAAAGAACAGGAGGTAGTGAAATGCTCATTAAAATTACTAGATACCATTCCTCCCTCTTTCCCAAGAGATTGGGAAAAATGAAATAAGTTGTCAAAGGTAAGGAAAAATGAACTCTTTTTAGACATTGGTAGGAGTGTGAATTGTTATGACCATTTTAGAAAAGATATTAGGGCGACTTCCCTGGTGGTCCAGTGGTTAAGACTCCAAGCTTCCAATGCAGGGGGCACAGGTTCAATTCCTGGTTGGGGAACCAAGAATCCCGCATGACGTGCAGCGTGCCAAAAAGTTAAGTAAATAAATAAACAAGTAAATAAGTATATAAATAAAGTCTGAAGAAAAAAGATATTAGGAATTGTCACTTAAAATTTTTAAATGTATATATACCTTGACTTAGCAGTCTCATTGTTAGGAGTCTATTCTACAGAAATAAAAGCTTTTGTATGAAAATATAGGCATACAGGATGTTTATTGTAGTATTATTTGTAGTTACAAGAAAACTGAAGTCAGCCTTCACAGGATGGACTCTTGACAGAGACTGGTTGACTAAATTCGTTATATACATGTCATGTCGGGTTATACAGCTATTTTTTAGTTTGATCTATATTTATCGATAGTATGCTCATGTCAGGTGAACAAAAGCAAGATGCAGAATAGTGTATATAAAATTACCTCATTATAAAGAAAACAAAAAAGCAAATACGTATGTAAGTACACATGTATTTGTGTAAGAATGGAGAAAGATGTGAAAGCATAGAACAAAACGCTTAACACATTGATTACTTTATGGGTGGAATTGGTGTGAATTAGGGGTGACTTAACTTTATTACTTTTTGTTTGACTTCTTATTATAAATATATATGTATATAGTTAAATAATTTAAAAAGAACAAAGATAACCCCTACGCATAATAAAGTAGAGCCGTAACAAAACAAAACAAGAACATATTTGTTGGAAGTTGCAAACTCCCACCCTGTGCAAGAATGCCTTTCTCAGCAGTCTTGACAGGTGTTCATTCAGCCTTTATATGAGCACCAGTAGTGGAGAGCTTATTGCTTCACAAGGCAGTAAATTCCGTTTTTGAACAGTTGTGATTGTTAGAAATTCTTTTCTCCTGTTGAATTGAAATCTGCTTTATTATAACTTACTCCCTTTTGGGACTTTTTTGACTGCTTTTGGGACTACTCATCACCAGATTCCTTCAATTCAATTTGAAATCACTAAAGTCAATATGTTAATTTGAGATAGTTGAAAGTAACCTTCAGACCAAAAGAACTAATTCATTTCCTTCTTTATTTGTGTGTGACTATAATTGTGCGGGACTTAGGAGATATTAAAGGCCATCCAGGACGTAACAATAAAGCGAGAAGAAACAAAGAAGAAGATAGAGAAAGAAAAGAAGGAGTTTTTGCAGAAGGAGCAGGATCTGAAAGCTGAAATTGAGAAGCTTTGTGAGAAGGGCAGAAGGTAAATGATGCTGTTAAGAATAAAAACCCTGGGTTTATGTGTGTGTGTTTGTACGTAACAGGCCGGTTCTATTTGTGTTTCTACTTTCTTTTCTTTCAGTCTAATTTTTATTTGAAAAACAAGTGCACAAATTAAAATCCTTGAGTGATTTTAGCTTTTTCAGCACCCTATGTTAAATTTAATAAAAAGTGTTTCAGGGATTCATCAGTACATTGAAATAACAGCAGCTCATTGTTTGGTCCCAAGTCTGATCAGGATTTTGATATATATCTAACACCTATTTCACTTGCCTTATCTGATGTTTTACAGTTTAGGCTATGAGGCTACTTTGCTTATGTTAAATTCAGCACCAAAACTAAATTTCAAACTAACATTGCAAGCTGTTTGCAAAGCTATTTAATGGATCTGTGTGCTTTTCAGGGTACTGCAGCAAGGCTAAGGCGGGCATAGAATTTGGTCATAGTTTCAATTTTCTAAGTTTCTTAATGTGACCTGTTTGGAAGTCAAAATAGTTGTGAATATTGTGATTTTATTTAAATTCTACTAAAATGCATTTTTATTTATCAAGAAAATCTTGGCTTGCTAATGTGTCCGAGAGCTAAGTGAAAAGTAGCGGGATACTTGGAAAATGATTCAGCAAATGAGGAAAGATGATAAATAAGACAGGACATTTTGGAATAATTGGGAAAATTTGAATATGGATTACGTATTAGGTAATATTGTATCAATGGTAAATATTTTGCGTGTGATTATGTAGAAGGTTCTTATTCTTAAAAGATACTTGCTGAAGTTTTAGGGGTTGTCATGATGTCTATAACTTTCAGGTGGTTCAGAGGGCGAAGTAAAGTAAATGTGGCAAAAAGCGTTAACAGCTGGTGCATCCAGATGACGGGCATGTGTTCACGTTCACTGGACTACTCTGTTACCTTTTCTGTTGGTTTGAAATTTTCAAAGAAAAAGTTGCAGGAGTGGGGGTAGATATAGGGAGAAATTAGCCAGGCAATGAATAGGGAAGAAGACATTGCAGGCAGGGGACCTACAGACGAGAGAGATTAGCAACTGAGACCTGAGGTAGAGAGGAATGAGGCTAGTGGAGGAGGCAGAAGCCCAATCACAAAGGCTCAGATCCCGTGTAAGGAGTTTGAGATTTTCCCTGATAGTGAGAGACTGGAGAGTTTTAAGGAGGGGGTGGGGATCAGAGGATGAGATTTGCACTTTATTTATTTATTTTCAATTAAAAAATTTTTAATTGAAGTATGGTTGATTTATAATATATTAGTTTCAGATGTACAACGTAGTGATTTAAAACCTTTATGGATTATATTTAAAGTTGTTATAAAATGTTGGCTGTATTCCCTGTGCTGTATACTATATCCTTACAGCTTATTTATTTTATACACAGTAGTTTGTACTTCTTAGTCCCCTACCCCTATCTTGCCCCTCCTCCCCATCTCCCCATTGGCAACCACCTGTTTGTTCTCTGTGAGTCTGTTTCTGTTTTGTTACATTCACTCATTCTTTTCACTTTTTAGATTCCACATGTAAGTGATGACATACAGTATTGTGTTTTTCTATCTGATTTATTTCACTTAGCATAATGCCCTCCAGGTCCATCCATGTTATTGCAAATGGCAAAATTCCATTCTTTTTTATGGCTGAGTAGTATTCCATTGTGTGTGTGTGTGTGTGTGAATGTGTGTGTGTGTGTGTGTGTGTGTGTGTGTGTGTGTATGTATTACCACATCTGTGTTATCCATTCATCTGTTGTTGGACACTTAGGTTGCTTCCATATCTTGGCAACTGTAAATAGAGATTTGCAGTTTAGATAGATGATGACGCCAGTTGGAGAATAGACTGGAGTAGTGTAGAGGACCAGTTAGGAGACTTATCTGTCAGAGCCTGCGTTACAATAATGGTGGCCAAAACTGAAGTGCTGCAGTGGGGAGGAGAGATGTGAATCCATTTGTAAGGTGTTAGGGGTAGCACTAATAGGTGGACAGGGAAGAGTTATAGAAACGCCCATATTTCTGGCTTGGAAAATTGGGGAAATAATGGGGTTTTCTAGTAAGATGTCTTATTCAGTTACCCACTTTACAAGTTTCAAGTTAAATTCTACCTCCTTTGTAAAATCTTCCTTACCCAGTTCTTCCTGAACTAATCTCTCCCTCCTCAGAACATCTATACAGCTCTCTGCTGATTTTGCTTATTTTTATTTTTTATTTTTTTTTTTGCTGTACGCGGACCTCTCACTGTTGTGGCCTCTCCAGTTGCGGAGCACAGGCTCCAGACGCGCAGGCTCAGCGGCCATGGCTCGTGGGCCCAGCCGCTTCGCAGCATGTGGGATCTTCCTGGACTGGGGCACGAACCCGTGTCCCCTGCATCGGCAGGCGGACTCTCAACCACTGCGCCACCAGGGAGGCCCGGGTCTTCTTTTTTAAAATGCTCTGAGCCTGCCTGATGAACTCGTGATAGAGTAAATAGCAGATCAAGGGAGTTAATGTTGGAAGCATTACTTTGGATGTGATATAAGAGTTTATGCTATATTGAAATTGACAGGGTGCAAGAGGATTCTTTTTGGAAATTTCTCACCAAATGCTAGTTTATTTAACTGGTATGCTTTGAAGTCCTAATAGCTTGTCTGGCAATCAGTAAATCTAGTGAGCATTTCTTAGGTGCAAAGCAGTGAGCCAGACTGTTCAGCATCCTGTATTTTGACCACAGCCTTCAGTCCTTCCAGCTTTCTGTCTCATTCCCAGTAAATGTACAATTTAACATCAAGTCCTCTTTCTTGTTTTTTGACTTCATTCCAGTTTCTCCCAGTCCTCCAGCTCCCTGGAAGCATTTCTTTGCCTAGCCAGACTGGACTCATGGTCTATTACTTGAATTTCTCCCTTACCATTACCATCAATTCTGTGGAGGCTTGTTCCTTTCCTTTCATTTTTCCATAGTACTCCAGTCCTGGGCCAAGTCAGCCCCCACACCTACCCCCCCACCCCGCCCCCTCCAACATCTCTATTCTTCTTATACTTGGGCTGCTGAGGGCTGCTGCAGGTGATCACACAGCTGTGTGTCTTGAGGCCAGAATAAATTTGACTTTCAAAAACACCCGGATCCTCAGGACTCCCTCTTCCTCTGAGGGCTGTCCCTAACTATTACCTCTCTTTCTAAACTTTCTGTCTCCACCACTTCTCTCCTTAGTCTTAGCAAATGATCTTGCCTTTTATTTGACTGAAAAAATAGGGGCCATTGAGTAAACCTTCCTTCAGTTTCTTATCAGCAGATACATCCATCTTTTCTTCGTGTCCTTGTATCTGAGTCTAAACTACCTGTGTGTGAATCCTGTTCCCTCTTGCTTTTCCCACTTCTCCATAAGTGACACCACACTCTCCTCCAGTGACTAAGCTGAATAACCAAGTCATTCTGAATTCTTCTCTTAACTCCTCTCTGCTTTACCAAGTCCTGTAGATTCTTAATATTAATTGTCCCTTTCTCTCCATTCACTCTGCCACTCTTAGTTCAGGTTTCTATCAGTTCTCCTAGATTCTGAGGCAGGCTACTAAACATTCTTTGCCTCCAGTCTCCTCCATTTTCATTGGTCTAGTACAAATCTGTCGAAGAAATCTGTCAAAGAATACGGATCTGATAATGTCATTTCCCTGCTTAAAGTCCTTCATAGTTCCTAGGGTAAAGTTTAAACTCTTTAGTTTAATATAAGAGGCCCTCAATTATCTAGTCCCTGTTTATGTCCCTAGCTGCATCTTTTACCATTCCCCCAAACCACCATGCTAGTTTATATCTAACTACTACATGTTGTATCCTGAACTCACTTAAAACTCAGCCTGTATCAACTGCTCTAGAAAGCTTTCCCAGATACTCCCCTTATCCTCCCCTTCACACACCCTGACCATTTAATTTAGATGACCCTTCTCCGTATTCACCTAGCATGGTGTGTATGCTTCTGTCATAACACTGACCTCTGATGGTCTTTTGTGTTTATCACATTATATAGTCAGCTTCCTGAGGGCAGGTATTTCGATTATCTATCGCTGTCAAAAAACACTGTAGAACTTAGCATCTTAAAACAGTAACAATATTTTATTATTTCTCTCAATTCTTTGGGTTGATTGAGTCTCAGATGGATGGTTCTTCTAGTGTCCTTTGGAGTCCTTCCTGTAGCTGCCGTTATGTGGCAACTGGGGCTGGAATGTCCAAGATGGCTTCATTCATATTTCTGCCTTGGCAGGGGCACGTGGAAAGCTGAGTTCCGGTGGGACTCTGGGATGTCTAGGCCTTTTCACTCTATCTCTCCACGCTGTCTCAGGACTTTTTCCTCTCCAGGTGGTCTTTCCAGCCAAGGAGCCAGATTTCTTACTTGGTGGCTCAGGGCTCCCAAGAGTACAAAAGTGGAAGTTTCCAGGCTTTCTTAAGGCATAGACTTGGGACCAGTACAGTGCTACTACTGTGGCATTCTGTTGGTTAACATGAGTGACAGGGCCAGCCCAGATTCAGTGTGGGAGGGGACTGCGAGGAGGAGGCCTGGTTCACTGTGAGGACTCCATTTTTGGAGATTTGCTACCACGGCAAGTAACACATCTTGTTTAACTTTTTCTGCTCAGCATGTAATAGTTTCTTTTAGATACGGGAAATCATAGCAGTTATATAAACAGGGGTTACATAATTGGAGGTGTTTTAGAAGTATGCAGGATGAATTATGAGGAGAGACAGAGGCTGGGACATCAACCAGCAAGCTCTTACAATAAAGTGAGTTTATAAGAATTATTATAAGACTAATGGTGGTTGAATGAAAAGGGAGAAATGGATTTAGGAGGGATTGGTGTCGGATTATTTTAAGGATTAGGACAGAGGGAGAAGTCAAAAATAACTTCATTGTTTTGACCCTGGGTAACTCTGTACCGCCATGGACAGTAATTGGGAAGCAGAATACCAGTTCTAAATTTTGAGGATAAAGTAATACTTTTGATGATACGGGACATGCAAGTTAAAATACTTAGTAGGCAATTAGAAATGGGAGACTTGAATACAGAAGAGATGCTATGTCTTCATTTGGAGTTGCGTATAGGTGATAGTTAAAATGATAGGAGTGAATTTTCTGTGGGAAAAAGTATAGAGTAGGGCTCAGTTCTGAACTTTGAGGTACACCTGCAGTTTGGGAGTAGAAAGAGGAAGAGAAGGCAAAAAGAATAATCAGAGAAGGAAAAGGAAGCAGTTTAAAATAGTAGTATAGGGTTTCAACGGGAGAAGGTGGTTAACAGTGTCAGAAACTATAGGGTAGGAAATGAGAACCAGGTCTGAATAAAGGCTATTGGTAATTTTTTAAAATTTATTTATTTATTTATTTATTTATTTTTGGCTGCACTGGGTCTTTGTTGCTGCACTAGGGCTTTCTCTAGATGCGGCGAGCGGGGGCTACTCTTCATTGCAGTGCACGGGCTTCTCATTGCAGTGGCTGCTCTTGTTGCGGAGCACGGACTCTAGGCACACGGGCTTCAGTAGTTGTGGCGTGCAGGCTCAGTAGTTGTGGCTCACGGGCTCTAGAACGCAGGCTCAGTAGTTGTGACGCACAGGCTTAGTTGCTCTGCGGCATGTGGGATCTTCCCGGACCAGGGCTCGAACCCGTGTCCCCTGCATTGGCAGGCGGATTCTTAACCACTGCGCCACCAGGGAAGTCCCGCTATTGGTAATTATTGAATGTAACCAATAGGGATTTTTAGGTAGAGGAATTAGGTTATTGGATTGATTTTTTTCCCCAATATTTTATTATGAAAAATTTCAAGCATTCAGAGAAACTGCAAGTATTGTACACTAACACTCACCACCTAGATTCAGCAATTAATGTTCTATTAAATTTGTTTTAACAGTATCTTTCCCTCTATCTATTCATCAGTCCATCTTATTTTTTATGCATATTGGAGTAAGATGTAGTCATCAGTAAATTCACCTATAAACTCATAAACTTGTATATCATTAATTAGACTTTAATATTATTTGTGTTTCCTTTTTTGTGGTAATAAATTATATATGCAGTTAAATATATAAATATTAAGTTGTACCATTCAGTGAGTTTTGACAAATGTATATACCCTTGTAATTCAAAGCCCATCAAGATATAGAGAATACTATGATTAAACCAGATAATTCCTCATGTACCTTCCCTGTCATTCCCTGTCCTTACACTCCCAAAGGTAACTACTGTTCTGACTTTTTTATCAGAGACTAATTCTGTATGTTCTAGAATGTCACATAAATGAAATCATACAACATGTACTCTTTTCTTTCATTCAGCATAATGCTTTTGGTAGTTTTCATGCTGTCTTTTTTATTCGTGAGTAGTATTCCTCTTGTTAATATACCACAGTTTATCCATCTTCCTGTTGATGGTAGGTAGCAGTTTCCAGATTTTTGACTATTATGAATAAAGCTGTGAATATTCAAGTGCAAGTCTTTGTGTGATCATATACTTTTATTTCTCTTGGGTAAATTCCTAGGAATACAATTGCTAGGTTGTAGGGTAGGTATATGTTTAGTTTCATAAGAAAAGGCCAAACATGTTTCCAAAGTGGGTATACCTTTTTATACTCTACCTACAATGTTTGAGAGTTTTGGTTGCTTCATATCCTTGCCATTCAAGTGGTTGTGCAGTAGTATTTCATTGTGGTTTTGATTTGCATTTCCCTAGTGGCTAATGATGTTGATCACTTTTTCCATGTGCTTATTGGTCATTAATTTACCTGTTTTTGTGAAGTGTCCTGTCAAATATTCCCCCCCACGCACACCTTTTTTGCGGGAATTGAGGTTTTGGCTTTCTATGACTGTATAGTAGATGCTCTTTACATATTCCAAATATGTCTTTTGTCAGTTACATGTTCCATGAAAATTTTCTTCCAGTCTCTGACTTATCTATTCATTTTAAAATTTCATCTTTTGGTGAACGGAAAATTTACTTTCAATGATGTCTAATTTATCAAGTTTCCATTTATAGGTATTGCATTCTCTGTCCTAAGAAACCTCTGCCTCCCCTGAAGTAGCAAAGATGTTCTCCTCTGTTTTCTTATGGAAGCTTTATCATTTTAGCTTTAATATTTATGTCTCTGATCCATCTCAGATTAATTTTTGTGTATGGTGAGAAGTAGGGGTTGAAGTTAATTTTTTCCCATGTGGATATCCAGTTGTTCTGGCACCATTTGTTGAAAAGACTTTCCCCATTGGGTTGCTTGACACCTTCGCCAAAAACCAAATGGCAGTATGAGTCATTTGTATAAATAGTGGGTTTATTCTGGGTACAGTACCAATCTATTGCATTGATATATTTGCCTATCTTTATGCCAAATCACAGTGTTGTAATTATTATAGCTTTATAGTAAGTCATGAAGTTAGATTATGCAAAGTCTTCTGCTTTTTTTTTTTTTAACTTTAAAAAAAAATTAATTTTTGGCTGCATTGGGTCTTCATTGCTGTGTGCAGGCTATCTCTAGTTGCGGTGAGCGGGGGCTACTCTTTGTTGTGGTGTGCGGGCTTCTCATTGCAGTGGCTTCTCTTGTTGCAGACCACGGGCTCTAGGCGCAAGGGCTTCAGTAGTTGTGGCACGCGGGCTCAGTAGTTCTGCTGCACGGTATTAGTTGCTCCGTGGCATGTGGGATCTTTCCGGACCAGGGATTGAACCCGTGTCCCCTGCATTGGCCGGCGGATTCTTAACTACTGCCCCACCAAAGAAGTCCCAAAGTCTTCTTCTTTTTGTTCAAGATTGCTTTGGATATTCTAGGTTGTTTGCACTTACATATATATATTTGAGAAGCAGCTTATCATTTTCTACAAAAACAACAGATTTTCTGAGAGTTCTTAATATGATTGGATGCTTAATTTTATCACATGGTTTTTCTGCATCTGTTAAAATTATCAAATGCTTTTTCTCCTTTATTCTGTTAATATAGTGAATTATGTTGATTTATTTTCAAATGTTAAACCAATTCTCTATTCCTGTGATTACACCTAACTTGGGCAAGATATGTTATTGTTTATATATTGCTGGATTTGACTTGCTAATATTTTTGAAGGATTTTTATGTCTACTTTTATTGAGGAACAGTATTCTGTATTTTTTTTATTTTAAAAATTTAGTTATATCAGTTGCTGAGGGGGCGATGTTAAAATCTCTGTGATTATAGATTTTTCTCTTTTTCTTTTTAATTCTGTCAATTTTTGTTTCTTATATCTTGAAGCTGTGTTGTTAGATACATATACAGTTATGATTGTTATGTATTCTTGATGAATTATCTTCATCATTGACATTGACATTTTATCATTTTGAAATGTCTCTATCTTGGTCATACTCTTAATGTTTATTTTATGTAATATTAATATAGATATTACAGTTATATATGCTTCCTCTTTACACAATATATATTTTGCCATCTTCTACCTTCAACCTATCTACATTTTTATATGTTTTGTAGACAACATATAATTGGGTCTTTCTTTTTGATCTATTCTGACAAGCTTACTTTTAATAATAGGCTTTTAGTGTAGTTGAATTTAATAGGATTATTGATATGATTAGATTTAGGTCTACGTTTTTATTTTGTGAATTGAATATTAATTCATTGACTATTCTTTAGAATTCCATTTTAATTTGGCCTTTTCCACCCAGAATACACATCTATTTAATTCACTGGCAACATGCATCATAAAGACAAACTACATGCCTGTTGATTATGCTATATTAGAAAGAGTTGTAATTTTCTTGAATAAAGTATTTGGAAATTTTTCATAGTTTTAATTGTTGAAACTTAGAATTATCCTTCAGATTTTTTTTAAAAATCAAAAAAATTTAGGTATAATTTACATGCAATAAAATGCACTTATTTTAAGTTACAGTTTGATGAGTTTTGACAAATTAATTATACATGTAAACACTAACACAGTCAAGGTATAGCACATACCCATTACCCTAAAATCTTCCCTGTATTCTGTTTTTTTTTTTGCGGTACGCGGGCCTCTCACTGTCGTGGCCTCTCCTGTTGTGGAGCACAGGCTCCGGATGCTCAGGCTCAGCGGCCATGGCTCACGGGCCCAGCCGCTCCGTGGCATGCGGGATCTTCCCGGACCAGGGCACGAACCCGTGTCCCCTGCATCGGCAGGCGGACTCTTAACCACTGCGCCACCAGGGAAGCCCCGTGTATTCCTTCGTAATCACTGTGCTTCCGCCCCACCATTCCCAGGTAAACACTGATCTGCTTTCTGTCACTGTAGATTACACTTATCTTTTCTAGACATTCGTGTCTTTCTTTCACTTACATTTTTGAGATTCATCTATGATGTGATGAATGTGAACTATATCAGTAGTTCATTGCTTTTTTTTAAAAGACTTAATTTTTTTAGTGCAGTTTGAAGTTTACAACAAAATTGAGAGGGAGGTGCAGAGATTTCCCATATGCCCCCTGCCCATACACATGCATAGCCTTCCCTTTATCAACGTTACTCACTAGAGTGGTACATTTTTTACCAAAGGTGAAGCTACATTGACACATCATAATCACTCAAAGTACATAGTTTACCTTAGGGTTCACTCTTGGTGTTATACACTTTATGATTTGGACAAATGTATAATGACATATATTTATTATTATACAGAGTATTTTTCACTGCCCATCCTCGGTGCTCTGCCTGTTTATCCCCCACTCCCCAACTGATCTTTTTATTGTCTCCATAGTTTTGCTTCTTCCAGAGTGGTGTATAGTTGAATCATACAATATGTAGCCTTTCAGATTGGCTTCTTTCACTTAGTACTATGCATTTGAGGTTTCTCCATGTCTTTTCATGGCTTGATAGCTCATTTCTTTTTAGCATTGAATAATATTCCATTGTTTGAATGTACAACAGTTTTTTTTTATTCATCTTTGAAGGACATCTTGGTTGCTTCCAAGTTTTGGCAATTTGAATAAAGCTGCTATAAATATCCAAGTGCAAATTTTTGTATGGATGTAAGTTTTCAACTCCTTTAGGTAGATACCAAGAAGTGTGATGGCTGGATCATATGATAAGAGTATGTTTAGTTTTGTAAGAAACTGGCAAACTGTCTTCTAGAGTGGCTGTACCACTTTGCATTCCCAACAGAAATGAATGAGAGTTCCTGTTGCTCCACATCCTCACCAGCATTTGTTGTTGTCAGTGTTCTGGATTTTGGTCATTTTAATAGGTATGTAGTGGTATCTCATTGTTTTAATTTGCATTTCCCTGATGACAAATGATGTGGAGCATCTTTTCATATCCTCATTTGCCACCTGTATATCTTTTTTGGTGAGATGTCTGTTAAAGTCTTTAGCCCATTTTTTAAATCTTTTTTGTTTTTAAACTGAGAGATATTTTAAATTTAATTTTATTCTTATTTTTTTGGCTGTGCTGTGTGGCCTCCAGGATTTCAATTGCCCGACCAGGGATTGAACCTGGGACACGGCCGTGAAAGCCTGGAATCCCAACCACTAGGCCACCAGGGAACTTCCTTATTTGTTTTATTGTTGAATTTTAAGAGCTCTTTGTATCCTTTAGATAACATTCCTTTGTCAGATGTGTCTTTTGCAAATATTTTCTCCCAGTCTGTGCTTGTCTTCTGATTTTCTTGATACTTTCTTTCGCAGAGCAGAAGTTTTTTATTTTATTTATTTGGCCTCACTGCATGGCTTGTGGATCTTAGTTCCCTGACCAGGGATTGAACCCAGGCCCTTGGCAGTGGAAGCGTGGAATCCTAATTACTGAACTGCCAGGGAATTACCAGAAGTTTTTACTTTTAATGAAGTCTAATTTATCAAGTATTTCTTTTGTGGATCATGTCTTTGGTGTTATATCATTCATTTAGGTTTTCTCCTATGTTATCTTCTAGGAGTTTTATAGTTTTGCATTTTACATTTAGGTCCATGATCCATTTTCAGTTAATTTTTGTGAAAGGTGTAAGGTCTGTGTTTAGATCCATTTTTTTTTTTTGCATGTGGATGTCCAGTTCTAGCACCATTTGTTGAAGAGACTCTTTGCTCCATCTTATTATCTTCGCTTCTTTGTTAAAGATCAGTTGACTGTGTTTATGGAGTTCTATTTCTAGGCTCTCTGTTCTGTTCCACTGATCTATTTGCCTATTCTTTCACAAATACCAAGCTGTCTTGATCATATAGCTTTATAGTAAGTCTGGAAGTTGAGTAGCATCAGTCTTCCAATTTTGTTCTTCTTTTTCAATATTGTGTTGCTTATTCTAGATCCTTTGCCGCCTCTTATAAACTTTAGAGTCAATTTGTTGATATCCATAGAATAACTTGCTGGGATTTTGATTGGGATTGTGTTGACTCTATAGATCAAGTTGGGAAGAACTGACATCTTGACAATGTTGAGTCTTCCTTTCCATGAACATGGAATATCTCTCCATTTATTTAGTTCTTCTTTGATATTGTTCATCATAGTTTTGTACTTTTCCTCATACAGATCTTGTACATATTTTGTTAGATTTATACCTAAGTGTATGTAGTGTAAAGGATAATTGTGTTTTTAATTTCAAATTCCACTTACTCTTTTTTTTGGCTGCACCATGTGGCATGTGGGATCTTAGTTCCCTGACCAGGGATTGAACCCACACCCCCTGCATTGGCAGTACAGAGTCTTAACTAGTGGACTGCCAGGGAAGTCCCAAATTCCACTTGTTCATTGTTAGCATTTAGGAAAGCAGTTGACCTTTGTATATTAACCTTGTGTTGTGCAACCTTGCTTTAACAGCTTAGTAGTTCAAGGAGGGTTTTTTGTCTATTCTTTCCAGTTTTATAAGTGGATGATCATGTCATTTGCAAACAAAGACAGTTTTATGTCTTCCTTTTCAGTCTATATACCTTTTATTTCTTTTTCTTGCTTTATTACATTTTCAAGGACTTCCAGTATGATGTTGAAAAGGGGTGGTGAGAGGGGACTTCTTTACCTTGTACCTGATCTTGGGAAAGCTTCAAGTTTCTCACTCTTGAGTATGATGTTAACTGTAGATTTTTTTGTAGATGTCTACCATGTTGAGAAAGTTCCCCCCTATTCCTAGTTTACTGAGAATTTTCACCATTAATGGATGATGGATTTTGTCAAATACTTTTTCTACATCTGTTGACATGATCATTTGATTTTTCTTTTTTAGTCTTTTGATGTGATGGATAATATTAATTGATTTTTGAATGTTGAACTAGCCTTGCATACCTGGGGTAAATCCCACTTGGTCATGATTCTTTTTGTACTTTTTTGTATTGATTCACTAATATTTTGTGAAGAATTTTTGCATCTGTGTTCATGAAAGATATTGGTCTGTAGCTTTTTCTTCTTTTATTTTTGTCTGGTTATGGTATTAGGGTAAGTGCTGGCCTCATAGACTGAATTAGGAAGTATTTCCTCTGCTTCTGTCTTCTAAATGATTGTAGAGAATTGGTATAATTTCTTCCTTAAATGTGTGGTAGAATTCACTAGTGAACCCATCTGGGCCTGGTATTTTCTGTTTTGGAAGGTTATTAATTATTGAATCAATTTTTAAAATAGATATCAGTGTTCATTCCTTTTTAATGCTGAGTAGTTGTCCATTGTGTGAATATCCAACAATTTGTTTACTCAGTTGAAGATGTCCTTCTAATATAAACTGTCTCCTATTGTTTCTGATGAGAAGTCAGTGACAGTTTTTTCTCTCTGTGTATTGTGTCATTTTTTCCCTCTGTGTATTGTGTCATTTTTTCCCTATGGTTTCTTTCAATGTTTTCTATCCTTGGTTTTCAGCAGTTTGACTTTGATTTTCCCAGGTGTGGCTTTCTTCCTGTTTTACCTGTTTGGGGTTTTCTCAGCTGCTTATTCTGTAAAGTTGTGTATTTCACCAAATTTGTGAAATTTTGACATAATTTTCAAATATTTTTCCTGTCCCATTCCCTCCTTTCCTTCTGGGACTCCACTTTCGTATGTGTTAGAACTTTTGATACTGTCCTATAGCTCATGGGGGCTCTTTCATTTCTTTCCAATTCTTTTTTTTTTTTTTTTTTAATATTTATTTTTGGCTGCGTTGGGTCTTCGTTGCTGGGCGCAGGCTTTCTTTAGTTGCGGCGAGTGGGCGCTACTCTTCATTGCGGTGCGCAGCCTTCTCATTGCAGTGGTTTCTCTCGTTGTGGAGCATAGGCTGTAGGCGCATGGGCTCAGTATTTATGTAAAATACACCGTTTTTTTTCTACAAAAAGTGTAAAGTTTGGGGACTTCCATGGTGATCCAGTGGTTAAGACTCCATGCTTCCACTGTAGGCGCCGTGGGTTCAATCCCTGGTCAGGGAACTAAGATCCCACATGCCGTGTGATGCAGCCAAAAAAGGAAAAAAAGAAAAGAAAAGAAAAAGGGTAAAGTTTTTCTTTTTTTTTTTTAATGTGTAACATAGGCAAAATTATTTAAGTCGATAAGTTTTTGAGAAATTTCACATTTTCTGATTCCACCCACTGCCAAGCACCTTAGTGGGTTTTTTTTTTTTTTAGCATGCAACTTTCGTATTGTTTTCTAAATCTAAAGAATACAGTGATACAGTATACAGTGATATTATACTGCATCTACTCACGTGAAAAGGAACAAAGTATCGCCCCTGAAATAATTACTAATTACACAATACTGCAGACTGATAAACACTGTAAGTACTAAAATGTTAACATTTCAACATACAGTGTCAACAACATCCTGCTTTCTTTTTTAATTGGTCAAAACATTTGTTAAGGTCATGCAAAATAAACACTTTGTGAAAATGTTAGATTACACTCAAACATCAAGGCAATGAAACCCAAAAGAGCAACTTTTTAATGCAACGACTGGTCAAGTAGATAAACTATTCAGCATCTTAATAAAAATCCAGTAAGTGAAAAACATCAAAAATGTAAGCACTAAATTTAGGTAACTGCTTGTCTACAATCTCACCACCTACAGTCTTACCTGTGACTGAAGATATACTGCCAAAATTGTTCGACGTAAGTAAGCTATGTTAAAATGACCAAAAAAATGTCAATGCATGATGCCAGGGTAAATTTCTAGTCCACACAATACTTAAATGTGATCATTGTCTTAACTCTGCTAACAGTAAATGAGAAGTCACACCAGATTTATCTTCTTTTTACTCTTGGTTTGTTACATGTTTTTAAACTTTTGTCTACAAGTGTTTCTTATGATCCTCCCCGAGAATTAACATGCTTATTTAGGAACAGGTGAAGCAGATAAACCCTGCCTTGGTATAGAAGGCAGTGATTTCGTTTTCCCTAAGTATTTCCTCGTCACTTGTCAGTTGTCACTGACCTTTCTGCTATAGTTATGTCCTCAGTCTCCCATTCCATAAAGATTTTTAGTGCCTATTATTATCCATGTCTCCCTGATTCTCCCAGAAAAAGAATTCATTTTTTTCCTCTCATCGCTAGGCTCACTAAGGAAAGCTGAGCACACAATTTAAAGGAGTTACAGAGTAGACCAGGGAGGGTTCTCGGGCAGGTGGATGGTGCTTGAAGGCAGGTCTGGGATCTGGAGAGAAGAGCATCCAGGTCATAGGAAGGTGATCGGCCCCTCTCCATGGGCCACTCTCCTAGCAGCTCCCAATGACACAGTTACTGGGCTCTCCTTTGGGCACTGTTGACTCACTTTCTTACCAATTTTTAAAGCCCTCTTTATATTTTCTACTTAAAATTTAAAAACTCTTTGATAAGCAATTTGTCTATTATATAGAACACCGGTTCTCAACGTGCAGAGCATTAACCTTTAATCTCTAGGTTATTCCATAACCTAGTGTTTGGGTCATACTCTTCAAGATAGTCCTTTCAAGAAGAATTTTTGCCCAATCCACAGTTACCATTGTCAGTCAGTCTTGCCACAATTCTTTCAGTTGGGCTTCTTTGCTCTCTAATGAAATACGGACGCACTTCAAAAATTCCCCACGTGTAGTCTTTGGGATCCAGTTTTCTCAAGCAGTTTATTTTAGGACCATGTTTAGGGTCAGACAAGATGGATCAGCCTGGTTCTGAATTTTAGACACCCTAGAAAAAGAGAAGCATCAGTTCCTATTGAAGAGTATGTCAAACTGAACAGTATGAGAAACTATAGGAATACTGTATCAGTAAAAATACCAGGTTTAACATGCACAAAGCCAAGAAAAACAATGATGCCAGATACTGAAGTTATATTAGCATTGTCCTTTGAACTCCCAGCAGAATAAACTGCTGAATGCAGGTACCACACGGTGCAATAAAATTCACCCTTTTAAAATGATGAATTTTGACAAATGTATACTGTTGTATAACTACCACCACAATCATGGTATGAAATATTTGCATTACTCCAGAAAGCTTCTTCCTGACTCTTTGGAATCAGTTGTCTCCTCTATCCTGAGCCATTGGCAACCACTGGTCTGCTTTCTCTCAGTGTAGCTTTTGCCTTTTCTAGAACTTCATGTAAATAGAATCATAGAATATATAGCCTTTTCTGTCTGTTTCTTATTTAAGATAAAGCTTTTGCAGTTTATCTATGTTTTTGCATGTATCAGTAATTTAATTCCTCTTTACTGCTGAGTAGCATTTACTTATAAGGTTATACCAAGTTTATTTACTAGTTGATGGACATTTGAGTTGTTTCCATTTTTTGTCTGTTATAAATAAAGCTGCTCTGAATATTCAAGTACAAGTCTTTATGTGGACATGTTTCTTTTCTCTTGAGTAAGTACTTAGGAGTGGAATTGCTGGACCATATGTTTGCTTAACATAAGAAACTGGCAAACTGTTTTCCAAAGTTGCTTTACTATTTGGCATTCCCACCAGCAATGCATAAGTGTTCTGGTTATTCTGTATCCTCACCAGTACTTGGTGTTATCAGTCTTTTTAGTTTTAGCCATTCTAATAAGCGTTTAGTAGTATCTCATTGTGGTTTTAATTTGCACTTTTCTAATAACTTTTTTTTTGTGTGTGTGGTACGTGGGCCTCTTACTGTTGTGTCCTCTCCCGTTATGGAGCACAGGCTCCGGACACTCAGGTTCAGCGGCCACGGCTCACGGGCCCAGCCGCTCCGCGGACCGGGGCACGAACCTGTGTCCCATGCATCGCCAGGCGGACTCTCAACCACTGCGCCACCAGGGAAGCCCCAACTACTTTTTTTAAATTAATTTGGTTGTGCCCGGTCTTAGTTGTGGCAGGCAGGCTCCTTAGTGGCTGCTCGCCAGCTCCTTAGTTGCAGCACATGGGCTCCTTAGTTGTGGCTCACGGCCTCCTTAGTTACAGCTTGCCGGCTACTTAGTTGCGGCATGCGGGCTCCTTAGTTGCGGCATGCATGCGGGACCTGTTCCCTGGCCAGGGATTGAACCCAGGCCCCTTGCACTGGGCACACAGAGTCTTAGCCACTGCGCCACCAGGGAAGTTCCAACATTTTCCTAATGACTGTTGATGTTGAACATCTTTTCATGTCCATGTCTGCCATTTGTTGTTCTTTTTTGGTGAAGTATTTATTTGAATATTTTACCCATTCAAAAACATGTTTTCTTATTGAGTATTGTCAGTACAGGTCCTTTTATCAGATATGCGTTTTGCAAATATTTTTTTCCAGTATATAACTTGCTTTGCATTTTGTAGCAGTGTATTTTGAAATGCAAAAGTTTAATTTTAAAAAAAAAATTATTTTTTATACAATTTTAAAGGTTACACTTCATTTACAGTTATTACAAAATATTGGCTATATGCCCCGTGTTGTACAGTACATCCTTGTAGCCTATCTTACACCCAGTAGTTTGTACCTCCCACTCCCGCATCCTTATATTGCCCCCCTCCCCTTACTGGCAATCACTAGTTTGTTCTTTGTATCTGTGAGTCTACTCCTTTTTTGCTATATTCACTAGTTGTATTTTTTAGATTCCACATGTAAGTGATATTATACAGTGTATTTGTCTTTGTCTGACTTATTTCACTAAGCATAATGCCCTCCAAGTCCATCTGTGTTGCTGCAGATGGCAAAATTTCATTCTTCTTTATGGCTGAGTAGTATTCTATATATATATAGAATATATATATAGATAGACAGATAGATAGAATCTATACCACATCTTCTTTATTCGTTCATCTGTTTTCTGTTTGTTTGTTTTGCGGTACGCGGGCCTCTCACTGTTGTGGCCTCTCCCGTTGCGGAGCACAGCCTCCGGATGCGCAGGCTCAGCCGCCATGGCTCATGGGCCCAGCCGCTCCGCGGCATGTGGGATCCTCCCGGACCGGGGCACGAACCCGCGTCCCCTGCATCGGCAGGCGGACTCTCAGCCACTGTGCCACCAGGGAAGCCGCCATCTGTTTTTTTTTAAATAATTTCTGAAATTAAGATTTTTTAAAATTTATTTATTTATTTATTTTTGTCTGCATTGGGTCTTCGTTGCTGCACACAGGCTTTCTCTAGTTGCTGTGAGCGGGGGCTACTCTTCGTTGCGGTGTGCGGGCTTCTCAATGCTTCTCATTGTGGTGGCTTCTCTTGTTGTGGAGCATGGGCTCTAGGCACACAGGCTTCAGTGGTTGTGGCATACAGGCTCAGTAGTTGTGGCTCACGGGCTCAGTAGTTGTAGCTCACAGGCTCAGTAGTTGTAGCTCACAGGCTCTAGAGCGCAGGCTCAGTAGTTGTGTGCATGGGCTTAGTTGCTCCATGACATATGGGATCTTCCTGGACCAGGGCTTGAACCTGTGTCCCCTGCATTGGCAGGCGGATTCTTAACCACTGTGCCACCAGTGAAGCCCTCATTCATCTGTTGATGGACACTTAGATTGCTTTCATATCTTGGCAATTGTAAGTAATGCTGCTATGAACATTGGTGTGCATGTATCTTTTTGAATTAGTGTTTTTGTTTTCTTTGGATATATACCCGGGAGTGGAATTGCCGGGCCATATGATAGTTCTACTTTTAGTTTTTTGAGAAACTTCCGTACTGTTTTCCACAGATGGAAATTGGCTGCACCAATTTGCATTCCCAACAATGGTGTATGAGGGTTCCCTTTTCTCTGCATCCTCACCAGCATTTGTTATTTGTGTTCTTTTTGATGACAGCCATTCTGACAGGTGTGAAGTGATATCTCATTATGGTTTTGATTTTCATTTCTCTGATGATTAGTGATGTTGAGCATCTTTTCATGTGCCTCTTGGCCATCTGCATTTCCTCTTTGGAAAAATGTCTATTCAGTTCTTTTGCCCCTTTTTTTTAAAAAAATAAATTTATTTATTTATTTTTGGCTGTGTTGAGTCTTCATTGCTGGGCGCGGGCTTCCACTAGTTGCGCGAGCGGGGGCTACTCTTCGTTGTGGTGCACGGGCTTCTCATTGCAGTGGCTTCTCTTTGTTGCGCAGCATGTACTCTAGGAGCACGGGCTTCAGTAGTTGTGGCACGCAGGCTCAGTAGTTGTGGCTCACGGGCTCTAGAGCACAAGCTCAGTAGTTGTGGCACACGTTGCCCATTTTTTAATTGGGTTGTTTATTTGTTTTGATGTTGAGTTGTATGAGCTGTTCATGTATGTTGGATATTAATCCCATATTGGTTATATCCTTTTCACATATTTTCTCCCATTCAGTAGGTTGTCTTTTCATTTTGTTGGTGGTTTCCTTTGCCATGCAAAAGCTTTTAAATTTAATTAGGTCCCATTTGTTTATTTTTGCTTTTATTTCCTTTACTTAGTAGATGGATCCAAAAAAAAATATTACTGCAGTTGATGTCATACAGTGTTCTACCTGTGTTTTCCTCTAGGACAGTGGTCCCCAACCTTTTTGGTACCAGGGACCAGTTTCATGGAAGACATTTTGTCCATTGGGGTGGGAGGGATGGTTCAGGTAGTAATGAGAATGATGGGGAATGGCAGATGAAGCTTCACTCGCTCACCCACCGCTCACCTCCTGCTATGTGGCCTGGTTCCTAACAGGCCATGGACCAGTAGCAGGCCGCAGACTGGGGGTTGGGGACCCCTGCGTGAGTAGTTTTATAGTATCTGGTCTTACATTTAGGTCTTTAACCCATTTTGAGTTTGTTTTTGTACATGGTGTTAGAGAATGTTCTTATTTCATTCTTTTACATGTAGCTGTCCAGTTTTCCCAGCACCACTTATTGATGAGAATGTCTTTTCTTTATTGTATATTCTTGCCTCCTTTGTCATAGATTAATTGACCATAATTGTGTGAGTTTATTTCTGGGCTCTCTATCCAGTTGCATTGATCTATGGGTCTGTTTTTGTGCCAGTACCATACTGTTTTGATTACTGTAGGCTTGTAGTATAGTCTGAAGTCAGGGAGTGTGATTCCTCCAGCTCTGACCTTCTTTTTCAAAATTGTTTTAGCTATTCAGTGTCTTTTGTGTTTCCATACAAATTTTAAATTTATTTGTTCTAGTTCTGTGAAAAATGCCCCTGGTATTTTGATAGAGATTGCACTGAATCTGTAGATTGCCTTGGGTAGTATTGTCATTTTAACAGTATTGATTCTTCCAATCCAAGAACACAGTATATCTTTCTATCTGTGTTTTCTTCATTTTCTTTCATCAGTGTCTTATAGTTTTTGGAGTACAGGTCTTTTGCTTCCTTGGGTAGGTTTATTCCTAGGTATTTTATTCTTTTTGATGTGATGGTAATAAATGGAATTGTTTCCTTAATTTCTCTTTCTGATATTTCCTTGTTAGTGAATAGAAATGGAACAGATTTCTATATATTAAGTTTGTATCCTGCAACTTTACCAAATTCATCTATAAGCTCTAGTAGCTTTCTGGTGGCATCTTTAGGATTTTCTATGTATAGTATCATGTCATCTGCAAACAGTGACAGTTTCACTCCTTCCTTTCCAATTTGAATTTCTTTTATTTCCAAAAATTTAAATTTTGATGATGTCCAGTTTACCAGTTTTTTCTTTTGTGGTTCCTGCATTTTGTGTCCCAAGAAATCTTTGCCTAATCGGAAAAAAGAAAAAATCAGTTTAGTTAGAAGAATGACATTGTTTACATTTTTGTAAGCCTCTTTAATGGAACAAGCTTAATCCTCATATCTACCTCTGCATATAATCTCCTGCAATATGTTGTTTTGGTTAAAGTACAGGAAGAAAATCTAGTGATATGCAGGTATGCAGTTGGAAAAGCAAGGAGTATTTTAATAGACTTTTTAGATAACTGTGAATATTCTTCTTTGACAGTGCTCCAAAACTTGACAGCTGATAGTTTCTTAAAGTTTCATTGCATCGTGGAAACTGAAACCACTTCAGTGATTTTGTACTGTTTTATTAAAATTCATTGTCTTAACTTGCACTTTGAGTGGATCTTTTAACTGTGTTGGCTAGGGAAGGAAAACCTTTTCCCTCTATCCTAGTAGGTTCAATTTCTGAGGCTGTGAATTAACCTGACAAAGGACAGAGTAAGGAGAAAAAACCCAGTTTATGCATGCAACATGCATATAGTGAAAGAATTCAGCAATGAGTAGCTCAAAGGAATAGTTAGAATCTGGGGCTTATGGGAGAACAAATGAGTTCTTAAAAGTGGGGGAGAAAGGACACTTTCTGGACTTTTGGAAGGATAAATGGGTTTTCAGGAGAACAAGCAGGAGTTAAAATTTGTGATAATATTTATATGTACAGGTATGAATAGTTTTTCTGTCTCCTTCAGGGCCATAAAATTCCACTGGAGAAGAGATTTAGGGTAGGTTTTATTCACCTTCTTTCTTCTGGGAGTAGCTCTGCCCTGAAGAGGTGTTTAGGACAGCCTTATTTCCCAGAAATTGCTGCTGTTAGCTAGAGAAAGCTCTGAGAAGGCTTTCTTTCCTGTGTCTGTTGAATCTCAAATGTTTTCATCTTTTTGTTGTTGTTTCACTTTATTTTTTATTTTTTTGGCCACGTTGGGTCTTTGTTGCTCTGTGTAGGCTTTCTCTAGTTGTGGCGATTGGAGGCTACTCTTCACTGCGTTGCGCGGGCTTCTCATTGCGGTGGCTTCTTTTGTGGTGGAGCACAGGCTCTAGGTGTGTGGGCTTCAGTAGTTACAGCACGTGGGCTCAGTAGTTGCGGCACACAGGCTTTAGGGCACAGGCTCAGTAGTTGTGGTTAACGGGCTTAGTTGCTCCACGGCACGTGGGATCTTCCCAGACCAGGGATCAAATCTGTGTCCCCTGCATTGGCAGGCGGATTCTTAACCACTGTGCCACCCTGGAAGTCCACAAGTATTTTCATCTTAAAATAATCTTTATACCAATTCATGGGTTCCAAGTGGGCCCTATCATTGATTTGGTAAAACAATGCATTGATAATTTGGAAAATATTGCTTCAGAGTTATGCCGCTCTTCCAAGTGTTGATACATTTTATTATACAATGTTTAA
The DNA here is from genome assembly GCF_003031525.2 of Neophocaena asiaeorientalis asiaeorientalis. Taxonomy (NCBI): domain Eukaryota; kingdom Metazoa; phylum Chordata; class Mammalia; order Artiodactyla; family Phocoenidae; genus Neophocaena; species Neophocaena asiaeorientalis. The sequence goes on from NW_020173774.1 coordinate 3,102,923, forward strand.
AGAATCACATTTGTTGGGACTTCCTTGATGGTCCAGTGGTTAAGACTCCCTGCTGTCAATGCAGGGGGTACAGGTTCGATCCCTGGTCGGGGAACTAAAGTCCCGCATGCCACGTGGTGTGGCCCAAAAAAGGAAAAGAAGAATCACATTTGTTTATATCACTGTGGATCTCATCAGAATAGTCTTTAAGTAATGGGAAGCCTTCAAGCTCCCAGTGGCCCATGCAGACTTTCCAAAATTCTAATTTTTGCCTGAAAGCTCAAATGTTATTGTTGGCAACAAACATTGTCAGTTGTTTTCTTTGAAATAACAAGAGTAATTTGTTCATTTTCAAGAATGTGTCTGCTAAGTACTCAAATTCAAATAGCCAGTTTCTCGGTTGTTCTTTTAAGTAAAAATGATTTTACATGAAAAAAGAGGCTAGTTCAAGTTTCAACTCAAACAGTCTCACACGTGCTTTTCCTCAAGACAGCCATTGTATTTTGGCATGTAGCATTTCATAAACAGAATATTAACAGTTATGTATTTAAGGGTTGAAATTTAATAGGATTATTACTTTTGATGGCTTCATCAAGGGCATCCTGAAGTAAAAGTGCCCCCCACTCCCAACTGCAAGTGTGTGGCAGTAAAGAATACAATGACTAGTAGTATAATTTTGATGCCACTGCCTTCATTTGTGTATGGTGCCAATATTTGTATCCACTATAATTTTCATACAAGTAGGAGCAGTGCAAGTATCAGCACAGTTGTTCTCAGATAAACCATGAGATTCAAAAGAGTTATTCATCTTGGATTAGGTCAGCATCACTTGTGTCTGTTGCCAGGAATTCATACACGACATCATCTTCAGTGATTAGTTGGTGCCAATGCTAGATGAATGTAAACAAAATAGCAAGACTAGTGTTGTCTGTGGATTCGTCTATTTGTAAAGTAAAATTACAATTCTGCAGATGAGTTATTAACCAAGTCTTCAGATTTGCAGCAAAATCTTTAATTTGGTGAATTAATATATCATTAAAAAAGGGGTACTGCCATGATTTATTTTACTGACTTCATTCAGCAGGCATATAGCAATGTCACCTGTACCAAGTCATGCTTCTCCAGTTAAGGAAGTACAGTAACTTACCCTAAGATGCTTCAGTGGCCTTTTCATTTCTAGCTTGAAAGGTGTTAACAATTTTTAAGACTTGTAAAGAATTCATCACATCTGCATTTAAAATATTCAACTACTTTTTCTTTAAATTCTGAATGATTGATCTCAAAATGTCACTATAACTTAACTGGCATAATATAATTAGAAAATGTTGTGTTGCCTAAGATACAGTAAGATAAATTATTAACATCTATAAAGTCAAGAGAAAGATGACTCTTGTCACACTTTGGTTTCTTATTTACAATTTTGCCTAGTATTTTTGGAGTAGATTCTTCCTTTCCATGAGTCCGATAACTCTAGGCCAGTTGCATCTTTTTTAGTGTCTTTAAATGTATGTATTGCAACTGTGGGTTGAAAAAATAAGTCTTCTAATCTCCCTGTTTGGAGTCAATGATTTATTCTTAAATATAAATGAAAAATTACAAATAAATTTTCTTTTATTTTAGAAAAAATTAAATTCTAAAATAATACATTTTAGATATAATTTAAAAATTGAGAAGAGTTTTCCAAAAGTTTTTGAAGTGTTATTGTAAAACAAAATAACAAAAAGTACTTGTTTCTACCTGATGTGTGAACTTTGAAATTTTACAGTAATGATTTATTGGATAGTAATGAGATTATAGTAAGTATAACTAAAGATAGCTGTAAGAGCACAAACAGAAGTACTGAGAAGGAAAATACCTTAAATTATACCCTAAACCTACTACCTTAAAAAATGCTAGAAAACGTTAGAATACAGAAGCATATATTCCACTAGCCATCCATTACACTTTGTGTAGTCTCAGGGAAACTCCACTGTAGACTCATGAAAGAATGAGAGTGAAAAAGGCAAATGAATTTAGTGTTATTATGAAACTAATTTTGCTTCATAGACCAGGCCCTCAAAGGGTTTTGGGGACCATGGACTGTGTTTTGCAAACTGCTGTTCTAGATTATTTCTTCCATACCTAGGGCTTCTACTACTATCTCTGCTAGTGACACTCTCATCTGTATCCCAGCCCAGACTACTTATATATCCCTTGCCTGCTGAACTGCCTAGACTATTTCCTCTGCTTGGTGCTCTTGTTTCTCTTTGGCATTTGCATATGCTGTTTGATCTGCCTAGAATTTCCTGTTCCTTTTTTTTTTTTTTTTTAATTTATTTATTTTGCTGTATTGGGTCTTCGTTTCTGTGCGAGGGCTTTCTCTAGTTGTGGCAAGTGGGGGCTATTCTTCATCGCGTTGCGCGGGCCTCTCACTATCGCGGCCTCTCTTGTTGCGGGGCACGGGCTCCAGACGCACAGGCTCAGTAGTTGTGGCTCACGGGCCTAGTTGCTCCACGGCATGTGGGATCTTCCCAGACCAGGGCTCAAACCCGTGTCCCTGCATTAGCAGGCAGGCTCTCAACCACTGCGCCACCAGGGAAGCCCTCCTGTTCCTTTTGTTCACTTGGAAAGTTACTGAATTGTGAGCTGCCTGGGGGCAGGAACTAAGCATCTTTATATCCCCAGCTTTTAGCAGAAATGTGTAGCACATTGTAGGCTGCTTAGTAGATGTTGAGTTAAATTGAATCAAGGAAGAACTCTAGCCTCATAAACAAAAACTTTGCAATACATCTCAGGGTAAAGTTTTTTGTCTGATCTCATTCATTCTATTGGGTTGGCCAGAAAGTTCCTTTGGTTTTTAAATAAAAATAAAGGACACATTTTTCATTTTCACCAAGAACTTTATTGAACAACATATTCACACTTTTGGTCCACTACCTTCTGCCATTTTTCAGGCAACTTCATAATTCCATCTTCTCAAAACTTTTTATCTTTTTGAGCGAAGAACTGGTCCAGGTACCTTTTAGTCTTCCAAGGAATTGAAATTTTTTCCATTAAGAGAATTTTGTAAAGACTGAAATAAATGGAAATCCGAAGGTACAATGTCTGGTGAATATGGTAGATGAATCAGAACTTCCCAGCCAAGCTGTAACGGTTTTTGCCTGGTCATCAAAGAAACAAGCAGTCTTGCGTTATCCTGATGGAAGATTATGTGTTCTCTGTTGACTAATTCTGGACACTTTTCATCGAGGGCTGCTTTCAGTTGGTCTAATTGGGAGCAGTACTTGCTGGAATTAATCGTTTGGTTTTCCAGAAGGAGCTCAAAATAGAGGACCCTTCCAATCCCACCATATACACAACATCACCTTCTTTGGATGAAGACCGGTCTCTGATGTGGTTGGTGGTGGTTCATTTCACTTGCCCCATGATCTCTTCCATTCCCCCTTATTGTACAGTATCCACTTTTCATCACCTGTCACAATTTGTTTTAAAAATGGAACGTTTTTGTTACGTTTAAGTAGAGAATCACATGTGGAAATATGGTCAAGAGGTTTTTTTCTGCTTAACTTACGTGGAACCCAAATACCAAAGTGATTAGCATAACCAATGATGTGGTGCAAAAATCATTTGGTGCGAATGATTTTCAGCGCTTGATTTGGATATTTTGAGTATGCCGGCTCTCTCCCGAGTGGTATAACATTGATTGTTCTCAATTAATGTCTTGATTTGATCACTATCCGCTTCACCTGGTCTACCCAACCGGAGCATCGTCCAGTGAGAAATCTCCAGCATGAAACTTTGCAAACTGCTTTTGACATGTTCAATCAGTCACAGCACCTTCTCCACACACTGCACAAATCTTTACGCATGCTGATATGACAGCAGTCACAATACAGCCTAACAAAATTATCTCGAATGAAGTTAAAGACAGCTAAGCGCTACTGGACCCATCTTACGGAAAAAACCAAATAAACTTTTTGGCCCACCCAATATATTGGTTTGTATTAGCTTCAGTTCAGAGAAAAGAATTTTATAACCTACCTCAAATTCAGGACGGCCAACTCCTATCTGTATTAACGCATCCACCAGTATTTATTTTGTTTCCTTTTGCCTTGTTTAGAGTATAATATATTCTGAAAGGAAGGTATTTCGGCTGAGGACTCAACATCTTAATTTTTAGTTCTGTCTTTGTTGAGAATATTTCACAAGACACTTATCATCTGCTTCTCTGCATTAAAATCACCTGATTGCTACCACCACTTTTGGTGGAAAAAAATGTATTCACATATTTTAGTTTCTCTAACATCCAAATGATAACTAACATTTCTTAAGTTCTTACTATATGGCAGAGACTGTCCTATATGTTCTGCATGTATTAACTCATTTAACCTGCATAATAGCTCTGTATGAGAGGTAGATTATTTTATTATCCCCATTTTTCTTTAGGAAAATGAGGCAAAGGTTAAGTAACTTGCCAGTGGTTGCACAGATAGTAGATAGTAATAGTCTGGGTTTGAACTGTGAGTTTAGTTTGGCTCCAGAAGCTGTGCTTTTAACTGCTGTGAGAAGCTTCCTCTCAAATCTAATTACTTTTATCATTAACCTCTGTTAGTACACACGCACAGATAGATGCTCATTATAATATTTATAATTGTGAAATTGAAAATAAGAGAATACCTAAGTCAATAATGGGATATATGTACAATGGATAGTTATTTAAAAATCACAGTTTTGAAGAATACTTAATGATATAGAAAAATACATTAGGATGAAAAAGTAAGATAAAAACCACAGTTTTTGTTTGAAAAGCGTATATAATGGATTTATATGTTACATATGCATATATAAATATACAAATTTATTTTAAAAGACTGAAAAGAAGTATAATAATGATTTTTTTGTGGGTAGAGCAATTGTAATTGTAGAGCAATTTGTTGGATGCTTCCCATGGGCTAGGCACCATATTAAATTCTTCATGTGTGTTTTCTCAGTGAACTCTCCCATCAGTCGCATGATGTAGGTCCTACTCGTTTCTCAGATGAAGAAACTGAGGCCTAGAAAGATTAAGTAACTTGTCAAGGGTCATACAACCAGTAGGTAGAAGAGTTGGGACCTCTGTATTAGGCTCTTTCTGTTTTTTTTTTTTTTTAATTGAAGTATTGTTGGCTTACAACGTTGTGTTAGTTTCTGGTGTACAGCAAAGTGATTCAGTTTTACGTGTGTGTGTGTGTGTATGGGTATTCTTTTTCAGATTCTTTTCCATTATATATTATTACAAGATATTGAATATAGTTCCCTGTGCTATACAGTAGGACCTTGTTTAGCTATTTTATATAAAGTAGTATGTATCTGTTAATCCCAAGCTCCCAATTTATCCCTCCCTCCCCCTTTCCCCTTTGGTGACCATAAGTTTATTTTCTATGTCTGTGAGTTTGTTTCTGTTTTGTAAATAAGTTCATTTGTATCTTTTTTTTTTTAGCTTTTTATCACATATAAGTGATATCATACGATATTTGCCTTTCTCTGTCTGACTTACTGCACTTAGTGTGGTAATCTCTAGGTCCATCCATGTTGCTGCAAATGGCATTATTTCATTCTTTTTTATGACTAATATCCTGTGTGTGTGTGTGTGTGTGTGTGTGTGTGTATACACATCTTCTTTATCCATTCATCTGTCAGTGGACACTTAGGTTGCTTCCATGTCTTGGCTATTGTAAATAGTGCTGCTATGAACATTGGGGTGCATTTTTTTTTGTTTTTTAAAATTTATTTATTTACTTTTGGCTGCATTGGGTCTCCGTTGCCATGAGCGGGCTTTCTCTAGTTGCAGAGAGCGGGGGCTACTCTTTGTTGCAGAGTGCAGGCTCTAGGCGCACGGGTTTCAGTAGTTGTGGCACGTGGGCTCAGTAGTTGTGGCTCGCAGGCTCAGTAGTTGTGGTGCACAGGCCTAGTTGCTCTGCAGCATGTGGGATCTTCCCAAACCAGGGCTTAAATCTGTGTCCCCTGCATTGGCAGGCGGACTCTTAACCACTGTGCTACCAGGGAAGCCCCTGCATGTATTTTTTTTGAATTAGTAGACTCTTTCTGTTTTGTATTTTCTAAACTTTTTATAATTTGTATTATTTACATGATGAAAAGCAAAATTAATTTTTTAAATTATGCAAACGTATTGGGACAAGTCAGACTTGTATAGTCTGGTAGGATTTATTCATTGGAACCATTGCTTCTTTAAACTAGCTAAGCAAAATAACAGAAGCATGGGACTTCAAAGAAATTAGACCAAGCATTTAAAGAGTTAAAACATACTCAGTGGTTTCTATTATATCAAGGATTTTTTGGGCATCTACTATGGGCAACTGATTTTTTTTTTTCTAGCATGGGTTGCAGTTAGTACCCCTTAGTGAAGTGAAATCTGTTACATATCTTACAGGCTAGTGAACGTATGGTAAGGCTGACCATTTTTATGACTGTTTAAGAATTCCTTAACCATTTTTGTTGTGGTTGCTAGTAGTTCCTTTTGTCTTGTTGGATCCCAAGGAGACAGATGTTGCCAGATGCCCAAAGAAGAAGATTTTTCTGTGTATGAATTTGTGGGATGTCCCCCGTGGACGTGGCAGTATTTTTCTAATATAATTGTAATCCCTAGTTGATAAATGAATTTAATGAAAGTTAGAGGTGTTCGATGAACACCGATAGTCTTTAAGAACAGCATCATTCACAGAAAGCAGCAGCCATGTTTTCCTACAATCATCCCATCGTCACAGAGTGTCTAGTAGGCTAAATGGACCGCTGATTGACCCCACAACGTATATCACATATTCTTGTGGTAAGAGGATTCTGACTCCTTATATATTTTTTCACTTGAGAAATATGTGCTGTATTAGGAAAATACATCTACTTATAAACCTTTGTCTAAAGAACTGTTAGAGAAAGGAAAAATAAAAGAACTATTAGAGAATTCTTCCTCTGGCAGGAAGTTTATTTGGAGAGGACAACACGTGCAGATGAAGGAAGGATATGCCCTCCTAGTTGTATCTATTACATGAGTTGACCTTGTCAGCAGAGGGCCAGACGGATGTTAGTGAATCAATAAATGAATGTGTTTGTAAGAGACACACAGACATACACACTTGTACTTTATGAAATAGCTAGCCAGGGGTGTGTGGAGAACTGGGCAATGAAAAAAGGGACCTGAAACCTTATGTTAGGTGGATTTTTTCCTTTCATATTATATTTAAGGTTACTAAAAAAACCAGAAGATGAATAAAATTATTTCTCTCACTGTAGAAAAGTGGGAACATTTTTCTTAAGACAGAATCCTTCCCAATCTTTTCTTCTTATTTTCACCTTTTAGAAATTCAGTGAAAATAATGTACACATTTCCATACTATTCTGTCCACTGATCTGGGTAATCCTGTTGCTTTTAGCTATGTAACTCATTACATTACAGTCAAGTGTAATACAGGGAAATTCTTCTGCCGGTTCTGTTCCTTTGTTGGCATCTTCAGTCCTGAGTAGAATGATCAACCACCCCACATCCGGGGAAATCCCTTATTCCTGGGCAAACTGGGGCAGTTAGTCACCCTAATCCTAAGGGTGTATATTACACTCTAGGGATGGGGCTGGGGAGCTGGTGTAAGAATGAAGGAAACTGATGGAACGGAAAAGTCCTGAGGTATGAAGACAACATTTTTTCCTTTTGAAGAATGTTTACTATAGCTAAGGAAGTGTGAAAATCAGTAAGCCAGTATCTGTGTGGTTAGTAGTGAATTAGTGATTGCTGCCTTAGGGATAAGTATTTTGGGTTTAGTCCTGCATTCTTCAGTACCCATACCAAAAGACAAGGAGTCAGAGGAATGCCATTTTGATTTGAGCACTCCTGGATCATAGAAGAACATTCTGCCTTCAGTGGGTTTTGGTTCTAAGTATGCACTTTGTTCTGGGTAACTTTATTTTAGCAAATGGAGATGTGAACATTTTTACTTTCAAATATAGGGTGATTATGCAATTTCAGACCACTTTAAACATAATTTGTATATATCTATAGTTAATACTTAGAGTAACACTTCCTCTAACATACTAGGTAGACCAGTTTCAGGTTTTACTTTTGCCTTGGTGTTCCTTAGCAAGCTTGTCTTTCTCTCCTAAGTCTTGTTCTTGGTTTCTTACCTTACAGAGAAGTGTGGGAAATGGAACTGGATAGACTCAAGAATCAAGATGGTGAAATAAATCGGAACATTATGGAAGAGACAGAACGTGCCTGGAAGGCAGAGGTGAGAATAGCCGCTATGTTGAAGCTATGTTGAAGGTCTTGATTTTGGGCTTCCAGATGGTGTGTACTTTTGGTATAGCATCAATACTGTACACTAAGCTATGTAAGTATTATACCGTAGAGCCACTAAGCATTGTTTTAACTATCTAAGGGTAGCTTTGTGTATGTAAAATTAATAAAGTGTGTGTGTGTGTGTTTGTGTGTATGTGTGTGTATGGTTTCCTTAGATCTTATCACTAGAGAGTCGGAAAGAGTTGTTGGTATTGAAACTAGAAGAAGCAGAAAAAGAGGCAGAACTGCACCTTACTTACCTCAAGTAAGTACCTTCCATTTCTAGGGTCTTAATGGCCCTGCAGTTTTGTGTTTTGGAGGCATTTCTTTTTAGGTTTTGAAACCCTGGGCCAGCTAGTCTGGCACTTATTCTTTCTTCACGGGGAGTCATCTCTGTGTGATAGTAATTTGTTCAGTGATTTCTCTTCCCATACTCTAAAATTCCTCACTCTCTGACTCTTCCCTTTCTACAGTCTTATAGTTTTGTACTTTTTATTGTATTATTTCCAATTGGATAAACAGTATCTCTTATGCTGTCAAGCATAGCAAATGTCTTTGGAGATTTGTTTCTTATACAGTCATTTCTCCTCTTTCTGCCGTGAAATTTGGAGGACCCCCGTGGCATTTTCAGCCAGACAAGAGCCCTCTCTCTGTGGTTGGTCCGCTTTCTCCAATACTTGTTTTGCAAGATGCTGGAGTTAAAGTGAGGCAAACGGCTTAGAACCTTGACCTTCTCCTGCACATGCTCCGACCTCTTCTTTCCAGGCCCATTAGCCAGCTACTGTTCTGCTATCTCAGAGAATTAGGAATTGGGTTTTCTTTAATTCTGTAAATTACTGTTGGTTTCTTGAAAGGTCAACTCCCCCAACACTAGAGACAGTTCGTTCCAAACAGGAGTGGGAGACAAGACTGAATGGAGTTCGGATAATGAAAAAGAATGTTCGGGTAAGTGTAGTGATGCGTGATCACTGAGTCAGAGTTAATCTGTGCTTAAACACTTCTGGCGATAGGGAAGGACCTTTTGCATTGCCCTTAGGGCCTGTCCTACCACTCCTCTTGCTTTCCTGATATAGGATGGTGCTCTCTTTTTAGGCAGGCTCGTTCTGCTTAGCAGTAAAGGATAATTCTTGCTTTTCTCTCTTTTCTAGGACCAATTTAATAGTCATATCCAGCTAGTGAGGAATGGAGCCAAGCTGAGCAGCCTTCCTCAGATCCCGACTCCCACTTTGCCTCCACCCCCATCAGAGGTAAGAGCGCTGGCTTTGGGGAGTCTACCTTTGTGTGTTGGTGGCAGAGCCTAGAGTCTTTCACTTGTTCTTTTTATGAAGATATCGGGACCATCCTTATTTGGTACAAGAAACAGTTGCTCACTGATTTCTGCTCCAGTCTCCTAAACTTTCATTTTCTTTCTCTCCCACTTGTCTTCCACCTCGTCCCCTCTGCAGACAGACTTCATGCTTCAGGTGTTTCAACCCAGTCCCTCTCTGGCTCCTCGGATGCCTTTCTCCATTGGGCAGGTCACAATGCCCATGGTTATGCCCAGTGCAGATCCCCGTTCCTTGTCTTTCCCGATCCTGAACCCTGCCCTTTCCCAGCCCAACCAGCCTTCCCCACCCCTTCCTGGCTCCCATGGGAGAAATAGCCCTGGCTTGGGTTCCCTTGTCGGCCCCCATGGTCCACACGTGCCCCCTGCCGCCTCCATCCCACCTCCCCCAGGCTTGGGTGGTGTTAAGGCTTCTACTGAAACTACCCGGCCCCAACCAGTAGACAAACTGGAGAAGATTCTGGAGAAGCTGCTGACTCGGTTTCCACAATGCAATAAGTAAGTATCTTTAAGGATTAATTTTAAAAGTGTTTTTCAGAGAAATGTTTATGGGTTAAAATCGGAGAGGTTTCATAGATACTCCTCATGAGTGCAGTCTAGAATCTCTCCCCCTCAACACTTTTCTTCCTTAGGGCCCAGATGACCAACATCCTTCAGCAGATCAAGACAGCACGCACCACCATGGCGGGCCTGACCATGGAGGAGCTGATCCAGCTGGTAGCTGCGCGACTGGCAGAGCACGAGCGGGTGGCAGCAAGTACTCAGGTAAGAAGAGCTACTTGGCGGAGAACTCAGACCTGCTGAGATGTTGGGGAAGAGGTAGATTTCAGAAATATTTGGGGTGGGAAGAAGCATTGCAGCCAGGGGTATCTGGCCTGCTTTCTTCCTTTGCTGCACTGGGAAATGAATGACTTCTCTTTGTTAAATGCCCTGTTTCTCAGATGTTCCTCCCTCACTGTGACAACGTTTCTGCCCACAGCCCCTTGGTCGGATCCGGGCCCTGTTCCCTGCTCCATTGGCCCAAATCAGTACCCCAATGTTCTTGCCTTCTGCCCAAGTTTCATATCCTGGGAGGTCTTCACATGTAAGACTCTATTCTTTGAAAACTGGGATGTGGAGAAGCTGGGAGTGAGGAGGGAGTGGGTTTATACGTGGAGCGCAGGAAGAAGCCATCATCTCCTCAGCTGGGTTGTCGACAGCCCCAGCTGGGAAAATGCAGGTACTCTGTATTGGAACTTTTCTTTCTTTTGGTGTAAAATCTTTTTGCTACATGGAAAGAGTAGATGGAATCATGGGCATATAAGGCAAAGAGGCCCAGAGGTTCCTTACTCTTTTGACTGTCCCTCCTCTGCTGTACAGGCTCCAGCCACCTGTAAACTGTGTCTAATGTGCCAGAAACTTGTCCAGCCCAGTGAGCTGCACCCAATGGCATGCACCCATGTGCTGCACAAGGAGGTGGGTGCTGCATGCCTTCCTCTTTTTTCCACTCTTTCTTTTTGACAGCTGAGACAGTTTAATTTTCTTGAACATTGTACAGTGTTGACGCTCATCATTAATATCTAAACATAAGGTTTCAGTAAACCGTGGCTTAAATCTCAGCAGAATTCAGAATACTGGCAGCTGGGCTCTCCCAGCTTCCTTCTACCCCATTCCCTGTAGGGGACTGGACTGGGTAAACAGTTCATACTAGAACACCGATAGTCGCTGCCTTGGAAAACTGACAATAAGATATACATATCTAACCATTGTTTCAGATGTACCATTGCCAAGAGACTTTGCTTAGATGAGAGGAATGGAATAGGGAACCTGAATATGAGATTAGTAACTCCATTAATAAAATAGTTGGAAGGCTGACCTATTAGAGATTAGCTTCACACACTGACAAGTTATTCCTGTCTTTTTTGATGGTACCGGACAGAGTTAAATCTCTTAGCACCAGGGATGATTTTTTTTTTTTTTACTATTTTGTTTTGTTCATTTTGTTTTTCTAAGAGGTAGAAACTGAATTTATATCTAAATTCTTGGTAAGGGAAAATCCTGAATAAGATTTGAGGGCAATGAGCATTAGGAGATGGAAGCTCATCTCAGGCTAAATAGATGGCAAGAAGGAGCAAGCCTGTAGACAGTCAGCAGAGAGCAGCTTCTCACTGTTATTAGCTGATTGTTAATGTTCCCTGTAAAACAAGATCAGCTTCACCTGCTCTGAAGACTCTTCTGGTGGTAAAAGCCAGTGAAGCAGCCCTTCCAGTCCCCCAGTGAGCTTTTCTGACTCAGTAAACATCCCTTAGACCTGTTGGACCTTAACAGCGCTCTCTCCCTCCTTCCCTCCGTCTTTCCTGATGAACCTGAGGTATGTCTTTCTTTCTTTCCAGTGTATCAAATTCTGGGCCCAGACCAACACAAATGACACTTGTCCCTTTTGTCCAACTCTTAAATGACGGACCTGACTGGGGAGGAAGAAGAGGAGAAACTGATGTGAACAGGAAGCGCGGGTTCAAGATTTCTAAAACTCTATATTTATACAGTGACATATACTCATGCCATGTACATTTTTATTATATAGGTAATGTGTGTATAGAAAGTCTGTATCCAGATGTTCGTAAATGAAAGTATGTATATTATGCAGAAATGGTCTGTCCCCCTCACCTTTCAATTCCTCTGGGGGAAGCAGATTGTAGGTAAGATGGTATTTAATTTGGCCTTGAAATTATGGTATTCCTGCCTAGGGCTGTTTTCAGATGCAATATAAAAAAACCGTCTAGGAAGCCGCTCTTGCTCTAAGGCCACCCTGCTCTGATTTGGCTCAGCCTCTAGTCCATTTTCTTAAGGCTCATGTATGCCGATTTGAACCCTGGTGCTCACCTGCTGTCCAGCCAGATGCCTTGCTTATTGAAAGCCTCCGGAAGCCTCAGTGCTATTCTAGCCCCTCTACTCCAAATGGAGAAAATGAGACTGATTGAGGAAAAAATATATAACCCTGATAGTTTGATTTTTCGTTGCACATTTTACTGTGTTAACACTCATTATTTGTACATAGACATTAGGTTTACAGAATAGTCTGTTTACATCAGCAAAATTCACAGTCCAAGAATAACAACATAACCAGGTCCCGTTTCCCCCATGCCTCCAGAAACTTCTGTCCACCCTACTTCCTGGATAGTCATCTCTTTAGAAACTAGCATAGCCCACAGGTCTTTCCTGGGCCAAGCCATCCCTTTCCACCACTGACTTGGCTTCTGATCAAGCTTTCACAGACCAACCTTGTGAAGTCCTCACCGCTTCCCCTTCACTTCTGGTCTTCTAGTCTAGCTATCTCCCCTCCCCTTGAAGGTTAAGGCAGTTGGTTCACAACCAAGTTGTTTGGTGACCTTGGGTGAGTTCCAGGCAGGCACTGGGGTGAGGAGATGTCTGTGCAAAATTCCTTTCAGGATGATCTTGGGATATGGGTTTGAATTTTTGAAGCAAGAAAGCTATGGGGGACATGCTTCCTGTCCTGGGACAAATGGAGACCAAAGTTCTATGAAGAAGGGAGGTTAGATTTCAGGTTTATAAGTCACTTGTTCTATGGGTAGCTGTCTGGAGCGAGGTCATTTTTCCACCTCTGCTTATTGAGCATTTCCAGTTTCTAGGTTTATACCTGGGAAAGCTGCGTTTCTATTAGAGCTTTGAATCCTTTCCTGTCGCTTTATCTTTACTCCTAATGGAAATGGCTTCAGCTCCCTTCTCTTTTGGAATTAAACAAGTAAAAATTAAGCAGTAATAAAAAAAATTAGCTCCAGGAAAGGATATCATTATATCACCAACAGGTGAATTTTTCCCGTCTGGGACCTGGAAATGCTTACTCGCACTAGTAGTACATATGAGGGTAGCAAAGATTTTTCCTTTCAGAGCCAAATAATTCTCTCCTCTCTGTTTATGTTACTCTTCCTTGTCTTTCATCCTTGCCTGTCAGCTCATGAACATACTCTTTCTCTTCTCTGGTCTTACTTGTCCCGGTTTATTGACTAGCAACAGTGTAAGGAAATGGATTTCCTGGGATCTCCTTGGCATCTTGTAGGGTGATGGAAATGGCCTGGGTACTCCCCACTGTAGAGGTCAGATGACCCACTTTCTTTGGTTAGTGAAATATTAATGACTCTAGTTTGGTAGCCATCATGAGCAGGGAATGTGGCAAAATGGAAGACCAGTTCCTTTGTTCTTTTCATTTGGTGGGGGGGGGGATTCATTTTTTATCTTGTAATCTTAAGATTTTATCTGCCCTTAACTTTGCAGCAGCCTTAGGGCCACTTGCAGTATTTTTCAGTATCCAATGAAAATACAGAAATTAGAAGTGGGTCTAAAAAATATCCTGTTTCTTTTCTACAAATCTTCGACACCAAAGGAGTAAAGAGAAAACAGGAGGGGATGTGGGGCTTAACTGCTTCCTAGTGAAAGCCCCTGGGAACCAGCTGCAGCAGGAAGACAGTGTGGTGGAGGGTGTGCGTGGGGGCCGGGACTCATCGTCGCTCTTTGCTCTTTCTTGTTCAGGATCAATCCGAAAGCAACAGTTAAGTTTTGGCCACCCTTGTTCTCCCTTTTCCCTCTGTCCACTGGCCTGCACTGGTACAAGCTGTGCAGACCCCTGGGGAAGGCCCTTGATGCAGGGAGTGGAGATGGGACAGTCATTTTTCTGGCATAGAATTTAAAAATAGAAATACAGAATACATATTTTTACAAGGAAGAAGCTGTTGTCTAGATTTTTTTTTACACTTCAGAGTTCACGGTTTCAGGGTAGAAAGGAAGAAACTGTTAAAAGAAAAATAAGTACAAGTTTTCTCTTTCAAAGAAAAAAATAGGACAGTGAGACTTACTAAGGAAGGGGTGGAGTTTTATACCCTGGCAAGAGCTGGGGAAAAACCAGTTTTCCCCAACGTGGGTCGAAATTATAAAGTGGAATGTGGCATTTTCATTTCACGGTAGCGGTTCTGGAAGTTTATTTACACAGTAAGTTCCAAGCTGGAAGTGGACAGTCTCCAGTCTTCCTGTCAGTCTCTGTGGTTATGGGGTGTTCCCCGTCAGCCAGAGCAGCACCAGGTACAGTGGGAATGAAGAGGACTCAGATAAAAAACTGCGACTCAGTATTCTTGTTTTATTGGTTTATGGCTTGTGGGCAGCTGGCCGAGGCCAGGATCTCCAGAGGCCCTCTTTGTATTTCCCTCTCCCTCATCAGGTAATTCTACACTGTGCGGGTCCCATACCTGGAAGCAGTGTTGACCAGAGAGGAATAGGATCCAGTGGAATAGTAAGAAAATTCAGCTCTTCCCATTAACACTGGTATCATAGTCGACTGGCTTAGAACTGATAGGGAGGAAATGAACTTGGTCCCCACTGTCTAGCCCAAGAACCAGCCTGGGTACCCAAGTACTGTTAGGAGCGGGGAATAAAGAGCAGGATAGGGGCAAAGGATGGCCTCCATCAAGGAGCTCTTGTGGTGAAGGGAATTAGGAAGCCCGGAGGCTGTCATCCTTTTTCCACGCAGCCTTGATACTGAATGCGATGCTGGTGGAGCCAGAAAGCCCTGTGTTCCTGACATTTGTCGTATAATACTAGTGCCACTGTGGGATGCCTTAGCCAAATAAATGAGGGAGACCTTAGAGACAGGGAGAAGGCAATGAAACTGCTCTGTATTATGTCAAGATCTTACTACCACTTACAGCTGAACAGGAAGAAATCCAGGCAGGGGGTATAGGGCATCAACTCTATCCCTGTTGAATGAATCTTCAAGAGTCTGCTTTCAAGGATTAGATAGGAGAGGTTTCCTATCTATTCTTAGCACCTCAGCTACAAAGCTCTGGAGAAATAGGACTGGGGGAGGGGGTGAACAGGTAGCCAGGAAGACAAAGTGCAGACCTGTTATATTTGCTCTATTCCAGCTGCTTTCCCATAGGGCACCTGGGGCTTCCAGGGTTGGGGATGTTTCAGTGCTACCAGTCACGTGTACAGTAGAAGGTTCAGGTAGGGACAAGGAATTAATAAGGTAGAAATTCATTTGTTAGATGGAACGTTTTAGTGGGCACTTTTCCTTTAAGAGAGTTAAAAAGAGCTTTTTGGCTAGAGAAGCCCTCCTTCCCATCGCACTTTTGGTCAGGCTGCAGCCACAGAAAAGACTGGGAAGCAACACCCATCTTAGAAGGTGGGATTCTATCTTGGAGATGCTGTCTAAAACTGGGACTGGCGAGCGGTCATGTTCTGGCCTTGCCTCGCTTTGATCCCAGCTTCCCTGTCTTTGCACTCCCTCTCCTTCTGCTCGTCCAGCCACCCCCATTTGTACAAATTATTTGTACAAATTATTTTTAAATTATTTTTTAATTCAAGAGGCAGTCTTTGCACCAATGTTATAGGCTTGTCTATACAGTCCCTATCTCTAAAGCAGACAGCAAACGGTGTGTCCGTTCCCGCTGACTGTGGCCAGCAGGGAAACAAGATTGGCCCTTTCTCTGCTAGGGTACTGCAGAGACACACACTGGGGTCACCTTACTTCTGGAACTAAGAAAAGAAGAATACTTTGTGTTGGAGAATCTAAAGGGATGTGGACAAAGGTTCAGGGCTGAAGTTTCAAGCAGCAGAATTTCCCAACTCAAGTTTGAGGTGACCAAGGGTATTCCTGCCATCAGAGCATTTCTTTCTTCCCTCTCCTGGTTCCTACAGGTGCAGTCCCTGCAACCCACCTTGCCAGCTTTTCCTTTTCTGTCAAGGCAGAGGCATTTGTGGGTGGGTGAGGGTCTTGAGGTGCTCTGGCCACAGGTGCCATCTGTGTCTTCTCCTTGTGACCAGAGCGAACCACCAGATGTGGTCCAGGGGGATCTCTCTCTTCTGCCCGTGGGCCTCCTCACTTCAGCAGGGAGATGTCATCAGCAAAGTCATCGTGCTGATGGCGCAGGCAGCGGAGGCAGCGCCACTGACACACCATGAGGCAGAGGGGCAGCATGAAGAGGGCACAGATGGCAGCCATGACATAGGCTATGGTCATGAGGGTCGATTCATCTGTCTGTGGGATGTTGTAGCCACAGTCTTCCATGTCCAGGGTGACAAAAGGACCTTCTACCGCTGCTGTCCTGAACTCATCGTGCACTGGAGAAAGGGCAGATGTGAGTCACAGAGCAGTTTGGATTACACACCCAAAAGAACTTCCCGGGACAGGCCTTGAAACCGGCCCTTGAGGAGGCCGTAGAATCTCCCTCCTGGGAGATACTTAGGAGCAGGACAGAAAGCCGTTGCTAGGTGGAGGCATGGCTCTCCTCCCAGGTCATTGCGGAAAACAACCCTTTCCTGTCTACCTGTCCAATAGGACAGGGCCCTAAAAGTCAGTCATTCTAAGTTGACCAAAAAGCCAGCCCCTACATATACCTAGTAAACTCACCTGCTCCTGCTGAAATTCAGTTGCAAGACCCTGCCAGTAGCATTCAAGCTCGGCATACGGCAGCTGACAGGGTCACGATCGGCCCAGCCTGCCACCCTTGGATCTAGAGCTTCCCAAGGTGCCGAGGCAGCTCTTGCTGTTCTGGGTCTCCAACAGAGGTTGCCAGTCCAGGCAGGGGTCAGCATGCCAGGCGATACAAAAAAAGCACAAGCACCGGGGCTTCCCTGGTGGCGTAGTGGTTGAGAGTCCGCCTGCCGATGCAGGGGATGTGGGTCCGTGCCCCGGTCCGGGAAGATCCCACATGCCGTGGAGCGGCTGGGCCCATGAGCCATGGCCGCTGAGCCTGCGTGTCCGGAGCCTGTGCTCCGCAATGGGAGAGGCCACGACAGTGAGAGGCCCGCGAACCGCAAAAAAAAAAAAAAGCACAAGCACCGACACTAGCTTTTACATAATACGTGGACTCTGGCTTGAGGCAACTGTTACTCCCTCCCAGACTGACAGGGGCCCGGGTACCCTCACCACTGGACAGGGAGAACGGGGATAGACTGACCCCACACCCTCGTCCCTGGCGCTCTCACCATGGCAAGCACTGACAGCAAAGCCAATTCGTTTCTGGGCCCGATCAAAGACAACGTAGAAGCCCTCCATGATAACGGCTCCCATGACAGTGCCCGTGGATGACTGTGAGATGGCGAACTTGTAACAGTCGTCTTGGGACGTGGCCACATCTTCCACTGGCCGCAGGTATTGCTAAGGATAAGCAATCAAAGAGTGAGAGTATGTCTCCCTCCACCCTTCACCCCATCTCTGCCTTCTTGGTATCGATGCCCTTAGGCTGCCCTTCCCTTTGCCAGCCCTGAGCTCCGAGAGGCTGGTTTTTCCCAGAGCCCTTTACCGCTGGATCCTCATCTATTTTTATCTTCCAAGTTCTAGGAAGCCATGCCTGCTCACTCTTTCTCAATATATCCTTTGTTCTCGTCCTGGGATCCCACTGATTCAGGCCAGGGACATACCTGTGGAAGGATGGTGATTCGGAAGGACTGATTGGTGACCTCACCCATTAGGTAGAGTGAGATGACCGGGAAAATGTTCCAAGGGGTGGTGCCTGCTTGCCAGCACACCAGCTGCTCCCCGAGCCAGAAACCGTCTGGGAACTTCTCCGTCTGTGTTGATGGGAAAAGGATAAAGATGAGGAAATGGCCTCTTTCACCATCTCGCCTCTCCCATTTTCAGATAACACTTACTGGGCCCTTTACTTGCTCTTCCATGAAGTATCCAAACTGGGGAAAGGTCAGCCGAAACCCAAGGATTAGAGGAAGAGAGCAAGAGAGTAAGGCCAAAACTTTGGGCTGGGGGACTGTGTGCTGAGCAAGCTGAGGCCCATAGCAGAGAACCGTTGTTTAAGAGACCTAAGTAGAGGGATCTAAGGGTAGACATCTTGGCTCTTGTGGAGGCACGTGCCTCTCACAGACTTCCTGTGACACTCTGTCATCTCTTGTACCCCTGTCCTTAGTCCCACTGACCGAGGAGGCTGCCTTGATGGATTTGACAGCAGCTTCAAACACTTTCTTGGGCAAACGAAGGTTAGTGGTGCCACTGTCAACGATGCTCTTGTCATAGTTGTACTAAGAGGGAGAAGAGAGGGTTAGAACATCAAAAGCCTTCTTGATGCCAGGCTTTGGCCAGAATTGCAGGGGTGAGGCTGACTGCTTGGGGTCCTTCCTGGGTTGGCATCCTGGCTTTGCCACTTCTTAGGTGGATCTCCTTGGGCAAGTTACTTAACATCTGTGCCTCAGTTTCCTCATCTGTAAAATGAGGATAATAATAGTACCTACCTCAGAGAGTTATTATAAGCGTTAAATAAATTAATATATTTGAAGCGCTTAGAATTGCGCCCTGCACATAGGAAGCATTCAGTAAATGTTAACTCTTATTATCTTGGGTGGGTAGACATTCTCTAAATCTTGAAAATAAAAATACCTTGTATAATGCTTTTAACTTTTCATAATACGTTTGTATCTGTTCTAATTTAACATACATGAAGAATCTAGGTAAGGAACACCCAAATAGTTTAACTGCCATTATTGGGTCTTGCTGTGTGTCAAGCACTGGGATAAACACTTTATTCACTTCCTCTATTTTCACCACCGTCTTTGGAAAAGCTGTTTTTACTTCTGTTTTGCAGGTGAGGAAACTGAAACACGAAATAGTAACTTGCCTGAGGACACATAGCTAGAGCAGAGCTAGAAACCCAGGTCTTTCTTACTCCAAAGCCAGACTCTTCTACTACGTCATGTCACACTGCCTCGCGGACGACTTGCCCAGGGTCATAAAGCAAGGCAGTGACCGGAGTCCAGATGTGCTTTTTTCCGTACCAGACCATATGCCAAGCAGCCTCTGGGAAAGTGCTAAGCCAGTCCCTAGCCCCAAACCTCAGGTCCCGCCATGTGACCATTAAGCTCCTTGCTGTTCCAGGCTCAGCCCCCAACCCTCCTGCAGGTCCTGCACCTCAACCTCATCCTCCCAGCCTCATAACTCGGGGTCTGGCCTCACGCGATGTTGCCTCCCCCTTACCTCTCCCTGCCTCCCCCAGGTTTTATTACCTCCTTGCAGTCCATTTTCAGATCCTGTCCATTGATCTCCACCCGCACAATGATCACCTCGTAATACCATTCCCGCCGGATGGGTGTGTACCAGAGGCTGCCCATGTACAGCGAGTGGTCGATACCCCCGATGATCTAGGGAGCAAAAGAGCCAGTACCCGTGTGCCAACACAGAAGGACAACGAGTCACCCAGAGGGCAAGCATAGGATCAGTCATTTCTGGGGTGGCAAGGCGCTCTGCACATCACCTTTCTCATCTTCCTGCTTCTAATCAAGCCACGCCCTAAAGCGACTGATACTTTCTTAAATGTGTTAAGGATGTGTTCAGGGGAAAAGGCTTTCCAGGATTTTTAATTGTTTCAGAATCACACAGCCCTTGATATAAAGTTATTTAAACCTCAACTGGCGTAATAAATGTTGAGTGAATGATAATTTGCTTCTGTTGTAAGTTTTATTTTCTCTGCTTGTTGGCGATAGAGTTCACCCGTTGTCCTAAATGAATTAATAAATAGACTTTTAAACTCCTTACATCTCCGCCTTCTCATCATCAGACTGAACAGTCTTCACTTGAGAGGCCTTATTTTCATTTCCTTTGAAATTTTCCTAATCATCTGTCATCCTTTCCAAGTTTACCATAGGAGCCTCAAGTCCTTTCTGGAATAATGCAAGGAAGAAAAGGGTAGAAAAAGAAAAATGGAGGTGGGGAACATGAAGAGGTTTCTCTTGATTCTCAGTAGTGGAGCCCGAGGCTGTGGTGTGGCCTCAGAGGGTAGGGAGGCAGCAGGTGCTCACGTCTCTGCCTAGTGCCCGGGCCTCCCCTCTCCTAGGGCCTACTCACCATGCTCCCTCCAACTGAGGCCAGCACCTCCGACTGGTTGAGGGGGAAGCCAGCACCACAGAGCTGCAGGGAGAAGAGATTGGGCACGTGGGTCTGCTTTACCAACGAGTCAAAGAATGGCTCCAGGGAGTCGTCAGGCTGTGACAGAGAGAGACAAGGAGTGAATCCTCGCACAGAGGGCCCTAATGGAAAGAGGAATGGGAGGGCAAAAGCAAAACTTGGGGGATGTTCCTTGGGAAAGACCATCCTGAGGTACTGAGATTTGGTGGAGAGAGGGACAGCAAGACACACTGGCAATGCAAACAGGAAAGATCTGTAGGATCGTTGATCCCCATCTGCTTAACCTGTTTCAGAGTTACGGGGGCCTCTCTTATTCTTAAAGATCTTAGCGTCAATAGAAAAGATAGCCTGTTCCTCTACCTGTCACCATAGTTCTGCCCTCTGTAGGGATGAAATTCAGACTGCCACCCTATCCGCCTGTAAAGTAATTCTTTAAACTGATTTGTTTCCCTCCCTTATTCAGTTCCCTCCCCTTCTCTCCCGTAACTCCGTCCCTGTGTAGCATGCAGTGTGCAACGTTCAGGCAGAGTGTCTAGGGCTAGCCCTTGTTCCTCTCACCCTGGCGATCTCAGCGTAGGCCAGCCCCAGGATGCCCTCCCAGTTGGAGCCATTGATGAAGAACTTGTCTGATTCAGTGATGGCAGCGATGTTGGCACGAACGGTGACATTGGGGCCGTGGGGGATGCTCACCAGGTCGGTGCCCAGCTCCCCTTCCCACTTGCCCTGGGTGTAGGGCACATACACGCCCTTCCGGAGGTCCCGGTATGTACTGGACCTGTGCAAAGCAGGCAGAGATCTGTTGGGTGCATAACCACAGCTGGTACATGGAGCCAGGATCTAACCTACTCCCGGACGCCGAATCTCATCTCGGTCATCTACATAAGACAAGATGCTGTCAGGCTGCTCAAGAGAACATCCGTAGATCCTTCACCGGGAACAGAATAAGTGACCTTGCAGACAGACGTGGGGAGCTGTCTCTGGCGCTCGCTCTCCTGTGTCCATAGCTCGTATTCCTAGATCTGGAGCTCAGGCTCTGGAAGAACAAGTCTAGGCTTTGTGTATTGTGACTGCTGCTGCTGAAGGGACAGCTAGCGGGCATCTCCCACCCCCCGCCCCCTGACCTTATCACGCTCTTAAAGAAAAGGAGCCATTGACTCTTGCTGCCTTGGGACCCAGTGGTACCATCTGAGTGGTAGAGAAAGTACCAAGCGGGTGAGCATGGAACTTCTTCAGCAAATTCTTCCAAGGAAGGAGTTTGCACGAGCACCTCAGCAGGGCGAGCAGGCAAGACGCACCACTCGGATGAAACACGCTTATCACCGTGTGTCACCCCCACCTGTGTGGAATCACGCCTCTGACCAGGGCTGGTGTGTATAATGGGGGCAGTGATGGGACACAGGCAAGGAGCTGGAATGAATTCCCTTTCACGGACCCTGGCCATGCCCCCTTCCCTGACTGCTTTCTTTAGATAGGGAAGTTAAAGGGCAAGGGACCTAAGAAGACGCCTTTGGCATTTGCCTAGAAATCCAAGAATGGGGTGTCAGTCTCGACTCACATGTTTTCACACACATGTACGCCTCAGACATTAGATGGCCTCTCGCCACTTCCTGCTTTTCTGTTAAAGGGGCTCCCAGATCATCCCTCACTGTCTCTGTTACCTTAAAAACCCACTTCCACCCTCCCTCCCACCTGTTAGCTAAGTCCAGCTGCTGGAACTCCCGGGAGGCAGGGAAGCATTTCGCTTTCAGTCCCTGGTATCAGGCCAGGCAGTGGGGCCGTGGAAGGCTCTTCCTTCCCTTCCTTGAACCGTGCAAAGCCACCGAGAGTAGCCCCCAGGCCAGGACACAGCGAAGGGAGCTGTCACTGCAGCCTGCTCAGCCTACACTTAGGTGGTGGTGTCAGAAAACCAGAGCCACTGAGGGGTGTGGGTTGGAGTCCCCGGGCCTCCTAATTCAGAGAGAAGGGGACCTTGAGACTGCACTGGGAACTTTGGGGCTGCTCTCCTTCCTGCTTTCCCTCCCCCAGGAAGCTGCCCTATCTCGGAACTGAAGCACTTCCTGGCTGCCCCTCAACTTACCCTTCCCATAGTTTACCTCCTCAACCCTCCAGCCCCTCCACTCTTCTGGTCACTGTTGCCTTCTTTTCCCTCCCTCCTCCCCAGCAGGAAGAAAGGCTCTGTGGAGCTGGTCCTTCTCCCTGCAGCCCTCCCCCGACCCTCCTTTGCCCTGGATCCTTGGGAAGAGCCTTTCCCCTTCCTCTCCCCACACTCACAGCTGCCTCTGGTAGTAGCGGTGCAGGAAAGGGTGGGGGGCGGCCCCAACTGCGAAGTTACTGCTGCCTGTGTCCACCAGGATGTTGAGCTGTCAAAGAAAAGGGAGAGAAAGATGCTAGGACAGGAGGCCTGGACTCACTCCCTTCATTGTCCTGTACCCTCCCCATCCCCCGGCTATGTGGTCTTCCTTTGGAGTGTCCAGGGTGAAGCTTCCAGATGCAGGACTGGACAGGCTGGCCCTGCTAGTACCATGACCACAGTCAGAACATGGGGTCCTGTGACGCCCTCAGCATGGCCTCAGAAACCTTGTGTCTGCTTTTGTCTTCTCTGCAGAATTGGAACATTTTCTGTGTCATCAGAGCCATATAACTGGTGTGTGTGTGTGTGTGTGTGTGTGTGTGTGTGTGTGTTTCCATTCCTATTTCTGTCTACCTGCAGATGCCCTTCCTCACTCTGTACTGGCCCAGTCTGTCTGCAGAGCTTACCCCTTCCCCTCCTCTCTGGTTCTCCTGGGAAGCACATCACCGGCAGGGAGCCTGGCTCATCCCCCTCCAGCTCAGAGACGAGCTATTCTAGGAGCTGGCACTGACCAGGGGCGCTGTGGGGACCACAATGGCATGTTGGGGCCCACGTGTTTCTGACCCTGGCTGCCAGAATGTGGCTCCCCATGAAGGGCCCCCTTCTGTCTCAGAGGTGACACAGACCTATGAGTCCCACTGTCAGAAATAGTGGGACTATAGCCAGGAGCCCTGTATGAGGTCCTGGTGAAAAGCCATCTCCTCGGGGCCCTGGTTTTGGCTCATTGAAGATGGACAGGTGTTATCTTGCTGTCCCTTCTGTGCAGCTCCTTCTACGTCTCTTCTACTTTGTCCTCCTTCCTCCTGAGATGGCCTGACCCCTCCTCAGCCAGTCAGCCGTTTTTTTGATGCCTCCCATATCCTCACAGGCAAAAAGGAAAGGCCCCTGTCCTCAAAAACACAGTAATCTATAAAGTGAATCCTCTCTCTTTCTTTTTTTAATAAATTTATTTTTTAAATTTATTTTTGGCTATGTTGGGTCTTCGTTGCTGTGTGTGGGCTTTCTCTAGCTGCGGCGAGTGGGGGCTACTCTTCATTGCGGTGTGCAGGCTTCTTACTGCGGTGGGTTTTTTTTTATTGCGGAGCATGGGCTCTA
Source organism: Neophocaena asiaeorientalis asiaeorientalis (assembly GCF_003031525.2). NCBI lineage: Eukaryota > Metazoa > Chordata > Mammalia > Artiodactyla > Phocoenidae > Neophocaena > Neophocaena asiaeorientalis. Next base: position 3,126,873 of record NW_020173774.1, read on the forward strand.
GGTGCAGGGGCTTCAGTAGCTGTGGCTCACGGGCTATTAAGAGAGCAGGCTCAGCAGTTGTGGCGCACGGGCTTAGTTACTCCGCGGCATGTGAGATCTTCCCGGACCAGGGCTCGAACCCGTGTCCCCTGCATTGGCAGGCGGATTCTTAACCACTGTGCCACCAGGGAAGTCCAAGTGAATCCTCTCTTGCCCACTTGTGTGTCCTTCACCTCAGCTTCTCCTCTGACCTCAGGGCCCTGCATTTCTGCATCACCTCTCCTCAGTGCAGTGAAGTCAGCTGACCTTGGCCTTGCTGCAGGCTCTGACCTTGTCACATAGGGCAGGTCACTGTGTTTCGTCCCCTCTGCCGGATCCTCCGGCTCCTTCCTGCTCTCAGTGGTCCCTGGTAGGTCTGCTGACCGCACCTCCCCCAGCGGCCGCTCAGGCTTCCTGGCCTCCCCATGGCCACTGTCCCCTAGCTCTCTGACCCTGCCTCCTCCCTCCTTCCCAGCCCCCACTCCTGGCCTGCCTCCCATTTCCCTCCCCGCCCCTCTGCCCCTACCTCTCCCTGGTGTCCCTCTCCCCGGTCTCTAAGCAGCCACTGGCCCCAGATGCTGTGCTTTCAGAGAATCAATAGAGCTAGAGGCACAGCAGTTCAGATTTCAATCAGCCAGGTTAATGATTAAAAAGGCTTCTTCACCCACCCACTCCCCAGAACCCGCTCTCCCACCTGCCAGGACTCTGGTCTCCGCGCCACGGCTGGCCTCAGGCTTACAGGCGGCCCTGCTATCACTGGACCCCAAAGAAAGAGGGTCTCCTCCACAGCGCTGGTGCCGGTGGTTGTAGAGGGGACCACCTGGAGTGTGTGTACCTGGCCGGCTCTAGGAGAATCCAACCACCTTTGACACTGGAATGGGGCTTTATCTGGGGGCTCGGCTCGGCTGGTCCAGGCCCCCTCCTCCCCACTCCTCTCTGTCCTGTACGGGAGGAGCCCTCTCTGCAGGCCACTCACCCCCCCAGCCCGGGGGCCCATCATCCCTGGTGCCCTTCCAGTTCCAGCCTTTCTCCTCACCTGAGGAAGTTCTCCCCACTCTGCCCCCAAGGGGGTCAAGCCCGGGGAGGAATGACCCCTCCCCTCCCATTGCCCTCTCTTTAAACCCCCAGCCCCAATACCAGGAATTCAAGCCACCACTGCTCTCTCTGCTGCCCCCTCTCCAGCCTCCACGCACACAGAAAAGGGAAACCAAAATAAACAGTTGCCTCTTCCTCCTGAGCAAATGTCCTTCTGTCTGTTTGCCCTTTGCACTGTGATCCTGCTTCCGAGAGAAGTGATTTTGGTCCTGTCCTTCCAACATTTCTATCATGAGCCCCCTGGGCAGCCTGAAGGAGGAGGGTTTGCCTGCGCCCAACCTTAGCAGACGCCCTCCCCTCTAATTTCACCCAGCGGGGGGCCGTCAGATGACCCCTCCCCCCATCTCCCACAAGATCATTCCCACATGCCCCGTCCATCCTGCCTTTCCACAATCCCTTCTCCTGCCTAAGAAGGATCCACCCCTCATGCCACGCCCCCCACCCCCAAATCTGGATTCTTCCTGTTGGCATTTACAAATGCTTGTCTCTTCATTTAAAAAAAAAAAAAATCCTTAATCACACATCCGCCTCCAGCTACCCTCTCTCTCCTCTCCCTTCACAACCAAAGTTCTCAGCCAAGCTGTCTTCATTTCTTCACCTCCTACTCATTCCTCAACCCATTCTCAAACTGAGTTTCGCCTCTATCCCTCCCTCCACTATAAAACAGCCCTTACTACAGTTACCAATGATTTTGTGTCACCAAATACAAAAGACAGTTTTCAAATCAATCCTCATCTTGCTTGACCTCTCTGGAGCATTCAACGCTGCCGACCCCTCCCTCTTTGAAACACTCTTCCCTGTCACCCTATCCCGTGCTTTCCTCCTACCTCTCTGATAGGATCTTCTGTCTACTTTGCAGGCTCACTTCTCAAGGCCTGGGCATTGGTCCTCTTCCCCTCCTGCTCTACTCTGCCCTTAGGCCATCTCATCCATGGCAGCGGCTACAATTACCACCTGTGTCCTTATACCTCCTGAGCTTTCAGCTCTAGCCCCTTCCTCCCCTTCGAACTGCCTCAAAGACACCTGGAATTCGGGATGTCCATGGCTGACCTTACCTGGTCCTGCACATCTGTTTTTTCTTCACAGTTTCCTACATTAGTCACCATCCATCTGTTCCATAAGTCAGCAACTTCAGAGACATCCAAACACCTTCCTCTTCTTCACATCTCCATCCAAGGCATCAACGAGTCCTGTCCAATTAACCTTCTTAAAAGTCTCCGAATGTATTCATTTCTTGCCACCTCCTTTGCCACTCCTGGCCAAGCTATCATCATCTCATCCTGGAATATCACAATAGCTTTTCAACTGATCTTGGTACATCCACTGTTGACCTCTCCAACCTGTTTCTGCACTGTGGCTAGAATGATCTTTTCAAAGCGCAGATGTGACCACGTTACCCTCCCGTGTCAATGGCTTTCCTTTGCTATTATAATAAAGACTTAAAGCTTTAACATTTCCTATAGGGCCCTTCATGGTCCAGCCCCGCCTACATAGCCAGCCTAGCTTGTCCCATACTCCCCCAAGCCCTCTGCCCACCAGCCACACTGGCCTCATTTCAGGGCCTCCAATCAGCCATGGTCCCTCCCGCAAAGGCTGTTGGTCATTCACTCTGCCTGGATTATCCTCCTTTCCACTTGCAGTTTTGTCTACTCATCTCCTATCATCCTTCAGTCTGAGCTCAAAAGGGACTTCCTAGGGACCTCCCTGGTGGCGCAGTGGTTAAGAATCCACCTGGTAACGCAGGGGACACGGATTCGATCCCTGGTCCGAGAAGATCCCACATGACGTGGAGCAACTAAGCCTGTGCACCACAACTGCTGAATCTGTGCTCTAGAGCTCACGAGCCACAACTACTGAGCCCGTGTGCCATAACTACTGAAGCCTGCACACCTAGAGCCCATGCTCCACAGCAAGAGAAGCCACCGCAATGAGAAGCCCGCACGCCGCAACGAAGAGTAGCCCCCACTCGCTGCAACTAGAGAAAGCCCGCGCGCAGCAAGAGAAGCTGCGTGCATCAATGAAGACCCAACGCAGCCAAAATAAAAAAAGGGACTTCCTAAGGGAGAAAGACCAGGTCATATTCTCTGATTAAAATGCTTCTGTAGGACTTGCCACTATAATGTCATACTGAATCTCATCTCCCCTTGTATCTAATTTTTCAAAAAATCCCCATTGTCTCCCTACTGGGTATCACAGTGGCTGGCAATAAGTATTTCTTGAATTAATGAATGCTTAAAGGAAAAAGGAGAAAGAGCTAATCTACCCTATTTTCGGGGTGAGGGAGGGATCTCTCAGTGGCCCCCAAACTATGGGTATTTTTAGGTTATAGGTGTGGCTCTAGCTCAGACCTGCCTTCCTCTCACCAGGCCCCCTCGTTTGATACAGGCAGCCCGGAGTCCTGGAGCCATCTTACTTCTTCCCTATCCCTTGGGGCCAGGCCAACTCAGAAGTCCCCGTAGAGCTCGCCTTTAGATGCCCAGAGGACCGCAGCATGGAGTCAGGGCTAGGTCAGTGCCAATCACTTAACAAACAAATATGCCCCTGGGGGCCTCTGAGGGATTGCAGCTTCATGGGAAGTGCTAACAAGCCCCACAGGGAAAGGCACACTTGCCCATTCCATCCTGCAGGCAAGGCTCCCCTGGAGGAGTCTGCAGCAATAGATCTTGGGCAATGAGACAGAGGTGGAGCTGCTGAGTCCAGGGTAAGCTCTTTGTCACAAATCCCACCTGTCTTGGCCCCAGCTCTCACTAGCAGATGGGAGTTACTTAGATTCTTCTGGGTGAAAAGAGCCTTCAGGAGTCATCTGTCCATTGGCCTGGAGATATGGGAGCTTGTTCCAGTTCCGAAAGATCTCTAGTTATTAAGATCCACAACCTTTCTTGGCAGCCTATGCTAGGGTCTTACCACTTTCACACACCTCTGGGAAAGGGCTTTTTTTTTTTTTTTCCTGCCGTGCGTCACCATGCAGCATGTGGGATCTTAGTTCCTCGACCAGGGATCGAACCTGTGCCCCTACATTGGAAGCTCGGAGCCTTAACTGCTGGACCGCTGGGAAGTCCCTGGGAGGGGGCTTTAATTCCTCCTGCTAAAGGAAAGTCTGTTATCTTCTGTGTGGGCCTCAGAGTTTACGGGGGAAGAGCCCTTATATTCTCGTAGTATAAGCCTTTCAGCTGAAGCTGAGATGTAGGAGCCTTTCTTCCATTTCACAGAGGAGGAAACTGAGACCAAGGGTAAATAAGAACTTAACCCCTCTTACACATAAGCCACAAAGCTAGGACAAGAGCCCCTTGGCTCTGACCAAGCCCCAAGTCTTCTCTTTCATCTCCTTGACCCTCCTGTCTCTCTCATTCTCTCTCATTGGGAAAGGAAATACATGGTAGATTGTTACACTAATGAATCAGACGCCCTGTATCCACGCCCTGGTGTGATCCCCTCTGACATTGACGCTGGGCTTGGCCATGTGACTTGCTTTGACCAATGGGACATCAGCAAAGGAGGAAAGCAGAGGCTTGTTAAGTGCTCCTGCACTGGGGAGACTGGCCTCTTGGAATGCGGCCCTGAGCTTGTACGTGAGGAGGCTCAGTCTTGCCTCCTTGAGGATGAAAGACTTCACGGAGAAAGAGGTCCAGCAGGCCCGGCATGGTCCGGCCCCCAGCTGACCCGCCAGCTGAATGCAGCCCCACGAGGGGCCCAGGTAAGATGTGTAGAGTCGCAGCCAGCCCACAGAATCCTGAGAGGCGATGGCCCTCGTTTTAGTTTGTTACACACTGCATCAGATAACTGCTACAAAACTACCTGAATTAAATCCTGAGATCCTTGACTTTGGGGCACCTACCCACCCATCGGTCAACTCCAAATACCATCTCTTATCACTTTTCCCCTCTCTCACCATCGTTTCTCTCTAGCACAATGATCTGTCACCTCTGCATATGCCGTTTCCTTTTCTTGAAATGTCCTCTCCCCGTTCCATCTAACTTCTGTTCAATTTTCAAGTCGTGGTTTAAACATTCTTTCTCCCAAAAGTCCTGCCCTGATGCCCCCGCCCAGATTAGGTTCCTCCTCTCGTAGGTCCTCAAGAGCAACTGTGCTTCTTTGCCTACCCTTTCATCCAACTTGAAACCATTTATCAAACCATTTATCAGACATGGTTTTCAAATCCAATGTCTGTCTGTCCTACACACTATGAGTTCCACAGGGTAGGGAGCACATTTCCGTGCTTATTATCTAATTCTTACCTAGCCCTCAGTAGGTGCTCCGTAACAATTGTTTTTAACTGTAATTGCCTCATTTGCTGCAGGTCTCTGTGACTCTAGAGTCTTGCCATTAGTTCTCAGCCCCAGGGTCCTTGCAGGGGTGATTTTCAATCGGGTACTGTGTATGGTGATGATGGCAATGGATGCCCACTGTACCCACGAAACTGAGTAGCCACCCAGGTTCTTAGAGCAGTCGGAGTGATTTCAGGACTCGCTGCTCCTGGAGTCCTCTGAGTTAGCTTCATCTGCTTCCCTAAGTGGACATTCCCAGACCTGAGCTTGCCCGAGGCTGAGAGATGGGGGCAAGGAAGGACATGAGGAAACTCAAGTCAGCAGCTGGTCCTGGCTGAGAGCCAGCGCAGCACACAGCTCCTGCCTCGAACTGAGTCCGGCAACTGGGTCCCATCCAGGCTCCTCCCACCTTGACCAAATCAGCTGACCCAATGGAAATGGACTTTCTCAGACATATCCTCTGCTTCCACTTCGCTCTCCAGGCTGAAGCTGGCAATCAATACCTGGGAGCAAGCAGGCTCCCTGGTGCCACTCACCCCATCTTGGGCTGTTTTTTTTTAAAAGGAATCCCAAGGTGGCTGGGTCATCCCAAACCTTATCTAGGGCAGCCTTCCCCCTTTAGACGGGATGCTCCATTTCCCCCAGGCTCAAACCCAGCTCAGCTAATACCTAGCAGTGCTTTCCATTCAAATGAGATGAGGATGCGAATGGTCAAAAAACTTACCTGTCTGTTCTTAAAGAAAAGATCTAAGACAATGGTTTTCAAACTTATTTTTCAAGCAGCAGAACCCTTTTGCAATCTCATTCAGGATCCCAGTGTACCAAAGAGAAAAAGGAGAGATGCCCTGCTTTAGGGAGAGCTTTTATTTCTTTGTCTCCATCCCCTCCCTGTGGTGGCTCTCGAGGCGTCTCTTTAGCACCTTCAGCCTCCACAGAACCCATCTGGGAAATCCTGCTTGGAGGGTAGCACAGCCACTGCTACCTGCTTTTCATTGTCAGACAGTTCCTGTTGTCTAACCTTGTCCCATCCACAGGTTACAGGGGCTGTAATAGTCTCTGAGTCTGTCCTCAGGTGAGAATGAAGCTGATCTCTGGCATAAGCCCACTTTCCTCCATGGCACCCGGTTGTGCTCAGCACATGGGTCTGTTTGCTTGAGCCATTGGGAGATGCCAGGGTTCATGCCTTGTGCTATTTGGTGAAAACTCCACAGGCGCTGGAGTCGAACAATTGGTGGGGTTCACCAAACCTGAGAGGCCAACCAAGGAGACATCCAGCCTGTACAGTGGCCAGGAGACAGGGTAGCCACTGGGCCCATCCTGCCAGGGGAAGCTCAGGGCAGCTCTAGGACCAGGAAAATGGTGTTTCCTTTCCAGAACTCCCCACTGCCCAGGCCCCTCAAGCGAGAGGGCTCCCAGCAGAGAGAAAAGTTAGTTGGCAGGTAGGAGGGCTTCCCTGAGAGATGTTTCTCTTCCTGGATTTTCAACCAAAATTTCTGCTTAGCTCTTTAATGGAGATACCCAAGAAGGGCTCTTGACCATCTACCTTAGTGAGGGGGCACGGTTTTCTCAGTGCCTCTCCCACTCCCAGCTGAATTATTTCTTTCCAGACCTGGGGAGGAAGAGCAGGAGATAGGTGTGAAAGGACAGCCTAAGAGTCCCAGCAGAGGCCTACGTGCAACCGAAGCCCAACCCCAGTCTATAGGTTGCCTCCCAGTGCCTGAGGCCAAAACTCTCTTGACTGGGGCTGGGCTTCAGGGTCATCTAACTTGGAGGGTGATTCTTTGAGTTCAAAGGTTTTCGACCTTTTAAGTACCAGAACTCAATCAATCAATCAAACAAACCTGGAATTCCACTGTATAAATACAACAAAAGCTGACCTATTCTGGGAGATTTGGGGGCAGGTGGGACAGGGGAGGGCTTGGTGAGGGGAAAGGTGGAAGATACAGTCTTGCCTCTTACCTTTCTCTTAACCTCTCCCTCACCCTTGAGGTCCCTTTACAGACCCCCACAGATCTCAGTTTGAAAACCATTCTAGGGAGGGGGTCAGGAAAACCACTTGGCATCTTCATGGGTTTTGAGATCCTGAATCCTCACAGTTTTTTACTTCTCTGATCATTTTCTTTTGCTCCCTTGATCCCTCGTCTACATCTGATATTCTTTCCCTAATCATTTTCCTCTTCTCTCTCCATTCTCTCAAACAAGTTCATTTGCTAACTTGGCTTCCACAAGCACCTCTCTACAGGTGACCCCTGAGTCTGCCTGTCCAGTCCCAACTTGTCTCTTGGCTTCCAGATCCCCATTCTCAGCTGGTTGCTGGATACATCCACAGGAATTGTCCACTGGCATCTCAAACTCAACCAACATGTCCCAGACTATGGAATGCTGGAAAGAACCAAGTATTTGGACTTGGAATCCAAAGACCAGGATTTGAACCCTAGCTCTGTTCTTCCCTAGCTGTGTAATTTTGGGCAAACCACTTAATCCCTCTGAGACTCAGTTTCCTCCTGCCCAAAACAGACATGCTAATACTTTGCCCTTTTTAATTAAAGCAGAGTAATAAACATGGAAGTTTGGTAAACTATATTGTGCTTTAAAAGCTTGCTCCTTTTGCTGTGTATCCTGTTGCAAACACAGTCAGAGAAGTTCAAAGGAGGGAGACTTCTTCTCTTCCCTCTCACCCACCAGGGACAGGGGACACCTGGTTGACCTGACAGGTGAATGCTGGCTCTCTGAAGACTTCTCCTCTTTTATATCTTCTTTCAGGCCCATGTGTCCTAATTGAAATCCTTGTCTCGGACTCTAGAACATCCAAGTTATCCTGCACCCTGGAGTAGTTTTCCTAAAACCAAAATTCACTAGACCGTTTCTCTGCTGCCCCCAGAATGAAACCCAGCGCCCACTCAGCCTCACAGCATCCCTATCACAGCTTCCAGCTTCTTAGCGTACTTCACGTCTCCCTTTACGAAGTTTTTTCTCCCCACTCTCCAAATAGCAAAGCTTTCTCATCTTTCTAGGCCATATTCAAATGCTACCTTTTCTAGCAAGCCTTTCCTAACACTCTGTTAGAAGTAGCTGCTTCTTTCTTTATACTTCCAAGACTCACTGTTCTTCTATTTGTACCAAATGTACTTGGTCTTGTGTGATATTTAGGCGTTTACATGTCTGTGTCTCACACCAAATCGTGAGCGCTCCAAGGGCTGAGACTATGACGTATTCTTCTCTTTTGTAAGTAGGTGCTCAATAAATATTTGTTGAACCGAAAATTGACCATCACCAGATTTCAATCCTAACAATTAAATGATTGGCCTGTGTTTGGCTGGTGATGCTTGTACCGTTATAATGAGATGATATCCTTTCACTTAAGCAAAGAGAATGAAAATGCTTTCTCCAAGATCTCCAGTTCTGTACTTACAGTAGCCCATTAACAGTTCTATTTAAAGGTCTTACACTTTATTTATTCATTTGCTCAACACTTTTTAGGTGCCTGTTCTGAGCCTGGCACTGTCATAGATATTAGCCAAAGAGAAATGAAACACTACAAAAATTTATTAATTAAAAAAGACATTGTCCTCAAGAGCTTGGTGTTTTATGAGGGAAACAAACACAAAAACAGTGACACGTGCTCCTAAGTGTAGTAAGGAAGACGTGAGTTGGTGTCAGGAGAATGGAGGCGGGATCTCTGATAAACTCTCTCTTCTTCTCAAATAGGTGGTATGGAAGAGTAGGGAGGTCAAGGGTGAGACACGGTCTCAGCTTACTGACCTGCCAATTATTTAATCTTTCAGTCCCCATTTCTTCTGCTAGAAGCTGCAAATGGTAAGACCTTTTTATATACTGCAGGAATTACTGTAAAGAACAAAATAGTCTATGTAGAATATATTTTAAACTTTTATAGGACTTCCCTGGTGGCGCAGTGGTTACAAATCCACCTGCCAACGCAGGGGACGTGGGTTCGAGCCCTGGTCCGGGAAGATCCCACATGCCGTGAAGCAACTAAGCCCGTGCACCACAACTACTGAGCCTGCGCTCTAGAGCCCGCGAGCCACAACTACTGAAGCCTGCGCACCTAGAGCCCATGCTCTGCAACAAGAGAAGCCACCGCAATGAGAAGCCCGCGCACCACAAAGAAGAGTATCCCCTGCTCACCGCAACTAGAGAAAAGCCCGCGTGCAGCAGCAAAGACCCAACTCAGCCAAAAATAAGTAAGTAACAACCCCCCTGGGTCGGGAGAAAGGGCATCCTTCTCGCAGACTGCGGGGGGCAGAATCAAGTCACCACAGAGCACAGACTGGCTGGCGTTGGCTCAGGTATGGAGCCGTAAGCCAACTCATAGGGTGGCTCTAACTGGGGTCTCCCTGCCACCGGCTTCCTGGACTGGTGCTGAACTTGAAGCCCACTTTTCCCTTCTCCTAGGAAGGAGCGGGAAGGAACTGACATTTATTGGGCATTACTCTCTACCAGATTCTGGCCTGGGGGATGTACATATCTCAGGGGTCCAGGGAAGTACAGTAATGGGATCCCCCATTTACATGTTCTACGTGTAAAACATGGAGGCTCAGAACACCCAGGTTTTTATGCTTCCTTGTAGAGCACAGAAGAGGCAGGAGTGGCCAGACAAGTTAGGAGAAAGTGATTTCACATTTACTGGAGGACAAGTGTGTGTCCAGGTGCATTGTTCTAGGTGCTTTCACCTGCCTAGTCTCCTTAATCCTCACAATCACCTTCCAAAGGAGATCTCATTTCACCCATTTTTAAAGACACGGCAACAGCCTCAGAGAGGTTATATAATTTTCCCAAGGACACACAGCTGGGAAAAGGGAAAGCTGTGGGTTGTGGAGCTGGAATTCCTGGTCTCTCTGACCCCAAAGCCCTTGTTTGTCCCAGAGCCTCGTTCTGTGTCCATGTCACAGGGTCTCTGCACAATTTGCATGGTGCATCAGTAGCAGAAACGGGACTAGGAACCAGGTCCACACAGCCTCCTTCTCCGACAACAGCTGGCATCCTGCTGGCTCAGGCTGCTAGAGGCCTGGATTCAGGCTCTGTCCTTACACTGATTCAAGACTGTTTACAGTACATAGGCAAGAGGAGGAGTAAGTGGGGAAGACCAGAGCCTTGGATCAGCTGAGAGGTGGGAGGTAGGCCTGGGTGGCATGGACCTCAGAAGGCTTGCTTCCATCAGGTAATTGGGAAGCGGAGGCTTGTTTTCCCCCTAGATCTGGTGTGAGAGCTGTTTAGAAGTCCAGGAAGTGTCGTGGTTCCCTCTGCCCATAGACACCATAGACACACTCCCACCTTCACAGACCCTCCCAAGGACAAGCCTCCCAGACACAGATCAGGGGGAGGGGGGTGGCTCAGAGATGTGCAGGCTCAGATTCAAGGTGACACTCACCAGCACACACAGCCATCCTGCCACCCGTGCCCGGGCTCAACCACAGAGGAGGCAAATGCTCACAGAGGGCAACCACGACACCCCACGGAGGGCTGCTCATGGCACACTCCTACCCGGCCAGAGGTACAGAGGGTGAAACCTCCAACCAGCCACCTTGAGTGTACCTTGGAGGATTGTCAGGAAGGATGGGGGGAGCTGGCAGGCAGTGTTTTCTCCATCGCTGCCATCCCCCACCCCTGAGCACCTATCAGCTCGTGGAGGGAGTCTCATGCTTAGAAGGGGGCTCTGGCTCCTCTGCTCTATGCAGTGTGTGATCTGTCCTTTCCCCAGACTCAGTTCAGTTCCCTCTGGCCAGTACTTGGGAGGCATCAGGTAGGGGAGGGACTGGAGTGCAGGATGCAAAGCTGGGGAGAAAGTAGGGGCAGGGGAAGGCAAGGGTCAGCCCGGGGCTTCTGGAGGTCACAAGGAACTCGGAAACCTTGCTTCGCTGTCCTGTGGCAGCTCAGACATGGGGAGAAAAGGGCCAGTCCAACTCATGCCAGGATTCCTTGGTCCTCAAGATGCTGGGAACCAATGGTCAGAACCCCAGATGCCAAGATTGGGTGACCAAGATCCAGAGCAGTGGGGTTGGGAGACTCAAGCTCGGTCTGGGCTGACACCTGTTCACAGCACCCCTGTGGTTTGGACTCTTCTCCAGGTCAGGCTCCCCCCACTGACAAGTTTCTCTTGCCCCAAATCCTTCCTGAGCCATGTGTGTAAGACAGAGAGAGAGGGGAGGGCAGACAGAAGCCTGTGAGGGGAAGGGAAGTGGGAAGGGGGGCTTTGGGGCTGACTGCTGCCAGTATGATCCCAGAGGACAGGTTTGGGGGAGGGTCCCTCCAGCCCGCACCGTGCAGCCCATTTTAACAGGAGCCAGCATGCTGCACCCCCAGCCTGTCTCCCCTCGGCTCGTGCAGGAGGGAGGGTAGGGCTGGCCTGGCAAGCTTACCGTCTGTGGGGGGCTGCCCACGGTCATCTCCACGTAGTAGCCCTGACCGGACTTGCCCCTCAGGTTGTCCACCATCTCCACAAAGCTGCCCCTCCGGCTGGGCTCCTCGTCGGTCTCTCGGGGCAGCCGCAGCCCCAGGGGGGCGCCCCCCAGCCCGCTTCGCAGGGGCAGCCGGATGCCAGGCTGGGAGCCGTGGGCAGGCAGCACCCCAGAGCCCATCCACAGCAGGAGCCAGGGCAGCGCTTGGGCCATGGTGGGCCCTGGCCTTGGGGCGCTCTGGGCTCACTCCAGCCTGCGACCGTCCCTGTGGCCTGACCCCAACTCTGGGTGCTGGAGGTGGCTTCTCAGGAGAGCGAACGGTGAGACATCAGGGCTCCAGCGCCTGCAGGCCCCTCGGCCAGCCCTGGCTCCAGGCTGTGAGGAGCGGACAGGAGAGATCCACAGAGAGACAGGAGGGGAGAAGACGGATCCGGAGCCTGGCTACATCTGGCCAGCGGTCCAACCTCAACAGAGGTCCGGGAGAGGCCGGCTCGGGCCCCCCGGGGGGCTGGGCGGGGCGGGCATGGCAGGTCGGAGGCTGCTTTCCTGGTCCTCCCGGCGGGGCGGCAGCAGGGGAAGGGTCAGGGGCTCCGGGCTCCTACAGCTGCGTTTGCAGCTCAGGCCACCATAATCCCGCTCCCAGCTCCCAGGCAGCCCGGGGAGACGGAAAGACTTGTGGCAGCGGCTGTCAAAGCCAAAGGGTTTTCGCTTTTCCCTGGGATCGCTGGGAAGTGTAGTCTTCCCATGGCAGACAGCCCGGCTTCCGGGGTTGGTGAGGGGTCTGGGATGCCCTCTGCCGAGATGGAGTCCACCCTGCAGGACCCTGGCAGGACGGGAAGGGCCATCGGGATGGAGTGGTGGCCGACCTCTCTTGTTCCGTCAGCCTTTCATTGGGCATTTCTGGAGCACCCCCTGTATGCCAGGCGCGCTGCCAGGCCCTGGGGCTACAGAGAGGAATAAAATGCATATACACCGCACAAAATGATGGGGAATTAAGGAGCAGGGGTTGGGGGGACGTCTGGGGGGGTCTGGGAAGACTCAGCGGGAGGAGGTGGTATTTAATTTGAACCTTAAAGAATGGGTGGAATTTCTAAGAGCAGAGATTTGCGAAGCAAGAGTAGGGGGGATAGAAGGGTATTCTATGCAGCCAAAGGAATAAGCAAGGGCAAAGGGGAAAGTGCAGGGGGCAGTCTGCCTTCACCGGAGCCTGCAATCTGCAGGGAGGTGAGAGCCAGCTGGGGCTTCTCCCAGCTGAATCCTTTTGTGCCTTTGGTGCTCTACCTGCCCTGCCCTCCACCCCAGATTCTGTGAATCTTCAAGCCCATCCAGATTTCTGTGCTGGCAGTGAGCTGAGGGTAAATGGCTGTTGTCAGCTTTAAAGTGTTATCACTCCAAGAAGTATCTTTATGTTAATAGGTAAGAGGTTAAAACGAAAAGCTTTAGAGCTAAAATATCTTGAAGGAGAGAAGACATATGATTATATCAACACATTATTTATCAAATGTGGAAAGCTGTTGTTAAAATTCAGCAGTCCTTCTGATAGAAACCGAGGAAGCCCCCGCTCGCTGCAACTAGAGAAAGCCCCGCGCGCAGCAAGAAGACCCAATGCAGCCAAAAATAAAACAAAAACAAAAACAAAAAACCCCACGAAAAACCAAGGGGAAACTTCCTAAACAAGATAACAGAAAATCATAGAAAACATAATAGTGACAGGCTAAAGTTATTACCATTAAAGTCAGGCTTAGGAAAGAGAAGGTCATTATCACTACTCTTATCCCACATAGCTTAGATCAGTCTAGTTAACTCAATAAGATGAGAAAATGGAGCAAATATTAGAAAGCAAAGGATTATTATTTGCAGATTATATACTATGGATAGAAATATCCTAACCAATACGGTGGTTAGACACAGGTTAAACAATAAAAATCAATAGATCAATCTATGTATGGGAATTTTGTGTATATGATAAAGATGGCATTCATATTAGAGGGAAATAGATACATTTATTCAATAACTGTTGTCGGGACAACTGGCTACCTTTTGGGAGGAAAGAAAACCAAATCCCTAACTCATCTACAAATAAACTCCAGATAGGTCAAAGAGCTTAACATTAAAAATAAAACTACAGAAAAAAATAGAATATTTAAAAAATCTTATATTGAAGAAGTTCTAACAAAACTCAGAAGATATTTTTAAAAAAATGGACAGGCTTGACTAACATTTTTAAAACTTCTGTAGAATCAGGCTTCCAGTATTCCAATTCTGGTTCTGCCACTTAGTAACTGGGGTACCCCATGCTAGTTACTTATTCTTTCTGTGTCTCAATTTTGTCATTTGAGAAAAGGGGATAACAATAGTACATACGTTGTAATGTAGGAATTAAATGAGATACTCCACGTAAGGCACTTAGAATGGTGTCTAGCACATTGTAAATGCTCAATAAAGGTTAGCTATTAGTGTTATTACCACTACAACTTCTGAGAAAAATGACGTTTACAAAGTTAAAAGATAAGTCACAGACTAGGAGACATTTGTTGCACAATAAAGAGACAAAGGGTAAATGTCTATAATATACAAAGAGCTTTTACAAGTCAATAACGCCCCCCCCACCCCCGCCTGCCACGAACAACTTGGGGAAAAATGAACAAAGAATGTGAACAGGTATTTGACAGAAATTCAAATGGCCACTAAATATATGAAAAAAGTTCAACTTCATTAATAGCAAAAGAGGGACTTCCCGGGTGGTCCAGTGGCTAAGACTCCACACTCCCAATTCAGGGGGCCCAGGTTCGATCCCTGGTCGGGGAACTAGATCCCGCATGCTGAAACTAAAAGATCCCGCATGCCACAGCTAAGACCTGGCACAGCCAAATAAATAAGTAAATCAATATTTTTAAAAAGTCATTAATAGTGAAAGAACACAATTAAAACAATATTTAGATAACATCATCAGAATTACTTTTGCCTCTCACACTGGTAATATTTGGTGTTGGTGAAGGTGTTGGTTGGACTGTAAATTATTCCATTTTTAGAGAGAAATTTGGCAATGTCTATTAAAATGTAAAAAATGTAACCCCTGAGCAGTGTCACTACTAGGATCCTATCCAACAAAAATCCAACAGTATTTCAGCATTGTGTACAACATCAAAACTTTGGAAGCAAAAAAAAAAAAAAATTACCAATAGGGACATGAGACATTCAATCAACTGAGTCTTATGTAACCATTATAAAGAATGGAGTAACTTCTTATGAACTCACCTTGGAAGATGTTTATGACATGTTCAATGAAAAAAGTAAAGGGACTTCCTTGGTGGTCCAGTGGTTAAGACTCTGTGCTTCCACTGCAGGGAGCATGGGTTCGATCCCCTGGTCGGGGAACTAAGATGCTGCACGCTGCATGGTGCAGCCAAAAAAAAAAAAAAAAGAAAGCCTATTGTAGAACAATATGTACATTATGATCTCATTTCTATAAAAATTAAAAAGTATGCACATGTGCATATACATGTATGCATATAAATTTATATCTGCATAAGAATTAAAAAGCCTTCAGCAAAGGTGGGAACCCAAATGTCAACAGTGGTTTCCTCTAAAGTGTGTAATTCCTTCCTTCCTTCTTTTGCTCATTCATTCATTCATTCAGCAAATGCGTTGAATGCCTAATACATGTTAAAGGCTGTTTTAGGCACTGTGGACACAACAATAACTAAAATAAACAGAATCCCTATCTTCATGTAGCTTACATTCTAATGCAGGGAAACAGACAATAAATAAATAAAATACATAGCATTTCAGATGGTGATATGTGCAATGGGGGAAAATAAAGCAGAGAAGGAAGATGGAAGGGCAATTTGCAATTTTTTTTTTTAATAAACTTACCTATTTATTTATTTGTTTTTGGCCGCGTTGGGTCTTCGTTGCTGTGTGTGGGCTTTCTCTAGTTGCGGCCCACGTGCTTCTCATTGCGGTGGCTTCTCTTGCTGCGGAGCACAGGCTCTAGGTGCATGTACTTCAGTAGTTGTGGCTCGCGGGCTCTAGAGTGCGGGTTTAGTAGTTGTGGCACGTGGGCTCAGTAGTTGTGGCGCACGGGCTTAGTTGCTCTGTGGCATGTGGGATCTTCCCGGACCAGGGCTCAAATCCGTGTCCCCTGCATTGGCAGGCAGATTCTTAACCACTGCGCCACCAGGGATGTCCTCCCAGTTTGCAATTTTAAATAAGGTGAATTGAAGGTGTAGAAAGAACATTTCACATCTTTTGAAAACAATGGTAGGATTGAGTGTTTGTCTTTCTTATTATGTGGATGGTTTTCTGTATTTTACAAGTAAACAGGATGAAAAGAGAAGAAAAAGTTATAACAGTAAAATTTCTGACCTGGGGGTAGGGCATAATTGAGACTGATTTGGTTTTTTCCTCCCCCATCTTTACAAAATCACCCCTAAATGCTCATTCCTGATGGCAAAAGATAATCTACAATGTGTGAAATTCTCAGTTTCTCCTCCTCACTCATTGGGTATATTACTGGCATATCAACTGGTGTGTCATTTTTGTTATTTTCCCCCAAAGACTTGCTTTCTTAATTATGTTTGCCTAAGGGCGTTTAAAAATTAGTTTGCATTTCTAAGTACAAGTCTATAGGGAAACCTGATAAAATGCAAATTGCTTATCTGTGTGGAGTAACCTCATTAATCCCATAGTAACCCTTATTTTATTAGCTCTCCACATTAGAGAGCAAGGGACCTAAGGAACAAAAGGTAAGAATTTTGATGGCAATTAATGTCAACCAGGTTGATTGCAAGTTTTCAGACAGGGGGACAAAATCTGCAAATGGTTTTACGAGCCCTGATTTTGTGCAAGGTCTGTGGTGGATGAACTGGTGAGCTCTCAGTGTCCTTCCCAGTCTGCTCCTTTGGCTCCTCTGTGAGAGTTTTAAGGTGTGTGGAGAGGAAGGGGGAGCAATGATTTGTCATCTGCAGGCAGAAAAAAGGAAGTACAGGCAGAACTGCCACAGAAAAGACTTGACGTTAAACATGAGGAATATCTTCTGGATGTCTGCTTTGGGATCCACGGGAACAGCAGTCTGAGTTCCTCATCCTGGGATCAGGCCCTGAGTGGTGCTGGGACTAGTTTCAGGACTTAGCAGGAGCCAGACGTGTCCCCACCATGGAGCCTTGCCAGGAGCTGCTCCAGGGCTCCATCCTCCTCACCAAACGACTAACTTTCTTCACTTTTCTGCTACCCAGTTTTCCCATTAATTTAATGGCCAGAGCTGTCTTTGCCGCTCTTAACTTCTGGAGGTTGAGGACGTGTAAGAGAAAGGAAGATTTGCCCTCGTGCAAACAAAACTAAAGCCTTTTAAATTATATTAGTAGTAACCCTTCTGCCAGGCAGGGTTTGTGGAGGGGCTACACACTCATTTTTTTCCTTCTTAAATAGACTGTTGGAAAGAGTTATGACAGGGCTTCCCTGGTGGCGGCGCAGTGGTTATGAATCCGCCTGTCAATGCAGGGAGCACGGGTTCGAGCCCTCGTCCGGGAAGATCCCACACGCCGCAGAGCAACTAAGCCCGTGCGCCACAACTACCGAGCCTACGCTCTACAGCCTGCGAGCCACAACTACTGAAGCCTGCGCGCCTAGAGCTCGTGCTCCACAACGAGAGAAGCCACCGCAATGAGAAGCCCGCGCACCGCAAAAAAGAGTGGCCTCCCGCGCTCAGCGACTAGAGAAAGCCCGCGTGCAGCTGCGAAGAACTAGTGCAGCCCAAAAGTGAATAAATAAATAAATTTAAAAAAGAAATAGTTATGACAGATATTATTATACCCTTCTTGCCTGAGCCCTGCCCTCCGGTAAAAAAGATGACAGTGGTCTCTTAACTCCTAAGCGGGTACTAACTGATTTAGTCATAGTAAATGGGAGTCTTTCTTTTGTTTATTAAAGCCTCGGTGGGTTGATTATTGAGCATCAGTATATTATTCACCTGATGTTAGTCACGCTACTAAAAACGACGACCAAAAGATTGCCTTAGGTAAGTCACGTTACTGTCGATACTCTGAATGATCCTTTCCTGCCCGGGAAGAAATTCCCCTCAGAGCTAAATTCTCTCTCTCTCTTAACCCCTTGCGGAGCCCCATCAACTATACTGGACTACCTCTCCCATCATGCAACGGGAAACGTACACATCGCCTCCGTGATCCGACGGGAACTTTAACCAATCCGATGACAGGGCTCTCATTCGGCGACCTTTTGACTCTGAGTAGAGGCGGGACTCTCAGTTGCTAGGTTCTTACCCTTTCCGGAAGTGGTTATTGGCCGCTGCAGGGCAACACCCCGGCGTCCCTGGAAGCTGGGAGCCCGGTTGGTGCTGGGGAAGCTTCGCAGAGCCGGGAGCTAGCGCCCCGGGCCTCCCGGGGTGGGGGACAGGTGAGAACCCCCTGGAGGGAGGGTTGGGTGGCTAGGAAGGGAGGGAAGCGGGAAAGTCGAGGCACGCTCGTGTGCCACCGAGCGGGATGTGCATGAGCGTGGGCGGGAACTGAAGGAAGAGGTGAAGATGGAGCGGCCAGATCAGTGCGCCTCTATCCAAAATCTGAGTGGCGGAAGGGCCTGGGCTGGAGTGCTGGCGGGGCAGTGAGAGCGGGCACTGGGCCACGAGTGTGAGCTGGCAGGGGCGCTCGTTTATTTGTCCTGTTCGGATTTAGTGTGTACGGCCGGTCTTCTGAACCCTGCTTGAACATTTCTCTCGTGGGGAAGCTTCCCCCCATGTTCGAGTCGGGGCTGGCCCAACCTTTTGCTGTCTTCTGGCCAGCTGGGGAAGTTAGTAAGTTTTTTGTTTTCATTTTTTCCTTTCCTTGCATTGATTCAAAAATCTACCTTCTCCTTGTGGAACCGCGCTCCTCACTTGCCTTCCACGACTCCTCTCTCTCTGGGGTTTCCTAACCCAGCCCCCTTCATCAGCCTTTGCAAGCCCTTACTTTCTGTTCACTACACTCCATCTCTGAGCGGCTTCACCCAGAGTTTCAGTTACCATCTATTTAACGGTTACTCCCCAAACTGTGGCTCCCGCCAGACCTCTTTTCTTGAGTCTTGAGCTCCGACTTGCTTACTGATCATCCCAACTGAATGTCACCCCATCCTTCCCGGTCCCCCAGATCTGTTCCTCCTTTGTAGTTCCTGTCTCAGTGAAGGACTTCACCCATTCACTCAGTCAGCCATGTCTGCACTTGGAATTCATTCATCTATTACAATACATGCAGCAACATTTGTTGGCCATTCCCTGTATCTAGGCAGTATGCTAGGTGGGGCTATCGGGCAAGGCATAGAAGTGAACTGATACTCACAATATACTGCTTTAAGTGCTCTGATCGTCCTGCCTCTCCCTTACTTGCTGCAGACATCAAGTACTGTTCTTTTGCCTCATAATACACCTGGAATCTGGCCCTTCCTTTCCATTCTCACAGCCACTGACTTAGTTCATAATTTCTTGCTTTTTTTTTTTTTTGGCCACCATGGGGATCTTAGTTCCCCAACCGGGGATCGAACCAGTGCCCACTTCATTGGAAGCACAGAGTCTTAACCACTGGACCGCCAGGGAAGTCCCTAGTTCATAATTTCTTGCTTTTTTTTTTTTTGGCCACCATGGGGATCTTAGTTCCCCAACCGGGGATCGAACCAGTGCCCACTTCATTGGAAGCACAGAGTCTTAACCACTGGACCGCCAGGGAAGTCCCTAGTTCATAATTTCTTGCCTGTGTTTTCAGGATACCTTTCTAACTGGTCCCTGCGCGTCTTTTCTTGCCCTCCTCCAATTAGTTCTTACACAGCTGTCAGAATCATCTTTCTAAACGACAGAGCTGATGAGGCCAGTCTCCTTTGTGAAATCTTGTGATGGTTGCTCATCATGTCAGGATACAGCCTCAGTCCTCCCAAGCCTTTTATTATGTGCTCCTTGCCTTCCATTGTAGATCTCTCTCTTGCCATTGTCCCTTGTGCGCTGGTCACGTCAGAGTGGTTAAGAGCTCAGGGCTTTGGAGTCAGATAGATGTGGGTGCATGCACGTTCTGCTGTGCCATTTACTAGCTGTGAAACCTTGGGCAAGTTTAAAAAACTTTCTGAAAACTTGCTGAGCCTCAGTTTTCTCTTTTGAAAAATGGGGATAATAGTTTCTACTTAGCAGAGAGGATGAGGTGTGATGATGTATATATAGTACAGTTCTTGGAACATAGGAAGTGTTCAGTGAATATAAGCTTTTGTTGTCATTAATTCTCTGCACCTACCGTATACTCTCTTCTGCCTCTTTGCCTTTGTGTAAGCTGTGTCTTCTGCTTTAAATAACCTTACTCCCTTATCCTGGTGAGCTCCTGCTTATCCTTCAAGAGCCATCTCCATGGTCCTCTACTCTGCAGTGCTTTTCCTGATCTTCCAAAGTAGGGTTAATTGCCCTTCCTTTGTGTCCTGTCGTATTTTCTGATACTTCCCTTAATGCACTTAACACACTATATAATCATGTATTTACATATTTGGCTTCACAACTAGGTTGAGCTGGAGCGTTATCAGGTTTGTGGCTGTGACAGCACAGTGCCTGACCCATGGTAGGTGTTCAGTAAGTGGTTATTGGATGTCTGAATGGCCTTAACTTATATTCCCTGGTACTAGCTTTGTCCTCTAGAACAACGTAGACTAAGCCCTTTAAATAAGTGAATGGTAATAATATCAACTAACATTTATTGAGGTCTTACTGTGTTTTGAGTATTTTACATGTACTGAGTCATTTAATCCTCACAACCCTTTTAGATAGACATTGTTATTATCCCCATTTTATAGATGAGGAAACTGAGGCAACTTGCCCAGCTGGTAAGTGGCAGAGCTGGGATTCAAAGCCAAGAATGTTCCCAAACCTGTGCTCATTACCACTGCATAATCAACTCTAATGTCTTCCACGTTCTCCTCAACGCCTTCTCCAGTAAATCTTTTCTTTTCTGGTGGTGAACTTTCTTTATAAT
This sequence comes from Neophocaena asiaeorientalis asiaeorientalis, assembly GCF_003031525.2. NCBI lineage: Eukaryota > Metazoa > Chordata > Mammalia > Artiodactyla > Phocoenidae > Neophocaena > Neophocaena asiaeorientalis. Next base: position 3,147,657 of record NW_020173774.1, read on the forward strand.
TGTTCAAGCAGGGTGGAAGAAATAAATATGCAGGGAACCCTAAGTATGCATATACGTGTGTATGCTCTGTGAGTACGCAGGTGTGCAAAACTTTTTGGCTGTGCCTGTCAAATTAGACCACATTCACAGTAAGGTAACCATAATGTCGAGGGACTGGGAACCAGTGGCATGTATTGAAGGGAAGGGAGCTGGGAAAACCTGGCTTGGAGTAGTGGTGCCTTGGGTGCCCTTTGTGGGTCCGGAGGGTGGAATGGGGCAAATGGGAGGAAGTTTCTTAGATATAGATTTTTGGCTCACTAAGAGAAAGACCTTTCCATAGTTAAGGATGATCTAACTGTGGAGTTGGCAGTAATATCAGTAATATTGCTACATTTATTTAACATGTTTTGTGTACCAGGGACTGTGCTAGGCACTGTACAGGTATGTGTTATCTCAGTTCATCTTCAAACAACCTTTTGATGTAGATTATCATGATTGTTTGAATTACGCACATGAGGTTATCGAGGCTTAGAGAGGTGAAGTACCTTGCTTAAGTTCATACAGCTGGTAAATGAGAAAGATGGGATTTAATTCAGGTGTTTCTGGCCCCCAAACTGGTGCTTCAGCCACTATGCTGTCTGGCACTTAAAGCATAGAGAGGAAATATTTGGCAAGGGAAGGGCAGTTGGACTAGAGCTCTTATGGGCTTTTTTTGCGTTTGAGATTCTTTGGCTGTATATTAGTGGTTTAGAGCAGTGACCAAGTTCCTACGTTTACTTAGCTTATTTTAGGCTTGGTCGGTAAATGCAGAAGGAGGCAGAGGCATGACCCTCAGAAGCCTGTGGCTTAACAGGAGAGGTGGAACACATTCCCATAAAAAAGGTAATACTGAGAAAAATATGCCTATGAACAAAGGAAAACTGTGTCCTTTGTACCGAGGTAGTTATAAGTACACAGGAGAGGCCGAGGTTGGCCAGGGAGGGCTTCCTGGAGAAGGTGTATGAGCCTTTCCTTTTTTGCTAGATTCTGGGATTGGCAGGAGATGGATGAGGACAGTTGGGTGATCCTTCCCCACGACTCCGTGGCTCACAGTGAGGGTCAGGCCTGGTGGCAAGCACATCTCATCAGGTTTCATCTGATCTATCGGTAAGTGCTGCATGGAGTACCACGTTGACGGTTCTGAAGCCGTGTCTAGGGTGCCAAGATTGCCAGTGATGCCCCTCACGGTCTCAGGCTTAGAGGGAAATGTTAGGACGTGTGCCGTGTGTTTCCTGAAGCTGATCTCAGGGCTGCTTTCTTAGATGTCTCATCTTACCCCCGCTCACCCAGGTTATCATCACCTCTCATCTAGATTGGCTCGTGGTTTCCTACCTAATCTCTCTGCAGCCACTCTGATTTTCTTCTTTTCCAATCTGGCCTCCATTCCTGTCTGTATTTCCAGGGACTGCCTGAGTAATCTTTTCAAAATATGTATCTGGAAAAACCCTTTCCTGATTTCCAGCTCTCTTATTATAAAAGCCAAGTTCTCCACATGGCCCGGCTTCCACCCACCTGCCCAGCATCATCTCCGACTATGCTTCTTCTTGCTTAGTGCTCTTAGCCGTTGAAGGGCCTTTGCATGTGCTGCTGCTTTTGTTAGAACATCTTTTCCTCCTCTTTTTGTCTGGTGAATACCTCCTCATTCTTCACTTCTCGGCACAGGCTTCATCCAAGTCAGGCTCTTTTCCTTCAGAGCTCTTACCTCATTTAAAATTATATACTTATCTGTGACTGATTGGTTTGGCTCCCTCCCTCACTAGACTAGCTCCTGGGGAGTAGCAGCTGAATCTGTTTTTAATCACCATTGCATCTCTAGCGCCCAGCAGCAAATAAATACTTTTCGAATGAGTAAATGATCTCTAGTAGCCATTGAACAAATGTGGTTTCTCTTCCACCACCTTCCTTACTCCTGCAATTCCTGCCCTTTTGACCCTGTCCTTGCCTATATCTTTCCTGAAGCCAGGCAAGGAAAGAAGGTAGACTATAGCCCACCGTATTTTAATTTTTTTCTGGCAGAAGGTTTGTTTGACATTTGAGTAATCCAGGAATTTAGACTTTCCACATTCTTTCTGACCTTTAAATAGTTAAACATAGACAGTTTAGTAAATAGCTAATTAGGCATTTTGCCGGGAGGACAGAGATTTTACCTGCCCCCTGCTTTCTGGAGATGGGATGTATCTAGGGATAGGTAACATTTTTCAAATGCAGAATTTCTCGAATTCTCTGAGATGGTTGGTACAATGCCTTGTATAGGTCACTGCCTGTTGAATTGAATAACGTACAGCCTGATGTTCTTCCACCAAAATGCGCTTCCTACCTCCCCAGAGATCCTCTCCCTTTTTCTTTCCCTCTCCTCCCTAACTCAGAGGATGAAAGATTCCGAGGGCTCCTTAAACCTCCAGGCTGTGGCCACGTCTCCTGCGCTGGTTCTTGGTCCTTTTCTGCTTCGCTTTTTCCGCGTCTGGCCCTCGTCATCTCTGACTGTATGTGTGGAGGCTCAAGCATTATGTCCGCAGGTGTTGCAGGTTCTTAGGGGAGGGAGAAGATTCCCACTTAGGCTTAAGTACTGCAGGGAAGAATGTTTCTTTAGCCTTTCTTCCTGAGGCACAAAGGTGCTGCTTGGAGGTGTCGTGGTGGGAATGAGAGGGTGCAGAGCCTGGCTCCTTTGGGTCCAGTGACTGACAAAGGGAACCATCTTTTGTGAGCCCTAAGGCAAGACACCTCCCTTGCTCATCTGTCAGCTGCCAGAGTGCAGAGAGGGCCACGGGAATGGTCCCTCAGAGATCCTTTGCATTTATCAGGGGCCCCTCTCCAGGGATCTTGGAACAGATGCAGAGTCACCAGATCTTGCCGTTTTCTGAGCACTCATTACAGGCTGCATCCCAACCTTCTTTATGACGATGAGGTCTTTTTTTTTTTGCCTTGCCCCAAGGCACGTGGGATCTTAGTTCCCGGACCAGGGATCGAACCCATGCCCCCTGTGTTGGAAGTGTGGAGTCTTAACCACTGGACCGCCAGGGAAGTCCCGATGAGGTCTTTCTGCTCACTTCCTCTGCTATGAGGGCTGTGTCCTGCTTGCTGCCCCGGTGGAACTGTGACAGTGTCTGAAGAGGTGGCTACAGGAGAGGTCAGGACCTGCTCCTCCAGGCTCCCTTCGGTCACACCGGTGTGGCTGCCACCGCCCGGTTAGGGAGGCATTCTGAAGGGCTGTCCGTGGCAGCCACTTTACAGGGTGACTTGTCCCTGTGTCATTGGGCTTCAGCGTGGGAGCTGCTGTAGGGGAGGGGTGCTGTGACCTGGGGTCCTGAGGTCGTTGTAGGAGTAGGGATGCAAAGGAAGGAGCAATTCTAGAACCGTGCCAGCTTGTCAGTTGAAGAAGGTGGCACCGCCCCACCCCTGGAGCTAGGAATCTTGGATTCAGGTTGGATTCCTTTCCAGTCTTCCGCCCCCGCCTCCCCCCATTCCTGGTCCTATTAAACCTAACATCACAGCATCCCTTGTGTCTGTCCCTTCTTCTCCATTCCCACTGCTTCTGCCCTAGTTTAAGCCCTCATCATCTTTCCCGGGGACTGTAGCCTCCTCAGTGGTTTTCCTGATGCCAGTCTCTCATTTCTCCAATCCGGCCAGGCCACTCCTGCCAAAGTTCTCATCCTAAAAAAAGGCCACTCTGTGTCACTTTCTTCCACCAAAGCCCACAGTGGCTCCTCTCTGCTGCAGGGCAGAGTTGAGGCCCTTCAGCATCATCCACTGAGATCACCATGACCAGACCCAGGCCTGGCTTCCACCCCAGCCCCTGCCATGCGCGCTGGCATCGGCTCCCCAGACCACCTTGCCTGACATGCTGTTCCCTCTGCCTGGGATTCCTCCCTCCGCTGTCAGAATTCTTGTCAGCCGTCGGTACCCAGCTCCTTGACAAAGCCTTCCTTCATCCCCGCAGTGGGAGTATGTTACTTCTGTGTTAGTACTCCCAGAGCAGGATGTGTTTTTCCCTTCTGCCTTCTACTGCTGTTGAAGCTGTGTACGCTGCCTTGCTAGACTGTAAGCTCCCTGAGGGCATTGTTCAAGGTAAACAGGGACATGCAAACAGGGCTATGTGTTGGGACACATATGTGTTCTTACTCCTATTTGGGGGGGGGGGTAGAGTGTGAAGTCAAACCCTTGAGACATTTGGGTTTCCAGATCGTTTATGGTCCACTAGAGTATTCAGCAGGGCTTTGGGGGGAGATGTGTCTAAGAACTTTCCAGGGTGCAGAGGCCATAAGGCCTGAGTTCTGAGCCATTGGTCCCACCCTCCGCTCTCCCTGGCTCAGTTGGCCTGCAGGGGCTGGTCTGGCCCAGGTGCTCCATGACCCAGCTCCACCTTTTCCCCTTCTAAGCTGGGGCACTGATTTTCTCTTTGGGTGGGTGGGGCCTCTGGGATCTAGGTGTTCGAGCCCAAACCAATCATGGCCGGAAGACCCATCCGCATAGGAGACCAGCTGGTTCTGGAGGAAGATTATGATGAGACCTACATCCCCAGTGAGCAAGGTAAGAGGCCTGGGTGTATTGTAATAGTTCTTTGAGGGCAATTTTTATGGTTTATTTTTGTTCTTCTAGTGCAAAGTATGGTACATGCACAGGGTTGCTCAGTGTATTTGGGTTAGATCAGGGGTTGGCAAACTGTAGCCCACGGGCCTAGCTTGGCCTGTTGCTTGCTTTTGTAGTTAAAGTTTTATTAGATAACAGCCATGCTTATTTATGTCTTGTTTATGGCTTCTTTCATGCTATAGGAGAGTATTGAATAGCTGTGACAGAGACCATACAACCCACAAAACCTAAAATATTTACTGTCTGGCCCTTTACAGAAAAAGTTTGGTGACCTTGGGTCAGATCAATGATTAACTTTAAATGAAAATATAGTAGAGGATATCATGAAATACAGTATATCCTGAGGCCAGGGGAAACCCAATTTCTTAAGAACAAACTAAAGCTGTGTGTTTTTTAAAAAAAACAATAATAACATTATTAATAACAATAATAAAATTTATTGAGTGCTACTGTGTGCCAGTCTCTCTACTAGGAGCTCTGCATGTGTTTCCTTTTCAACCTCACAGCAACTCTGTGAGTTAGATACTATTATTAGCCCCATTTTACAGATGAGGAAACCAAGGCACAGGAAGGTTAAGTAACTTCCCTGTAGTCACACAGTTTACTAATCGGGGCAGCTGGGATCCACACCTAGGTATTCTAGCTCCAGGGCCTACACTTTGAAGCACATGCTCTTTTGGGGCAGGGAAGATTTCTTTGAATTTCTCATGAGTTGCGGACCTGGACACACATTTTCTTATACTTCAGGCGGTTTGCGAGCCAGTTTTGGGGAAGAACTCTTGCGTCTGTAGGAGTCCGTGGATCCCACATTAGGATAGGATAGGATTTTTGTTTGTGTGCCGTGTAGAAATTTTTAATCTCTGTGTTAAATATATCAGTCTGTTCTCATATGGCCCCTGAATTTTGTCTCATAGTTAGAAAAGCTTCCCTGCTCTCACATTGTCCTCAGGTTTGTCCCCACGCTGTTCGTGGCATAGCTCATCTTTCACCCACTGGTTGAGTGCCGCCTGTGTGTTTTAGGGTCTACTTTTTCTTCTGTTCCATGGGGCTGTCTGTTCAAACGCCAGAACTGTGCTCTTAACTACTGAGGCTCAGTAATAAATTGTTGTATCTAGTAAGGCTGAAATACCCTCATTCCTCTTCTTTTTTCAAAGTTTTCTTGGTTATCTTATCTGCTTTATCTCCCCATGAACTTTAGAAACACCCTGTCTTTTTCTGGGGAGGGCTGTGTATTGGGGAACTGTTGGTATTTTAGAGAAAATTGTGTTAAATTTATGAATGAGCCTGGGGAGGATTGACATCTCTATGCAGTTAAGTTATGCATCCAGGTCAACCTGGAGGCTCCTATCAAAGAACATCTATTCCTTTCCGTTTGTGTCTTTTTTCTGTTCTTCAGGGGTGACTTAAAAGTTTTCTTCATTTTGGTTTTGCACATTTCTTGCTCAGTTTATTTCTTAAAGATTTGATTCATTTCGGTTTGCTATTATAAACGGGGTCTAACTTTTTCTAAGGCTATTTATGAAAAACTCTTCTGCTCAGTCACGCGTAGACGTCCTAAGCTCGAGCTCCCATTTTCTCTTCCTGGACTTGCAGCAGTTTCCTAATCAGCCTCCTGCTTCTACTCTTGCCCTTCTCCAGTCTGTGCTCCACTTAGCACCAGAGTGATCTTGTAGTGTAAAGCAGATCATATCAGGGCTCTGCTTTTCATAATCTTCCGTATAATCTTCCATTATGCTCAGTGGGATGTGCAGGGCTGTGCATGACCCGGCCCTGCCACCCAGCCAGGCTCACCCAGCGCCTCTCTCTCCCTCCCTCTGCTAGGCACATGGTCTTTCTGACGGCCCCCAGACAGGCCAGGCTGCCACATGTCACAGGCCCTTTGAACCTGCTCTTCTACCTGAGTCCTCTTTCCTCAGTGCTCTGCCTAGCTGGCTCCTTTGTTTCCTCCAGGATTTAGTTAAGTGTCCCATTCTGAAAGGTTTTCTGACCACCCTCTGTAAAAAGACTGCCCCTCTACCTTGACAAACTCTGTCTCATACCTCACTCACTTCCGTCATTACATTTATCAGAAGCCTTAATTCCTTGCCTATTTATCTGTTGATGTCATTGCTGGCTGTTTCTTCTACCAGCATGTAAGCTCCATAAGGACAGAGGGCTTTTCTCTCTTAGTCATGGCCCATGGTGACTGGCACATAGGAGGCACTCAAACAATACGTGTGAAATTAATGAACACGTTAGTCCTTGGCTAACCAAATTTCGGCTGGTCCTTTTTGCCTTTCCTAGTCCCCAGGTATGTCATCTTCCAGAGTCCTCCACTGAGATGACCCATAAAGGATATGGTAAAGGGTAGAGGTGAACAGCCAGATGAAGAGATACATAGGGCAAGGTCCGAGAGGGTCCCAAGTGCAGGAACTTCTGTCCCAGTGGAGCTGGCATGTGCCACCCTCCTTGCACGTGTAAGTGCCAGAAGCTCTCTGAACCCCAGAGTTTAGGGATTTTTATGGAGGCTTCGTCATGTACGTATGATCGCTTATTAACTCATTTTCCAGCCCCTCTCCAGAGAATGAGGGGAGAGGCTGAAAGTTCCAAGCTTCTAATCATGACTTGGTCTTTCTGGTGGCCAGGCCCCGTCCAGGAGCCCACCCAGAGTCGCCTCATTGAGACAGAAGACTCTCTTGTCACTCAGGAAATTCCAAGGGCTTTAGGAACTCTGTGTCAGGAACTGGGACCAAAGACCAAACATTAACAGGAGCGGGGGCAGAAACCAATATATAGCTCTCTTATTATCTCCCAAGACTGACTGATTCTTCCTTCTTTGTATCCACCCTCCTCCCACCCCCACCTCTCTTACCTTCCCACCCTCCTACCCCTCCTTGCAGAAATTCTTGAATTTGCCAAAGAGATTGGTATTGATCCCATAGAAGAACCAGAGCTGATGTGGCTGGCACGGGAGGGCATTGTGGCCCCACTGCCTGGGGAGTGGAAACCATGGTGAGTCAGCACGGGCGCCGCCTTCTGGCTTGGCCTTTGAGGCGGAGGGGGCCTGACACCGGAGATCACCTTTAACCGGCCACCTTTCGAAGCCTGTCCTGCAATGGTCCATCCCTCTGCTGGGCCGCCTGATGCTTTGGGCCTGAGCCCAGGCCGCCTTGATGGTCCCTGGAGGGGTTCAGCAGGGATACCCAGGATCCCATGATCTAAGCTGCCGCCCTGCGTCAGCATCCGTTTTGGACACACGGAGGAGGTGTCATTATTATCCTTTGCGGACTGAGATGGAGAGTGACAATACTGGGACCTCCTCAGTGTGTCCAGAGTGGATGCTGGTGCTGGAGAGGTTTGAGTGAGGCTACACAGACTGGCAGTGGTTTCCGTCTCCTTTGACAGCCCAGCCCTGAATTTGAGTGACTTGTGCATGAATGGGTTCCTATTTCCAGTTTCAGTTGGCAGTCTTTGAACTGTGAGAGCAGACACTCGCTCAGCTTATCTCAGGGGATCAGAGGTTGATGGTGAGGAAACAGACTGGCCGAGGCGGGGCAGCCACCGCCTTCCCCCCGACCCTCCCCACGCCAGGACTCCCACTCCTGGGGGCGCTGCTCTGTCCTCACCACCTGCACGGAGCTCTCTCCAGGTGGCCTTCTTACGGTCGGTGCCCCGAGTTTACTTCCTACCGTAGCGTGGGATTTCCTGTTTCTCCCAAACTAGCCCCCAGATATCTTGGGGTGGGGGGTCGTCTTTTCTGCTGGGATTGTGCAATTTTGTGTACAAGGTATAATTATCCTGTTCTTCCCTGAACCACTTAATGCGTTGGCCATACTTCAAAATGACTGCAGTCGTAGCTTTACTTATCCCCGCCGCAGGGTCCTAATCCTTCCAGTTTCTCCTCGCATGACGGGCTCCCTGTTCTCTGGATCTTTTTAGCCACCTTTCCTTGGACCTTCTCCAGGTTATGACATCTTTTTTCTACTAAAGCCATCAGTACTGCACCCAGTATTCCAGGTGCTGAGGACTCAAGGTTGTGTTTATAGGAAAAGTTTGTAGGATAGTGGTTTCTGTTTGGTTTCCAACATCCACCCTGCTAGCCACATTTGCCTTATCATTAATCCCTTTATTCTTCATGTTTTTAAATCTGTATATGTCTGTGCTGTTCTGCTTTTGGATACATTTTCTAATTAAAAACCACATGAGAAATGTAATCAGAATAATACCTTAATGTGCACATAATAAATAAATGGCTGCAGTGATGTAAAAAGGAAAAAGGGTGATGGAAGGAACTGTCATCGGCTGTGGCCCAGCTGTGTGCCAGGGTCATGCCAGCGGCCCTCAGGTACCTGCTGGTGGTAGTTAACACTGCCTCATCCGGTAAGGAGAGCATGAACTATTTCTCACTTTTTAAAGTAAGTCATTGAAAGTTATGTATATGTGTCTTCTTTCATCCTTACTCCCAGTCCCATGAGTAACTGCTGTTAGTTGGGGAATTCCTTCGAAGTCTGGATCCTCTCTTCTCTTCCATTAATATGTTTGTCTACCTTTACACCAATACTGTACTGTCTTTTTTTTTTTTTTTTTTCAGGTAGAAAAAAATCACAAATTTATTACATACGTACATAGACATATATAAAAATACAGGCAGATACAAACAGAGATCTTACAGCTTGCTTTTAAATTTTAGCCATGAGACAGGAATGATAATGCAAAACTCACTAGTTTATAAAGAACAGTTGGATACAAATTGTGTTTCTGGTGAATGGTATTAGTTAAGGTGAATTGCTCAGATGGCTTAAACTTTTTACTAATATCTGCGTAAGAGATGTTAAGGTTTTTCATAGGCCAAGTTTTTAAAATACGCTTTCCTTTTTTTTTCCTACTTCTTTTTTTTTGTTTTTATACTTTTAATTGGTAGTTTTTGAATAACATAATTTAAGTTTTAATGATGTCCAGTTTATCGACTTTTCAAATATGATTAATGCTTTGTGTCCTGTTTAAGAAATGTTCGCCTATTCCAAAGTCGTGAAGATATTCTGTGTTTCGTTTATTTTTCCCCCGCAACTCACACACACACACTGTATTTTATTTATACAAGAGATAAATAAACTGACACCAACCATTGTAAATGAATGACCACAACAAAAGCAACAATGATTGCAATTACCAAACACGAAACACCCTCATACTATGTCATAATATTGACATTCAGTCCAGGAATCCTCCACTGTAACAGCTCCTTTACTTTGCAGTGAAAATTGATTTGTATATTTTTTTGCCTGAGTCCTTGTGGGATTTTTTTTTTATTCAAACAGAAAGTCACAAAAATTACAATCATCCTCATCAGGTCACTCAGTCCCATGTAATTAATTTTTTTTATCTTGATCTTTTGTTAGCACTTTTATGAATTCATCAGTTTTCCATTAGAGTTCTGAAAATGCTTATTCATTCAGTTCAGCAGTATAGTCAGTTACCAGAAACCTGTACTTGTCAGAGTCTTTTCCATGAATTCCTTGAAGATGAAACCCTTTTATAGGAACATTTTTGCAAAAGCATCAGAGTACACCCAGAACTGTCTGTAAATGACAAAAGACTTAAAAATGACCACGGTTAAAGATTTGATGAAAGTTCATAGTAATGCAATTGACAAGGAAATTTAGTTACTTCTGAGATATACATTTTAAAGTAATAACTAGAATTATGACTTATAACATTATACCAGAACATATAAGATTTTTAGAAATTTCATGTAATGTCTGAAACATTTATATTAACGTATTTCCATACAGATAACCCAAAGAAAGTTTAGTTTTAGTTGTTTTTTTGTTTGTTTGTTTTTTCATACTGCTGGTTCTTATTAGTCAACAGTTTTATACACATCAGTGTATACATGTCAATCCCAATTGCCCAATTCATCACACCACCATCCCCACCCCACCGTGGTTTTCCCCCCTTGGTGTCCATATGTTTGTTCTCTACATCTGTGTCTCAACTTCTGCCCTGCAAACTGGTTCATCTGTACCATTTTTCTAGGTTCCACATACATGCGTTAATATACGATATTTGTTTTTCTCTTTCTGACTTACTTCACTCTGTATGACAGTCTCTAGATCCGTCCAC
>NW_020173774.1:3158550-3158822 GCF_003031525.2 Neophocaena asiaeorientalis asiaeorientalis
TAGATCCTTTTCTTCTCTTGTGTTTCCCACTTAGAGAAGTTTCTTTAGCATTTGTTGTAGAGCTGGTTGGTGGTGCTGAATTCTCTTAGCCTTTGCTTATCTGTAAAGCTTTTGATTTCTCCATCGAATCTGAATGCGATCCCTCCTGGGTAGAGTAATCTTGATTGTAGTTTCTTCCCATTCATCACTTTAAGTATATCATGCCACTCCCTTCTGGCTTGTGGAGTTTCTGCTGAGAAATCAGCTGATAACCTCATGGGAGTTCCCTTGTA
>NW_020173774.1:3159215-3174602 GCF_003031525.2 Neophocaena asiaeorientalis asiaeorientalis
CCCCCGCCTCTGCAGGCGACCCTCCAACACTAGCAGGTAGGTCTGGTTCAGTCTCCCCTGGGGTCACTGCTCCTTCCCCCTGCGTCCCGATGCACACACTACTTTGTGTGTGCCCTCCAAGAGTGGAGTCTCTGTTTTCCCCAGTCTTGTCGAAGTCCTGCAATCAAATCCCACTAGGCTTCAAAGACTGATTCTTTAGGAATTCCTCCTCCCGTTGCGGTATGCGGGCCTCTCACTGTTGTGGCCTCTCCCGTTGCGGAGCACAGGCTCCGGACACACAGGCTCAATGGCCATGGCACATGGGCCCAGCCGCTCCGAGGCATGTGAGATCTTCCCGGACCGGGGCACGAACCCGTGTCCCCTGCATCGGCAGGCGGACTCAACCACTGCGCCACCAGGGAAGCCCATCTTTTATAGTTTTTAGTGTACACATCTTGCTCATATTTTGTCATTTATCTCTCTTCTTTTGATGGTTCTGTAAATGCTATCTTTTATTTATTTATTCTTATATTATTGAAGTATAGTTGATTTACAATGTTGTGTTAATTTCTGCTATACAGCAGTGTGATTCAGTTATAAATACATATACATTCTTTTCATATTCTTTTCCATTATGGTTTTTTTTGAAATGTCAATTTCCAATTGTTGATTGCCTTCATATAAAAATAAAATTGGTTTTTGTATACTGACCTTGTAGCCTGCAACCTTGCTAAACTTACTTATGTCAGTTCTAGTAGCTTTTTTGTAGATTCTATAGAATTTTCTACATAGATGGTATGTCTTCTGGGACATGTCCTTTCTAACCTGGATACCTTATATTTCTATTTCTTGCCTTACTGCACTGACTGGAACCTCCAGTACAATTGAATAGAAGTGGTGACAATGGACATTTTGGCCTTGTTCCTGACCTTAAGGGGAAGCATTCAGTCTTTCACCATTAAGTATGATGTTAGGTGATGTTAGCTGTAGGGTTTTCTAAATGCCATTTGTCCGGATGAGGAAGTTCCCTTGTATTCCTAGCTTGCTGAGAGTTTAAATCCAAAATGGATGTTGGATTTTATCAAATAGTTTTTCTGTATCTATTGATAGAATCATATGATTTTTCTATATTGGTCTGTTAATATGGTCAATTATATTGATTGGTTTTCAAATATTAGACCGACCTTACATTCCTGGGGTAAACTCTGCTTGGTAATGATTATATATTATTGGCTTTGATTTTTTTTTTTTTTTTTTTTTTTTTTCCGGTCCGCGGCCCTCTCCCCTTTGTGCCCTCCCCCGCCGCAGAGCACAGGCTCCGGACGCGCAGGCTCAGCGGCCATGGCTCACGGGCCCAGCCGCTCCGCGGCATGTGGGATCTTCCCGGACCAGGGCACGAACCCGTGTCCCCTGCATCGGCAGGCGGACTCTCAACCACTGCGCCACCAGGGAAGCCCTGGCTTTGATTTTTTAAAAATTTTGTTAAGTACCTTTGCTCCAAAGTGATAGCTTGAATGCAATGAGATGGATAGAGTTGGGTGTTTTTTAAATTACTGATTTCCAATTTTATTTGTTCATTATATCTATTCTTTGTTACACGTTGAGAGTTCTTTTGTTCAGTAAGTGATCTTGTGTATGTAAATGTTCTATGTGTGCTTGATAAGAATGTAGTCTCTCATTTTTGGATACAGCGTTCTTTTTTTTTTAATTAATTAATTAATTTGGTGCATCGGGTCTTAGTTGCAGCCCGTGGGCTGCTTAGTTGCAGCAGGCGGGCTCCTTAGTTGTGGCATGCGAACTCTTAGTTGCGGCACGCATGTGGGATCTAGTTCCCTGACCAGGGATCGAACCCAGGCCTCCTGCATTGGGACCGTGGAGTCTTATCCACTGCGCCACCGGGGAAGTCACCGAGGTTCTTTTTTTTTATTAAAGTATAGTTGATTTACAATTTTTTGTTAGTTTCTGGTGTGCAGCAGAGTGATTCAGTTTTATATATATATATATATATATATAGCAGACTTAGAGAATGGACTTGAAGGCATGGGGAGGGGAAAGGGTAAGCTGAGACGAAGTGAGAGTGGCATTGACATATGTACACTACCAAATGTAAAATAGATAGCTAGTGGGAAGCAGCTGCATAGCACAGGGAGATCACCTGGGTGCTTTGTGACCACCTAGAGGGGTGGGATAGGGAGGGTGGGAGGGAGGTGCAAGAGGGAGGGGATATGGGGATATATGTATACATACAGCTGATTCACTTTGTTATACAGCAGAAACTAACACAGCATTGTAAAGCAATTATAGTCCAATAAAGATGTTAAAAAATATATTCTTTTTCATAATCTTTTCCATTATAGTTTATTACAGGATGTTGAATATAGTTCCCTGTGCTATACAGTAGGACCTTGTTTTTCATATATAGTAGTTTGTATCTGCTAATCCCAAACTCCTGACTTTTCCTTACCTCATCCCTTTCCCCTTTGGTAACCATAAATTTGTTTTCTGAGTCTGTGAGTCTGTTTCTGTTTTTGGATACAGGGTTCTTAAATGTCCTTTGTATCAAGCATGCTAAATGTGTTTATCTTCCTGTGTCCTGAGTAATTGTTGTCTGGTCTCACTCTTTGTTTTTGTATTGTTTTTTTTGGCTGCACTGTGTGGCTTGTGGGATCTTAGTTTCCCCACCAGGAATTGAACCTGGGCCCCAGCAGTGAAAGCTCTGAGTTCAGGGAAATCCCTGGTCTCACACTTTTTTTAAAATTTTAAATTTATTTATTTATTTTTGTCTGCCTTGGGTCTTCGTTGCGGTGCGTGGGCTTCTCATTGCAGTGCGCGGGCTTCTCATTGTGGTGGCTTCTCTTGTTGCGGAGCACGGGCTCTAGGCGCACAGGCTTCAGTAGTTGTGGCACGCGGGCTCTAGAGTGCAGGCTCAGTAGTTGTGATGCACGGGATTAGTTGCTCCGAGGCACGTGGGATCTTTCGGACCAGGGCTCCAACCCGTGTCGCCTGCATTGGCAGGCGGATTCTTTACCACTGTGCTACCAGGGAAGTCCCTGGTCTCACACTTGAATAGTGGTTTAGTTGAGTACAGATTTGTCAACAGCTGTTTGACAATACAGTATACCATTATCTTCTGACCGCTGGGTTTGCTCGTAAGACATGTTTTTTGGTTTCATTAGTTGTTTCTTTGTAGGTAACCAACTTTTCCCCCCTCTGGTTGTTTTTATTATTTTGTTTTTAATCTCTGGTGTTCTGTAATTTCACAACAGTGTGTCTAGGTGTGGATTCATTGTTATTTACTGTGTATAGGAATTGGAGTGCTTCCTTACTCTGAGGACTCATATATCTCTTCAATTTTGGAAAATTCTCAACCATTATCACTTCCTTTTCTACACCTCTTACTGGAAATATATTGGACCTTATTATTTGATCCTCCATGTCTCTTAACTTCTGTTTCATATTTGAAAAATCACTTTATAATTTCCTTTAGCATATTTATTTCCCAATTCACTATTTGTTTCTTCTTGACTGCATCAGATCTGGTTGTTCTTCATTTTGAATCTAATGACTACCAGTTCCTTCAAGCTCTCTTATGTTCTTTTCAATATGTCTAGGTTTTTTTAGAGTTCTGTTCTTTCATTATGGATTCTACTCCTTTATCCCTACAATAATTTTAAATATTGTTATTTTTAGTCTTCTTTTGATTGTTCTACTCTCTCAGTTCTTCTTTTCATTGTGTTACTGATTTTCCCTCATGGCGAAAAGTATGCTCACATTTCCTCTGTAATTAGTTATTGTGCATTTTGTGAATTCATCTTCAGCAGAGGTTATTTTCTGTGAGTGTCTCATTCCTAGGTTGTTGAGTGGCTTTACAGTGGTTTCTGCCAAGGAGTTTTCAGTGGTTTAGGACTAAATTTTTCCATTAATTTCCTGACTTGGGGTTCCCTTACCACATTTTGGACTATATATCTACATGTGTCTTGGGGTTTCAGTTTTTCATTAAATTTTATTTTCCCCACCTAGAACCTGACATGTTTCCTTGCTGCTTCCATGACCTAGGTCCTTTTATTCATGGAGGGAACAGCCCGAAGGACCCCAGATACACCTAGTGTCTCATTTCCAGTTCCTAAATTCACGAAGGCCTAAGGCCACATTTTGTTCTAAACTGGCATTAAAGCCCAAGTTCCACAGGCCTATATCCAAGTCAGATACCAGTTTTGACCTGTCAGTTCATGGACTTATTATTCAGGTTTCATGTTTTCTTTTTGTTTCTGGCACCTGAGAATTTCTCTTTCCGTCTGGCTATGTGAATAGTGGTGCTGTGACCATTGGTGTGCAAATGTCTGTTCGAATCCCTGCTTTCAATTCTTTTGGGTATGCCTCCAGAGGTGGAATTTCTGGTTCAAGTGGTAATTCTATTTTTAATTTTTTGAGGAACTGTCATGCTGTGTTCACTGTGGCTACACCATTTTCCATTCCCACCAGTAGTGCACCAGGGTTCCAGTTTCTCTACATCCTTGCCAGCGCTTGTTATTTTCTGCTTTTTTTTTTTTTTTGGCCACGCCCTGCAGCATGTGAGATTTTAGTTCCCCAACCAGCGAACGAACCCGGGCCCTTAGCAGTGAGAGTCCTAACTGCTGGACCGCCAGGGAATGCCCATATTTTCTGCTGTTTTGATAATAGCCATGCTAATGGATGTGAAGTGACATTTCATTGTAGTTTTAATTTTCACTTCCCTAATCTTCAGTGGTGTTGAGCATCTTCTCATGTGCTTCTTGGTCACTTGTATGTCTTTTTATCTTTTACCTCTGATATTTTTCCTGTTTTACTGCATATTTTCTCTTTCATTTGAATTAAGATTGAGCTTGTCAAATTTCATAAGGAGCCTGATTGGGAGTGTATTGGATTTATACATTAATTTGAGGATTAATGGCATGTTTACAGACTTGAATCTTTCTATTCAGGAACACTGGGTGTCTCTCCAGTTGTTTTTTCTTTTTTCTTCCCCTGAATTTTCAATAAAGCTTTATGAAGATTTTGTACACTTTGGATTTATTCCTGGGTATTGCATCTTTTATATTGCAATATATGGATTATATTGCAATATATGGATTATATTGCAATATATGGATTACTGATAATGGTGGGTGGGATGAACGGCTTATTTGTTCATGTTGAGACCTACCTTCTACATTATTTTCTTTTATTGTTGATTGACCCCACTAGCTTGGATTATCACCTCTTATGAGTTTAGAATCTTTTGCAAAATCAGAGCTATCACAACGCATATTTTTTCTTCAGATCATTTATGAAAATATTAAGCAAGTTCTATCCCAGAATTTATCTCCATGATACCATAGTGTTTGTATTTATCCATCTAAAACAAAGTTTATTCCTACTCTAGTCTACCATGAATTCTCAGGAACCTTAACAATTAGACGTCTCCATCTAGAGAAGTCCTTAGGTATCCCAATCCTTTGTTTCTATCTAAGGAAACTCTTTATTCTTAGCCAAATGGTACCCGTCAATTTTTATTTTTTTAATTTTGGCTGCACTGGGTCTTTGTTATGGTGCGGGCTCTTCGTGGCAGCGCACGGGCTTCTCTCTAGTTGTGGCACGCGGGCTTGTTGCCCCGAGGCATGTGGGATCTTAGTTCCCTGACCAGGGATCGAACCCATGTCTCCTGCATTGGAAGGCGGATTCTTAACCACTGGACCATAAGGAAAGTCCCTACCCTTCAATTTTGTGTTAATCCTTTCCTCTCTTCTTTTCTCTCTCTCCCCTTCTCCCCACAGTTCTTCCTTCTTCTCTGCCTCCTCGCCATTTTTCTTCTTCTTTTTTTTTTCCTGTGTAGCTTTGGACCTGAGCAGGGACTAACTTGTGACCTCTGCTCATCCCCAGCCAGGACATCACAGGTGATATTTACTATTTCAACTTTGCCAACGGGCAGTCCATGTGGGACCATCCCTGTGATGAGCACTACCGGAACTTGGTGATCCAAGAGCGCGGGAAGCTGTCGACTCCTGGGGCCATTAAGAAGAAAGAAAAGAAAAAGAAAAAGGAAAAGAAAGACAAGAAGGACAAAGAGACCTCCAGAAGTCCCCTGGTGAGTCAGTGGATGCCAGCTCTCAGAGAGGCCAGGCCTGAAACCTGAGGCATATCGGGAACCTCTAGCTGTTTACAGCTGGGAGGTTAAGAATGACGACAATAATATAGTAACTTTTTGATAGTGCCTCATCTGAATTATGCCTGTCTTCTGGCAAATTTTCCTTTTAGGCTTCTAGAAGTGGTTACTATCTCTAAGCAATTTCTTTTTCCCCCTTGGGAGGCACATATGACATAATAGGATTAGTGAGGCAGTGCCCTGCTGAGGATGGGGTTTTGCAGTGACGCCGTCTGCCCCTCTGGAGAGTTGGGGGCACAGGGAGCACTTGGTGGAGGCCAGAGAACCCAGAGGAGCGAGTGCCTCTCCTCTCCTTTCCGAGCCAGGCTTTCCTCGTGTGGGTTCATCATGTGTCTCGGTGGTGCAAATTCCTAGATGTCTGATGAGCCATAATTCAGTTGTCAGAACATCAGTGCCTTCAAGATCCAGAAAGAAAAGCTTGAGGCTTTATCTGGCCCTGTGGATGGCCTTTGCTGCCGGTGTCCTCGGTTCATGGTGGATAACTGACATTTGATTGCAATGTCACCACCTTGGTCCCAAGTAGCTTTTTTACTCAGAGTTGAAAGTTATCTTTCCCATTATCATTCTATTTGTCCCTCCAGGTGTGAGGCAGGTGGGCCACATTGAGGAGAGGGAGGGACTTGGGAACCCAGTTCAGCCAAGTGGGGAACGCTGGGAATACCATTTTAACCCTCTTAATGGTCGAGTTGATTTGCTCTCTTATTTATAGTCTTTATTTCCCACTGGTGCCTGGTGCTTACTTTTCAGTGAAGATTTCCTCCATCTTCCTTCCTTTGCAAGGTGTCAGTTCTGACATTGGATAGTTGCTGATGAATTTAGCTCTTTTAATCATTTCCAAGCTCTACAGTTACTCCCTCCCACCCCAATATTACTAATCATGGTTCTGAGAAATAAGACAGCAAGTCCATTCTTCCAGGTGGAGAAAAGAGAACAGGTAATTTCCAAAGAGGCTGAATTTTCTAATGGCATGTGTTTGAAAGGTAAAAGATGTATAATGGGCTTTTCACTAACCCCGGACTATTTTACATGATAATCAGCATCTGGGCAGGCTCTGCCATGGCTGAAGGTGAGAGAGGGAATGAAGTGAGGGTTCTGGGGTGGAGGGCTGGGTAATAGACTGAGCTCTGGGTGTGTGACTGAGTTCCAGGAGCTCCCTGTTAAAAAGGATTCCTCCTGTGGTTTCAGGAGCTGAGGGCAAGTGGACTGCCCTGGGCTGCCAGTCTGGATCTTAGGGCTCAGGACAGGTGCAAACCAGTTTGTCCAGGGGCAGGCCTGACCAGGTGGGCGACCGGGCTCAGGTGGTTTGGGCTCTCTGCAGGAGAGCTGGGTGGAGTTTAGGGTGAATGCAGGATGTGGTTGATCTTTTATGGTTTTGTCTACCCCAAGATTCCCTGACTGTGGACCTCTCTTGAGCAGTGCCAACTCTTGCCTTTGGTAGAAGACCTAGTCCAAGTTCCCAAGGCTCGGTTCACTGCTTATGTTTCCCCTCTTTCCTCCCTTCTTAGACTCTTTCTGATAGTCCTTGATAAGGATGGTGGATTTTATGAAATTAACCAATCGCAGAATTGAGAGCTTGATGGTACCTTTGGGGTAATCTAGTTGGTGATTTTCAGACGTTTGTTAGCAATGGAACCCTGTCTTCACATCAGTTCTCCCATAGAGGGCCAGTGGATAAAGAAGAAGTGGAGCTGCTCTGGTTGAACCTGGGGGTGTGGGTCTTGGTGATGCCTGTTCCCCATCACATGCCCACTATAGCAGCCCCCAAGGTACCAGGCGGAACCAATATGTGGGTTCCATGGCGCAAGGTTTGTAAGCCATTGATCTCATCGAACCTCCTCTTTATAGATAAGGAAACTAGGGCCCAGAAAACAACAAAGCTCAGGGAGTTTTTAGCTTTTCTTTCCTCATGGGTTTGTGTTTTTCTTTAAATGGAGGGTGGGTTTCTGCTAAGGGTTTGCCAAGGGCTAAGGTAGCAAGTAGAAATCAGAAGCGCTTTGTCTTAGTTTTCTCTGCCTGTTTATATACCCATCTAGGAAACACAGCCTGAGCAGGGACTTCTGCCTTCTTCCTCCTTTCTCCGTGGCCCATCCCCTCTCTCAGCATCTGGGCTGGCTGATCTGGACCTAGACCAAGAGATGCAGGCTAGAAGTGAGGGCTCCTTTAAGAAAGGGAAGAGCCCACGTATGCTGGCTGACATCCCTAGGTCTCTCACGGGCTCCCTGCCCAGCAAGCTACAGCCACTCTTCAAGGGCCAAGCTTCCCGAACCCACCAGATCTTTGCCGACGTGGAGAAAATCTTAGGCAGGGCCCCAGCCCACTGCAGGACAGAATTAGGTGATCAGCAGGGTCTGGAGAAGCCCCAGCAGGCGACAGAGAAAATCTACCTGGGGTTTTCAGACCCTGAAATAGAAGAGCTGGAAATGAGGACCAGACAGCAGAAACCTGGCGCTTTGGGCCCTGACCACAGCAGGCCCTTCCGGAACGGGCAGGATGCGTTAGAGAGCAGGAGCCAGGCCTTGGTCCACTTGAAGTTTTTGGAAGCCCTCAAGGGCCTGCAGCTGAAAGGGGAGCAGCACAGCCATAACATGGCCAAGCAGAGCTCCACTGGCCCTGGGGGGGACAAGGGCCAGAGCCCCATTCCCTCACCATCCCCTGAGGAGGATCCCTCCCTGTCCCTTTGTTCTTCTGACCCCATGCTGCCTGCCAGGAAGAGCAAGCCCTTCTTGTTAGTCAGCAGCCCAGCTGAAGACCAGAGCTGGCAGGGCGTTTCTGGGGAGGAGAGCAGCATGGGCAGGGGCAGGAGGAGGAGAGAGCCCCCGGGATTGTGGATGGGACAGGTCTCCAAGCTTGTCCACAAGGACGCCCCTTGGGGCAGCAAGAAAATAGAGCCCGAAGACCCTGAGGCTCCAGGGGCCTCAGCCATAGGTCCACCTCAGGGGCTCTTGCTAATACCCCCTGATACCCTGGTCTCAGAACCAGCCCAGAGCGCCCCTGCAGTCGCCTCGCAGGCCCCTCGAGGGTCTCCTGCCAGTGAGAAGACACCACCCCCAGGCTCTCTGGAGCCCCCTGCAGAGGACAGGAGGCTGGGCAGGTTTGGGCCTGACTTGGAGAGCAGCAGCAGCAGCCTGGCCTCACACCTGGGCTCTGAGGTCCTGGGGGAGGTGACCAACTTCCCGTGGGACCTGCAGAGCTCACGGGGATCTGAGCGGGGTGTGGGTGAGCTAGGCCCCGGACCCAGGGAGCAGCACCCCAGCCCCTTCCTGGCGCCCCAGTTGTCCCACATGCAGAGCTCTGCCGAGGAGCAGTCAGAGAGTGAAGACTACTCTGAGGACCAGAGGTTCTACCAGCACATCCTGCAGATGTTCAAGCTCTCCAGGCGGCCGGAGGGCCCAGGGCCGCCCGAGAGCGCGCGGGACAGGCCGTGCAGAGACCTTGCCAGCGTGGTCTGCCGCCTGGCAGCTGAGTCTTCCAGGATGTCTAGTGAGGGCGAGCACGAGGCCATCAGAGCCATGGGCTCCAGGTTTCTGTCTTGGGGGCCAGAGACGCGGGAGCATCCTCAGAAGGTGGCCGGCGCCCCGGCTGGGCAGGAGGCCTCTCAGCAAGCTCGTTTCCGGCCAAGCAGCAGCCCCCTCAGGCAGGGGCTGGTCAAGCTGAGTTCCAGCAGAGGGCTTGCTACAGAGCCAGGCAAGATGCAGCTTCTCAACCAGGTAGGCTTCTTAGAGAGCACGGCCTTCAGGCTCAGTGAACTTGACAGGGAGGGCGCAGGTTGAGCTGACACCCTAACACAGCCAGCAGGTCTGCTTTCCTGTTATCTGTCCTCCCTTGGTAACTATTGATCCCTTAACCACCCAGGATGGCCATCTTGTGGGTTGACATGCGGTTCCTGTTTCTTCTGCCCCATCACCTGCAAGATAGGGGCTGAGGGTATCTAGACTTCCCTTCTCTTGACCTAACTGTACTTCGTGGGTGGTTCACGCGCTCTGACGATGCTCAGTTTTGAGGGTGAGCAAGGTGGCACTTATCCTGGCACTCATGCAAGATATAGGTACTGTCCCAGGATTTGGGAAGCCTTCCCCATCAGCTGGTTATGGAGAGGTCCTCCCAAGTAGACACCCTACCCCCAGCCTCTGAACTTAGTCCCTTCTGGGAATCACACAGAACTAGAGAGTTAACACTGTCATGAGAGGCTGAAGCCCAGGCTCTCTCTGCCGTTCAGTGAGCTGCTTCTGCTCCTTGCTTCCCAGGGTTTCCAGAACCATGTGAATAATCTGTGTCAGACTTGTGCTGACCACGTGAGCCTTCACTTCCTCCCCTATTGGGCTCTACCAAAGGGTTGGGCTTGCCCTGTCATTCCGACTCTTTTTGCTTTTAAAGAGTCACCACTAGCTTCATTCAGAAGTCAAATTGGATCCCAGACCACCCTGGGGGTCGATCTGCATTTCCCCGGCTATTCTTTGGCTGTTGCCCAGCTGTGGCTTTACCCAGTTGTTACCTCGGTTCCTAATTGCTGGCGTGCCCTGGTTCTCCGTTAGCTCTGATAACTGCTGTAGCACTATAAATATCAGATAAGCTGCAGATTATCCTGGAAGTTTTAATTAGCCCAATGGCAGCAAGTTTATCCTCTCCGAAGGACAACGCCACGCACAGCCCATAGTGCGTGATCAGCTAGGAGCCAGGGATGTATAGTTTCCCTGCTAACCGCTGATTTGGTAAAGGCCTGGGAGAACAAAGCCCTCAGCGGGTCTGTCTCCCTCCCTCAGGCCCCCAGCACGTTAGCAAATTAGCCATGTTAGGAGTCTGTAATTTTCCATACATATAGTATGGGAAGAATTTTACTCGCTGATCCACTGGGCTGGCTGCGGGGAGCAGGCTGGGTTTGCTAACAGTTCACCTCAGAGCAGATTTCCTGGGCTCCTTTTCTGCCATAGCCAGGAGGCAGTGTACAATACTGGCTTAGAGATTGCCCTGCGTTCCGGTCCCACGTCTGCCCTCATTGCAGGCCCTATGATTTGGGGCAGGGGTCTTGACCTCACCAGTCTCCGTTTGCTCTTGTGGGGACTGTGGCCTCAGATGGTTTTGACAGTGAAATGAGACAGGTGCTTACCCCGGTGCCCAGGGCTCAGGCAAAGTTGGCCAATTTTTTTATTATCAGCTCCTTTTCTGTCTAACGAAGATACCCTGCAGCAGGCCAGGTGACTGGGAACCTACAAAGGTTTGGGAGGGGATCTCGTGTCACCTTTCAGATAAGCATCTGATGCCCTTCCCATGCAGAAATGGGTTGTGTTCAGAGCCCACCCGATGGTCTGGCCCCAGGCCCAGCTGCGGGTGAGAAGATGGGCCACCTGAACTCTGCCTGACCTCCTCAGGTTCCCCTTTTCTCTCTTCAGTCCCCATGGGATTAGAGAGGAATGGAATTTTTGTGTTGTTTTATATACAGTTTAAGTTTGAGGATATTTAAAGAGCTCTTTGTAAACTGTCCCCAGAATGCTATCCTGCCTCGGCTTCTAAGCCCAGACTCTTGTGATGTGAATCCCTGTAATGATAGCAGTTCCACAGCGCTGCTGTAGCGCTGGGCCACGCACACATGCTCCTTGCTGTCAGTATCTCATTTGAATTTCTCAACAAACCTTCTTAAGTAGCAAGACACACATCATCTCTGTGCAGAGGAGTAAACTGAGAATCCACGAGTCCGTGAGCGACCCAACGTCTCACAAATTCTGCCACCCAGTTGGTTCTCTCCCCAGTCCTCCCTGGTACAAAGCCTTCGTTTGGCCATCCCAAGAACAGGGCGAAGGAGGGGCCTGCACAGTCCTCTGGCGAGGCTCCCTCCAGCCCCTTTCCTCGTCAGTGGAGAGCGGAAAGAGAGTTCTTTTGTTGCTCATGTGTATCTTTCATAGTTAATATTTATTTTAATTGAAGTAATACATGCCCATGTTATTAAACAATGTCAAGTCGAGCCAAAAGGCATAGAACGAAATATAGCAGTTCTCGGGTGTGGGTACCCCTCCCCAGAGGCAACGGCTCTCTTCCCAGTGTTTGCTTCCATATTTGTAAATAATATGCTTAGACCGCTTTTTCTTGATTCATCCGTTTTCAACTGTATCTATTGAGACTTCTCATGCTGGTAGATGAGGCTTTTGTCTCTTCTCCCCCCAACCCCCCAACTTCCTCTGTGGCTTCGGAGGGAGAGCAGAGTCCTCTGCAGCATCTGCCAGATGTGAAAGAACCATTTGCTGAGAGACAGGCCCAGAGTTACGAGAATCAGGAAGCCAGCCCGTGATTCTCGCACGGCTGGCACAATGGTAATTTCTGGATGTTGTGTTTCATTAGCAGCCTCCGAACGGAGGCGGTTTAAATTTGAGCGGGCAGGATTTAGATCTTTTATTTTTATATCCATCTCCACACTCTCAGAGCCCTGTGGTTTCTTGGGTTTGTAACAGGATGTTTTCTGTTGCCCAGGCCCTGGGCTCCCCGTTAGCCCCTGTCCACATTCCTCTCGGGGGTCTGGCCCCGTTAAGGGGCCTGGTGGATGCCCCGCCCTCTGCTCTTCGTGGATCTCAAAGCGTGAGCCTGGGGAGCTCGGTGGAGTCTGGTCAGCATGGAGAACTCTCAATGGTAAATGCTTCTTCTTGTGTTCAGTGTAGTTACCGTGGGGCCTCCATGTTCCATGCTAGGAACCGTGACCCATGGATGAGAAATAGAGGGCATGGGCTGAGTCCTTAATGCTCATAATCTAGTGGGGAAGGTGAGTCACACCTGGAGGATGCTGAACAGGGGCTCTGGGTGGTGGAGGATGGACCCAGGGCATAGGGACTGCAGTGGTGATTTCCCAGTCCCTGCAGCCAGGGCAGCAGGAGTTGGACAGGGAGGGATCAGTGAGCTGGAGCTGCTGGGGTCAGCTTCCTGGAGGTGGTGGGCTTGCTCTGGGAGCCGTCTAAACAGAAACAGAGAGGAGAAGGCAATCTGAGGGTCTTCCCCATAAGTGCCTTGGTTTTCCTTCTCTATTTTGGAGCCTTCACAGGGTCTCAAGACTTCTGCGTATACGAAGGGTCTCCTGGGCTCCATCCATGAGGACAAGAATGCTCTCAGCCTCTTGGCTTTAGGAGAGGAGACCAATGAGGAGGATGAGGTGGAGAGTGACAACCAGGTAAGAATGAATCCTTTTCTTGGCCTGGAAACCCTCTGTGCTATGAAAAAAAATTTTTTTTTTAAAAATTGTGGTCAAATATGTCTACCATTTTAACCACTTTTAAGCGTACAGCTCAGTGACCTTAACTACCTTCACAGTGTTGTACAGTCATCACCACTATCCATCTCCAGAACTTGTTCATAATCCCAGAGAAACTCTGTACCCTTTAAACAAAGCTCTGGATCCTCCCCTCTCCCCAGTCCCTGATCTACTCTCTGTCTCTGTGAATTTGCCTATTCTAGACATTTCATATAAGTGGAATCATACCGTCTTTGTCCTTTTATGTCTGGCTTCTTTCATGTCGCATAATGTTTTCAGGGTTCATCCATGTTGTAGCACATGTGGCTGGATAATATTCCATTGTATGAATATACCATATTTTGTCTAGCCGTTCATCTGCTGGTGGATAGTTGAGCTGAGCTGTCTTTACCTTTGGGCTAACCTCTGTGCTACTTTGAAAATAAGTGAAAATGATTTTCCAGCCTACAGCCTCATTCCTTGCTCAGTCTGTATACCTGCTGGGTCTGACCCAGAAAGTATAACCAGTGAGGAGCTTCTCGGCCCCCTGGGCTGACCAGTTTCCTTGCCATCGTTTCCATTTTCAGAGTGTCCGAAGCTCAAGTGAGCTTCTTAAGAACCTGCACCTGGACATCGGGGCACTGGGGGGTGACTTCGAGTATGAGGTAAGAGCCTGAAGCCCCTGCAGGCAGATGCCTCAGCCTGGCAGGTCCCTCATTCCTTTCTTTTTTTAAAAAAAAAATTTATTTATTTATCTATTTGGCTGCGCCGGGTCTTAGTTGCGGCATGCGGGATCTTTAGTTGCAGCATGCAGGATCTAGTTCCCTGACCCAGGGATCGAACCCAGGCCGCCTGCATTGGGAGCGCATAGTCTCAACCACTGGACCGCCAGGGAAGTCCCCCTCCTCCCTTCTTAAGCCTTCCTCCTTGTGGGAGACTTATTTGGAAAGAGTACCATTTTGTCCCAGTCCTGTCCAGATGGGATTTCTGGGGTTTGGGGAGGCACAAGCGGGAAAAGGAATTCATCCATTCACTCATTTCTCAGATAACCACCGTTTATTGAATGTTTCTACATGAGGCACTTTGCTAGGTGCTATTGGCCACGCACGCCTCAGTTAGCTGTGATCCCTGCCCTCAAAGAGTTTACAGTCTCATAAAAGAGAGACTTACGTAGCTGGGACTCGGAGTGGAATGCAGTGCCGCCGTCAGGGTGGTAAAACACAGTGTTGTGGCTGGGGAGAAGTCGGGGTCTCCTGTCCGTTTGAAAGGCCTTATTGAGAATCTGACATCTGAGGTGAGCCAGGAGGGACGGTGGGCGGGACCGGACGAGCAGAGGCGAGTGGCGAGGGAGAGCTCCAGCTGCAGGGCACTGTGCAGGAGCGGAGCACGAGGGTGTCTCCTTTGCCTGGAGCCCAGGGCGCGTGTGGGAGAGGAGTGGGAAGTGGGGCTGTGGAGGTAGGTTGGGCTGGGTCGTGGAGGACCCGAGTGCCAGCTGAGAAGTTGGGACCGGGTTACACCGGCATTGGGAGCCACGGGAGGGTTTGAACAGAGGTGTAATGCTGTCCCGATGCTTAGCATTTGTCGAATGCTGGCTGTGTGGCGGCAGCTGTGCTGTGGTCGATCCCAGCACTGGTAAGGAGTGGCCTGGGCGGGCCTCTGGGAGCGTGCAGTTGGAGAGAAAGGATGCTGGGCACTCTGTGCTTAGTGAGCGCTTAGTACATGTTGAATAAATGAATATTTAGGAAACTGTAAAGCAGGGCCAGGTGTATAAAGAGCTCGAGCACAGGTACACTCTTTGGAGGAGTTCTGAGGGCAGAGAAATTACCTGCCCAGAGATGAGGGAGAACTTGGATGAGACAGCATTTGACCCCGGTCTTGAAGAGTAGGGAGGTTTTAGATGTGGGGGTGGAAGGGATGTTTTAGGCAGGTGGACAGCTTGAGCAAAGGCACGAGGCCTGGGAAATGCAGAATATGGATGGAACTAGCTTCCGGAATATCCCCCTAGTAGTCCTGCTGCTTC
>NW_020173774.1:3174659-3204571 GCF_003031525.2 Neophocaena asiaeorientalis asiaeorientalis
CCTCCCTCCCTTCCACCCTCCCTCCCTTCCTTCCTCCCTTCCTTCCTTCCTTCCATTTTTGGCTGGGCCTTGGTTGGGCCTTGGTTGCTACACGCAGGCTTTTCTTTAGTTGCGGTGAGCGGGGGAGCGGGGGCTACTCTTCGTTGCAGTGCGCGGGCTTCTCATTATGGTGGCTTCTCTTGTTGCAGAGCATGGGCTCTAGGCGCGCGGGCTTCAGTAGTTGCGGCACGCGGGCTCAGTAGTTGTGGCTCGCGGGCTCTAGAGCGCAGGCTCAGCAGTTGTGGCATACAGGCTTAGTTGCTCCGCGGCATCTGGGATCTTCCCAGACCAGGGCTCGAACCCGTGTCCCCTGCATTGGCAGGAGGATTCTTAACCACTGCGCCACCAGGGAAGTCCCAGAATGTTCTTTCAAACAAACAAAACCTGAAACTCATCATGTCGTCGTAATAACTAAAAAACCCCAGTACATTCTTCTACTTGAAAAAGAACATTCCCTTCTATTTGTTCTTGGTCTATTGTCTAATTTATTAATTTTTAACAATTAAGCTTTCTCTGAATATGTCCAAAGTATTCACACAACCAATAAATCATGAAGTCAACAACTCAGATTTCCCCAGACATTGAAATATTGATTGCAAGGTCAGTTAAACTTTTCACAAAATAGAAAATTCTTTTAAAGGCTTTGAACTGAAAGAGATCACTCACATTTATTAGAATGACCACAAAACTGACCAGTGAAACAGCAGTGCCCGTATCATGGATTTAAATGTTTCCTTATTATCTTTTATTTATGTCCTTATCATCCCTTTCCACTGTCTTACTGTTTCTGACTCTTACTTCTTGGTCTTCAGCTCACCTTGAGAGCTAGGGGGAAGGTCCCAGGTGGGCTGAAGTTGAGAATGCTGGCTGACACCTAGGTGTAGGTGGGCTCTCCCAGCTGACCCAGCTCTAGCCGTTGGGCAGGCCCCGTGTTATACTTAGGCTCACTCTGTAGCCTCAGAAACCGTCCCCGTTTTTGGCTTTGCCCAATCAGATATGTTTTGATTGTGACTTTGATGCTTTCTGCCACGTGACACATTTTCTGAGTGTCATCAACCTGATCTGGCTCTACTTTGACACTTCCTTCTGAATGGGGCCTGGTCTGTTGGCATTAAATCCAAAGCCTTCTGTTTTGGGTTCCCTGACATGATAACTTTATTTCTTCTCATCTGCCATTAAGACCTTACGATGCTGATGGAATCAGTGGCTCAGGTTTTGAGCCTGGAAGGATGTCCGTGAGTAGGAATGAGGTGTCAGCGGGACTCGCCGGCTTTTGGAGAAAGAGGGTAGTCTCCACAAGACTGAGCACATTGAGAGTAGGGACTGTGCCCTGTTCATGTGTGTGTGTCTGGAACCTGGCCTGCTCCCTGGAACTTAGGAAGTGCGTGGGTATGTTTTGCTGAGCGATTGAGTGGATGAATAGGTGAGTGAATGAATGAGCCACGCTGGGACCAGAGGGTATCCTGGCAGGTCGTGTTGTGCTTTTTTCTTCTCTGGGCTTTCCCAGGTCCTGGGTAGAGTGGACACTGGATCCCCGCTTCAGCTGGTGGGTTGAAGATCCCGATGTGGATCAATCATAATGTGCTTTGACTTGGGCTAGTTAATTTTTCCTCTATAATAGTTTACAAATGTCAACACAAAAAGGGATTTTCTTCTTTGACATGTCCTGGATTCTCAAAAGCTTCCCTTCTGATCTTTATATGCTTCTTTGGGGGAGTGGAGCTTTTAAATATATTTTTTATAACCTCTTTAATATAAATAGGCAACCCAGTGTGATGGGGAGAAATGTCTGGAGTGGGAGGTGTTAAATACACTCCCCCCACCCCCCCATCTCTAGCATCCCAGCAGATTTAGTTCTTTTTGCCACATGGAGTGTTGAATTCCTGCATTCCAACCTCAGGCAGGAACTGGGGCTCTTCCTGGTGGGGAAGGTTAGTGGTGGGGATGAAGGGGGTTTTAGGACAGACGAAGCTGCCTCTGCTTACCATGCCCTTTAAAATGGCTTTTGTCCCAGTTTATAGACCTTGGGTCCTCTGAGCTGCCCACCTCTTCCCGCTTCTGGGCAGCCCCGGCAGCCTGAGATGGAGAGCTTATCCTGTGGTTTGTTTTACCCTGTTTTGCTGTCAACAGTCACTTTGCCCGTGATTCCATGAGAGGGCAGTAGGATGGCAAGAATGTCTCTCTCTCTCTCTCTCTCTCTCTCTCCCTCCCTCCCTCTCTCCCTCTCTCCCTCTCTCTCTCTCTCTCCTGCCTTCAACTTAAACCCGTTTCTAGTCTATTACTCCTGGAACAGACACTGAGAATGGATGGGAGTGAAAGAGGGGAGGCTGAAGGGTAGGTGAGCAGGCAGCAGATGGCCTTGTAGTGCTGGTGAAAAGACCATCAGCAGATCAAAGGGGAGGGAGGGAGCTGGGCTTAGAAATAACAGGATGATGTCAGTGTGATTGGAAAGCGCTAACAGCTCTGGGGAGTAGTGCAAAGAACTGAGACCGACTGGGTGGGAAGGAGTCATGGAAAATAAACCGATTGGTGTTTGGCTTGGTGTGGGGGGGGTCTCCCCAGAACGGGATCAATGCAAGGACATGGTGTTCAGCTCCCCTGTCTCCCACTCTCACCCTCCTGAGCCGTGTGGAATGTAGGGCCCCTGCCTTTGTGCTCTGGACCGCAGGAGGGGGATTGCAGCATGGGAGACCTCATAGCTTTTGGGGGATATGTTAAATATTCATGAAATGGTTCGTACAGGCACTCTCCCGCACCCCCCTCTTCATGCAGATGGCAAAGTCTTTTTGGAAAAAGACAGCAGGAATTTGCCTTATACTCAAGGACCTGGGGCTGTGACAGGAGGAGACAGAAGGAGTGTGAGCACGGTTGAGCTGAGAGCAGATCCGTGCTGTGGGTACATCCCCCGGGTGCCCTGCAGAACACTGGCGCGGGAGGCTGTGCGCAGGGGCCCGGGTGTGCGTCCTGGGCCGGGCCTCAGGCCATGGGCCCCGCGATGGAATGAAGAGCAGGGGCTGAGTTAAAGGAGGGGAGCGTGGAGTCAGCTGGGTTTTCCAGACACTCAGCTCTCGTTCATCCATTTGTGGATAATCCACAACAAATGCCTAGTCTCCCCCTGCTGTCCTTCCCCTCAAGACGTCCCCCGGGCTGTCCTCTCATTGCAGTTAGTTGATGTGGGCGCAGGGAATGCAAGTTCACTTATTTTCATGTTAGCCATGTTTTAATATTTTACTATTTATGTAGACAGAATAGGATAAGCTCCATGGAACATTTTTCTTTTGAATAATTTTAGCTTGAGAGTGGCATAGCCTGGGCCTGACATTCTGTAGTCTGGCCATATTCTCTCATGTGTAAGAATGGGAATCTCCCCCTGGATCTGGGGTCCTCTGATTTTTGATAGGTTATTGTTTTTCCGTCATCTTGAATATTAATAGTTAATATTTGTTTAGCTATTTTCCATTTCATAAGTGCTATAACAAATAATAGTCTAATCCCTGTATAATTTTGTAAAATAGATAATATCACACCTCCATTTTACAGAGTAGGAACTCCTATATCTGCATTGACCCACTTAATCTTTTTTTCTTTTTTTTTGCGGTACGCGGGCCTCTCACTGTTGTGGCCTCTCCCGTTGCGGAGCACAGGCTCCGGACGCGCAGGCTCAGCGGCCATGGCTCACGGGCCCAGCCGCTCCGCGGCATGTGGGATCTTCCCGGACCGGGGCACAAACCCATGTCCCCTGCATCGGCAGGCGGACTCTCAACCACTGCGCCACCAGGGAAGCCCCACTTAATCACTTTTAATATTCAGTCAACAAGCATTGACTGAGCACCTATTATGTGCCAGAAACTAGACACCGAGGATAACAGGGAGCTGATTTGGTGAGGGCAACAGGCAAGGAAGTCAGCAGTTATAAGACAGTAGTTGTGAAAAAGGATGAGGAAGGCTGATCTCAGGAAGGCTTCCTGGAAGAGGCGATGCCGTGAGGACCAGTGGGAGCTTGTCAGGGTAGATTGTGTGTGTATTAAGCACGCACACAGCAGAGCAGGGAAATGGTGTAATGCTTGTTCACAGGCAGGACGTGTGTGTCTGGGGATGACCTCAGAGGAGCAAGCAGGGCTGGGCTGGGTGAGAAGGGCTGTGGGCCGTGTGAGGAGATGTGAACTGGTGGTCCGACACCTCCTCTGCCCCCTAATCCGAGGTCTCTTGCCTTTCTTTCATCATGAGATGAGCACGGCCGGGGTGGCTTGGCTGTGCTTGCTGAGTTAGACCCCCTCACTCCCCCCGAGACACTCCCACGTCCTTCTTGGCATCCAGGAGCCCCACGGACCGGTCACTGCGTGCTGGCTGCTGCTGAGAGCCGGCTGCTGTGGGGACACCGAGGTGAGGACACCTGGCCTCGCCCTGAAGATGCCTCTCAAAGAGGAGGAGCTCATCTTGGCCCCTCTGCACCCAGTGACCGTGAAGACTTCCTCCACACTATAAGTTAGGGTGTCAGGAGGGTGGGCAGCAGTGGAGGGCACCCTGCCTTTGTGCTGCCAGGGCATGAGGGAAGCCCACCCCTTCTCTGTTCAGCCTCTGCTTTTCTCCCTGGCACAGGCGTGGCACTGACCACAGTGTCACCACCGTGTCCGGTGCCCTTTGCTTTGGGCACTAAAGGCTCATAGCCAGGGCCACCTGGGATGTTTCACTTTTCTCCATTCTCAGCTGAGTTCCTTGAGGGCAGGATCTATCTTCCTATTCAGGTCACCACGGTGGGGTTTGGCTCATAGAAGGTGCTCCGTGAATGAACTTGTGGGTCTCATCATAAAACATGAGTTAGCGTTTATGGAGCGCTTACGGTGTGCCAGGCACAGTTCTCTGTTCTTTACTCACTCATGAGTGTTAACTTATTTAACCTTCCCAACAATCTTATGAGATAGGCCCATACCCCCATATTTTAGAGGAAGAAACTGAGGCCCAGAAAAGTTAAACAGTTTGCCTAGCGCACGGAGCCAAGATTTGAACCTGGGTGTTCTATCTCCGAAGTCAGGCTCTGAAGTGCTCTGCTTTCCTGCCTCTCTTAACCATCCTTGGAAAGTTTGGGTGGGCTTGTCAGTCGGCTGCCAGACCTGCAGTGGATGGTCATGGTTTTGGGTTCCGTGGATCCTTTAACAGGCAGACAGCATGGTGAATGGCGTGTTTGGGGCTTTTCCTTGGCCCTCTGGACTCTAGTCATCACGCTTCTTGTTGGAGTGTCCAGGGTCAGGCTTCAGGAAGTCTCAAAAATCCCTGCCAAGAAGTTGCTCACGCTGGCAGCCCAGGTTTAGGGCAGGTGTTTTCTGGGAAGAAGGCTTCTCTGCTTGAGCCTAGGAGAGATCGCTGGCTGTATTTCCAAGCGGGGAGTTCCTTTTTCTCTTGTGGTAGCTCTAAAGGTTTTTCCTGGTCTTTACCATGGGGTTTGTGAGTGAGGAGCAGGGTGGGCAGCTGTAGAGGTGCCCTGATCCCATCTCCTTTCAAGAGACCCTGCAGAGGGGACCTTGGGGGATTAACGGCCTGCAGCTGCTGAACCTTTGATCCACCCCGGCTCGTGCCAAGGCCGGGCTTGTTGATGGAATTGATGGGGTGCGACGGGCCCCGGAGCAGGGCCATTTCTGCATGACGGCTGCGGGACTGTCCATGTGGCTGAGACCCTTTCAGAACTGTGCTGTGGCCTGAGGCTCTCCTACTCAAGCCCCCTCCTTCCCTCTCCCATGTCACAGGTCTCAGACCTGCGTTCCCAAGCCTCTCCCCGCCTCCCGTATCCTCATGGGCATTTCCCCCAATCAGTCTTCTACACACCTCACCCCATCTGGCACCTGCTGCCCGGAGGACTCACTTGATGGTCCTCCGACAGAGGAGCCTGGCTCCAGGGCTGCTTATGCAGCCTCCCTAAGGGGGAGGCTATAGGGAGAGAGCTACCCTCATTGCTGTGCAAGAAGGGTACCCTCCTGGTATTTCCTCCCTGCTGCCTTTTAAAAATGGAAACTCTAGACTTTGGTACTTTTCTCTCATGCGGTTCTCCGTCATCATCATCGTAAACAAATATTGACTTCCGAGCCTGCCATCTAATGGGGCTGGAATGAGCCAGATTTATTACTCGAGAAAGTGATGGGTGGTGATAGAGTTGTATAGTGCAGCGCACTAGATTCCAAACTCCTCAGTGGATGGGGGTCAGCTTGGGTGTATTCAGATCACCATAGAATTTCAGAGTCAGTGGAGCTGGGCTGGAGCCAGGAATCTGTGTTTTTAAATGCTTTTGAGGTGTGGGATAGCCCTTAGTTTCAGAACTGTAGGCGTCGAGGAATGGCAGCTCCGTCTTGTAGCAAGTCTCTAAACCCTTTTATTAATTCCTGACGTCTTCCTTTCTG
Organism: Neophocaena asiaeorientalis asiaeorientalis; assembly: GCF_003031525.2. Classification (NCBI taxonomy): domain Eukaryota; kingdom Metazoa; phylum Chordata; class Mammalia; order Artiodactyla; family Phocoenidae; genus Neophocaena; species Neophocaena asiaeorientalis. Next base: position 3,181,088 of record NW_020173774.1, read on the forward strand.
ACACGGTCTTCTGCTCCCTAGGAATCTCCAAGAACAAGCCAGCCAGAGGAGAAGAAGGACACTTCTCTGGATTCCGATGCTGCCAGCCCCCCTACTCCTGGCAAGCTCTTCAGCCGAGGTGCAGATAGCAGCCTGAACAGTGCCGATGGCCAAGGGCAACAGGGAAGAGGGGCGAGTTGGCTCCCAGAAAAAGAAAAGAATGAGAAGAATGATCCCGGGATGTCCAGGAGTGTGGCGGACCCCGGGGGCGACCCCGCGGGCCATCAGCCTGCCAAAGCCAATAAAAAAGAGGCACCAGAGGACCTGGTGGATGCAAGAGAGGAGGGTTCCCTGCAGGAAGAGGCAGCAAAGGAGCCAAAGAAGGAGGCTTCCGTCCCGAAAGAGAGCAGATCAGAGGCGAGCGAAGTAAGTCACTTTGTCCCGTGGGCAGTTGCTGGCTGCAGCCCTCTGCCGCTCTCTCGTGCCCTGTGCACGTTCCTCTCCCTTCATCGTTATTACTGAGTCAGGAGCTGCATTTGCAGGCCCGGCGATGGGCCGTCAACATCAGCCAGAACCCTTAATTGTGACAAATATGCCCAGACCCAGCAGGCAGTAAAATCCTGAATGAAACTCCAAACCTGCTGGCACTAGAAATTCAGAGCAGAGATTTGCTTTTCCGTTGGCACTTCCTGGGGTATTCCTATTCCTCTGGTCTCCCACTTACTTCCTCTTGCCATTTCCTGCCTCCCCCTCCTACTTCTTGACATCAGTTTGGGGTGAGTCATGGTTGCAGCCTGTGTTCCTGCAGAGAGAGGAGCCTGTTGAGGGGAGTGGGGGGGACGTTTGGGAGTGTCCTGCCCCGGCATTGGTCAGTTAGGTTACAAGAAGACTCTTCATTGGTCTCTCTGGCTCCTTTGAACAACCCAAGACGCGGGAGTCTTGCTTGGTAAGATCAGGCCAGTGACCCGGATGGATAGAAGTAGGACCCAGCTGTGAGAGCATTTGGCATCTTTATTTTCCAGCCCTTAGTCCCGCCCTTCCTCCAGGTGGATGGTGAGGGAATTCATTTAAAGAGCTTTTAGCTACTTCCTGGAAAAGATACACTCATCTTGTTTTCCTAGGATCCCATCAAACTTCCCCACTGCCGACTTTCTAACCATCTCCCACTCTGCTTCACTTGGCCCTCCTTCCAAGTGTAAAGAGTGTTGCCCTGCCCAGCCTGAGGGGGCCGGGGGCAGGTGTCCAGAGAGAATGGGAGGGTCCACAGGCCTCTTCCAGGTTTTCCAGAAGAGGTGGATTTCGGTTTGGGTTCAGCCCTGTACTGGCACCGTGGATAGTGGTCACAACCCTCTGTCCTCTGCTCTGGTGACTTCTCTGTGGGTCTGTCTCCCCAGGAGTCAGAGATCAGTGAACACATGAAGGAACTACAGCCCTCAGACTCCACTGCTTCTGACCCCAAGTCCTTTCTTGGCCTGGTGAGTCTGAGATAGGGGGCAGCAGAGTGGTGGTGAAGAGCATGGGTTTGCGAGGGCCTGTGTTTGCGTGATTCGCTGAGCATCTCACGGCTTGTAAGTGGGGAAGTTAGGACTCAAACCTGGGTCTTGTCTAACTCCATTTTCTCAGCCCTGCGTACTAAGGATAACATTACCTACTTTATAGGTTTGTTGTGAGAAGAAAGTGGTGTAAAGAGTATAAAACATTAGCATATAAACATTAAACAGACATAGCTGTTTTTACTATTACTGCCGTGTGAAGTGCCTGTGAGATCATATGAGGTCATTGCCTCTGGGCTCTAGCAGGAGCATTACTTGAACCTAGGAGGTTAGAGACTGTGTGTGTTTGTGGAATCACTGAGCCATGGCGAGGACCAGTCCTCAGGCTCTCAGGCTCTGACCAGGAAGGATGCTGTGGTGTGGTGTCATTTCCCAAGTTAAGACTTTGTCCTGGAATGCCAACATCCATGGTTTCTTTGTCCCAGTCCTTCCACGCAGCCTGCTGTAGCCCGGCTTCACTTGCCAGGCTTGTTATCTATGGGGAGGAGTTCGGGGTGCTTTTTGGCAGAGCACTTCTTCCAGAAACCACGCTCCATCTGTTCGGAGGAGGTAGATCAAAGGGAAGGGATTAGTGGGAGAGGGTCAGGGATGAACAGTAATGATACGAGGGGGTGCAGAGGAATTAGGAGGCTGCGTGCTCAAGCCCCTCACTGAGCCATGGGCTTAGGAACCAGATGGCAGCTGCATTGAGTGGAGTAGAACTCACGCTGAAAGGGAAATGTCATCAGCAAAGAAAACCCACAAGCTAGGAACGGGAGGCAAAGTCCTTGTTGGCACAAACCGTCATGAAGAATCACCGTGTCACAGAACTCTCTGAAGCAAGGGCCCTGGCCCTGCTAAAGGAGTCACTGTGTGGAGAAACGGGCTGCCCATCGGCATTTTTCTTCTCTATGGGAGTGGGTGGAGGAAGCCACAGACAGCAGGACCAGACCTTGGCTGGGCATCCCTGCATTTATCAGGGCTGATGACAGAACTGTCCCTGTGAGCGTGCTGTCAGGTAGCTGTCCGTCACCTAGCCCAGTGACGATCTTGGGGTCGGAGGGGGCGGGCTCGTGGCTCTGCGGCAGCCAAAGGGCTGCGGGGAGCTGGCACCTGTGTGGGCACTTGCTGCCCGTCCCAAAGAGAAGCTGGTGGAGGAAGTGGCCCTAATTCATCCCCATTGTCCAGAGGGACACCTGTATGGGAAGGGGAAGGAACCAGCTGGGTGGAGCCTGGCAGGCCCTGGTGTCCAAGCTGCCCACGGGGCTTCTGGGCACTTTGGCCTCCTGGTTGGGCACCAGGAGGGAGAGACAGCTGGAAAGTGACATGCTTTGCAGCACATGTCACACAAAGAGCTTGGGCTTTGGAGGTGGCCCAGGGCACTTCTGACCCCCCGCCCTATTGCTTACCAGATACATGACCTTGGGTAAATTACTTGGGCTCTCAAACTGCTTCCTCCGTGAGCTAAGAATAAGAGGATCAGTCTCATAGGGTTACTTTTTTCCCTGTAATTTGATTATGAAAAATTTCAAACATACTGAAAAATTAAAAGACTCTTACAGCGAATAGCCTCATACTCACCACCTAGAGTCTACAGTGAACAGTTTACCGGACTTGCTTTGCCACACGCCTTTCCATCCAGTCGCAGTGTTAAGTTTGAAGGTGAAATTAATGAGTAGCTGTCGGAGTGCTTGGTACAGTGCCTGGCATGTAGTAGGCGTCTTTCTGGAAGGTGGGGGTGGAGGAGAGGCCCTGTATCCCTGGTGGGCGCTGAGCGTGACAGAGGAGAGCTGACCTTCCCGTCTCTACCATCTCCAGGACTTAGGTTTCCACAGCCGGATCTCGGAGCACCTGCTGGATGTGGACACGCTCTCCTCTGTCCTGGATGGAGCCCGCTGGGAGGTGAGCCTCTCTAGGGCTGGGCTGGAGCCTCACTTTTGAGGATAATCAAGAGCTGAGTCCTGCCCATCCCAGGGTGCATTTCTGGGAGTTCTCTCCCTTCTGATTCATTAAGGCAAGGCCCTGACGGTGCCTGTGATGGGGCTTCCGACATACATGCTCTGTTGCTGCCGTGAATTCAGTCATTCCGTGTCCTCCACCGCCATATATTTGTCTGTTTATCCAGTCACTTAGCAGCTGAGGGCCGACCACTTGCTCCCGTGCAAAGCGCTGTGTAGTTTGTGGGTTTCAAGGCACTTGCCAGCCTGGCCCATCCAACCTCTGCAGCCTCATCCTCAGCCCACCGCCCGTGCCCCGGCTGTGCCCACCACTCGCCGTTCCCCTGGGGCCACCCCCTCCACCCCCTTCACCACTCTGCCTGCTGGGCTGCTTTTCCTTTTGTCCCGGCAAGCTCGCTCTTGGTCTTGGAGGTCCACCTCTGACGTCACCTCCTCCAAGCACGATTTCTCGTTCCTTCCCTTTGCTTTCCTTTGCTCCCTTTGGTGCTGCTTCTTTTGTTTTATGGTTCTTTGTCTCCCCTGCCAGATGTAAGCTCAGACACAGACCCTGTCCTTAAGGAGCTTGAAGCCAAGATCATTTTTGCCTCCTCTGTAGGGTTGTTGAGAGGAGAGAGATTCTGACATGTGGTCTTTGCAAGTCTGAGCGGGCATTTGGTCTGGGTGAAACAAACAAGGTATTTAATGTGAATCAGGCCTGGGTGCCCTTAGTGAAGCGAGTCCTGAGACAGGATGGAGTTACAAGGTCGGTTGCATTTGTGCCTGACATGTTCTTCTTGGTTCTGCTGGACCTTGGTCCCCACCGTCTGCAGCACTGCAGTTTGGAGGTCTTGAAGGGCACAGACAAGGCCAGGTGGTGTTTGTCAGGAAGGGTTTGGAGCAGGTGATTTGTGAGACACCTTACTGAGTAGAATGGGCAAGGTGAATTTCCATTGCTCCGTCTCCAGAATCTGGCCAGTATTAGAATACTTGGGGGACTTTAAAGAAGACAGATTTCTAGGTCCTGCCTAAGACCTCATGAGGCGAGCAGCCTCTTTTTGGGCCATGCCACTTGTTATAAAGCAGTAGCAGGAAAAAAAAAAAAAAAAGCAGTAGCAGGGCCTGGCTTGCATTTGCTTCTCGTGAGGCACCCTCTGAGGCAGCCGCCCTGGCAGAGGGGGCCCTAAGCTGTATCTCATGACCAGTGTGGAGCAGTGCTGGGTGCTCAGGTTGGCTGACCGCGTGGAGCCCTTTGCGAGGTTGTGTCTGCCTCTCACTTCAGGGCACGGAGGGGCTGAGCAGGGAGGTAGAGCTGGAGGGACAAGAAGCAGCCTCTTTGTGGGACGGATTGAACCATAGGTACAGTCCCCCTTGTCTTTCCGGGGGGCACTTGTCCATTTTCCATATTCTCTGGATCTCTCCCAAGGCCAGGGCCAGTGCAGAAGCTTAGAACTGAGCTAAATTAATTTTTGTTCACTTAAACATTTTTTATGCATCTTTATTGAGATCTAATTGACATAAATAAACTGGACACATATAAATGGTACCATTTGATAAGTTTTACCATATGTTTACACCTTTCACATCACCGCCACGGTCAAGATAATGATTATAATGAATTACAAACATGATGAATTTTATAATAGGTTACAAAAAATGACCATAAAATTATTTCAAATAATACAGAAGGTCAAAGTCTTCTACTTCCTGCAGTCTTACTCCCTCCCGCGGGTAGGGACTGTTAGTTTCCATTAACATTTTCAATGTGCCTTTCCAGAAAATTTTCTGTACACATATAAGCATGTATTTATTTTCTATTTGTTAATCTTTTTTTCCCCACAGAAATTGGAACTGTGCTATTAAAAACTGCTTGGCAATATGCTCTTCAAATTCGAGAATAGACCCTTAACTTATTTCCATGCTATTTCAGATCTGCCCTACTCCTTTTATTGGTTGCATAGCATTCTGCTTTATGAATGCACTGTGACTTACTGGGATTTATTAAACTGAGGACTGCATCATAAACAAAAAACAAAACCCCGGAGCTAAGTTTAGGTTGGGGAAGTGGTGTCTTGAGCAGTCTTAGGCCAGTGGCTTAGAATGTGCTTGTGTCTCCCCTTTCTGAAGAGTGCCGATATGTCTGATTTCTTTGTCTGGTTCCTTTGACTCCCTTTCTGGGGCAAAAATGTCTAGGGAGAAGGTAAAAACTCTGCTCAAAGGACCTCTGTCTGGGTATTTACCCAAGGTGTCCCTTATTCTCTAGCTGGGGGCTAGTTGAGTTTCTAGCAGAAATATGGAAGGTGAAATAAGAAGGAAATAGGCCTTGTCTGTAGCTTGTCCTTTCTGATTCAGGGCTCTGTCCGCCGATATTAATTACAATCACTGCACTTTGTTACCCATCTTGTATTTTAGTTTGTGAAATAGATTGGCCTGTGTGATTGTTTTTGTTTTTGTTTTTCCTTGAAAAGAGAGGGGGAGCTGTCTGCTGAGCTCGTTGTGAATTGTAGGGAAGACAAGTTGTGAGTTGAGCTCTGGAAGGGAAGGAGGTGGGGTGGGAGAAGGGCGGCCCGCCCCGCCATTGTCTGCGGGCTCTGCCCGGCTGATGCGATTAGGAGTGGCAGCGCTGGCAGGGAGCCCTTCTGCTGCGGGCACCAGGAGGCACTCCCAGGCAGCATTGCTATTTTTCATGTAATCTGGGGGAGCTGGCTTATAGTTCAGACCCATCCAGATGGCAGAGTCGGCCACAGCTGCTGGGGCTCAGGCTGCCAGTGGAGAGGTGTGGGGGGCTGGGGGCATGGGGCTGGGGACACGGAGGTGTGCCAGCCTGGCCGGAGCCCTACTGGGGAAGATGGAGTGAGCTGTCTGTCTCCTGCCCCACGTCTCCTGTTAACCCTCGTGTCCCGGAACAGACAGGGCTCCTGTCAGTGTGACAGAAGGAGTGCAGGTCCTAGGATGGGGACTGGCACTGGCAAAGCTGGGTTTCTTTTGTGTTTTGTTTTTCCTCAGGCTGGGGAAGAGGAGAGCTCGTATTTGTGGCATTATGCCTTCTTTTGGGCCGGAGTCGGGCTTTATGTACGTGATCTCATTTAATCTTCACCAGAAGCCCTGTGAGCTCTGGTTTGCTATCCCATTTCGTAGTGGAGGAGGTGTTAGAACAAAGGGTTGAGTCCAGGCTGACTGCCCTACTCTCCCCGCGTGACCTCACCCCTGCAGAAAATATGTGAATGTATCAAGAATAGTCCTTTTTCACCAGCTTGCTAAATTTGCCTAGACGCCTAAGCTTTAAAATGAGATTTGGGGTTGGCTTTTTTTTGTTTTGTTTTGCGCTGTCTGGCTGGTAAAATCCCTGACTAGGAAGGGGGCATCATTGTCTACTGATGGGAACTGGGTGTCGGGGGAGCAGAGGAGCGCCCCGTCTTCCTCCCTTCAGGTGCCCACACAGTGCCCTTCTCGTCTGGAGTACAGCTCTCTGTCATTTCACCAAGTCTCCATGTCTCCAGGGTCCTTCCTCTTTGACGCACTTGTCTGCTGTGCCCAGTCTTGTTCGCTTAATTTGAGCGTCCCCGATTATCACTGGCACTGGTGGTCTGGGGCCTCTGTGGATCTGGGGTGTTCATGGATGGCTCCGCTTTGTACAACTGGCAGTGAAGGGTTTCCAACTGCAGAAGGCAGGATTTTCTTTTTCTTATGTGTTCTGCTTCAGCCTCTGCCTCTGCCTGCAGTGGCTTTGGTGTCTGACTCATCCTCCCCAGGCCAGCAAGGCCGGCCCTGGGAGCAGCTGTGAGCCTGGGGGCTTAGCCAAAGCCCCAGGGCCTTCACTGTGCATTAGGCGACCTTCTCTTCTGCATCCCGAGTGGTCCTCACTCACCAAGAGCCACCTCTCAGTGCTTCCTCCTGGCATGAGAGTCAGTTGGAGGATTAAAGGACCCAATGCAGACCCCCCAACCCCCAAAGTATACACTTTCCACTGCTACTTGCCTACAGGCCCAGAGGTTGGGGAGAGAAGACAAGGATGCCAGCCAGTCCAGCCAAGATGAGCTGCAGAGCAAGAAGTCCAGAGGCTCGGAGAGGTATAGTGCGTGGGAGGCCACCCTCAGGGACTTTGGGATGGCGTGGACTTGGGCAGAATTCCTGGCTTTGGTCTACGTACCTCGGTGTGCTCCTGCCTGAAGGCAGATGGTGAACTGACTGGATGGCCTTGCAAAGTCTGCGTGTGTGCGTGTGTGTGCGTGTGTGTGTGTGTGTGTGTGTACCCAAACCAAGTCAGGAGTGGGAGGTACTGCTGGAGCATATGGGAGTACTTTGTGCCCATAGCACCATTGTGGGGACAAGGCTCTGTCCTTTTCATCAGATTGGATGAAGGCTTGTGTGTCCCTGCTCGTGGGCCAGGGCCGGATAGCCTGCTCGAGGTCCGGGGGACCATGTTAGAGGGTCGGTAGTGCAGCTCAGAGCTCCGAGCCAGGCCTTACCACATCAGAAATGGCCGTGGCTGTGTGTGTGTGTGTGTGTGTGCGTGTGTGTGTGTGAGTGAGAGAGAGAGAGAGAGAGAGAGAGTGAGAGAGTGAGAGAGAGCGAGAGATTGAGAGACAGGAGCTTCCAGCTTCCCAGGCCTGAGCCCATGATAAGAGAAGGGCTGCCACCCTGGAAGGGGAAGTGGGTGGTCGTTCTACTTTTTGGACCTTGAAAAGCTATCAGCATTCTTACTTGAAGCTACAGCTTCATGCATTGTCTATAGTCTGACCGTGGAAGTCTGGCTTCTCTTTTTCTCCCTCTTTTCTGCTCAGTTCTTCCATCATCACCCCCCGCCCCCAAGACACACACACACTCTCCCCGGCCCCAGTGATGGCAGGAATGCATACACCTGTGAGTGTGCCCAGCTCTCGCTCCTGGGCCAAGCAAATGCAGCCCAGGGACCTGGGAAGGCTGAGTGTATCCAGTCAAAGGGAGAGCTCCGGAGGGAGTTCCTTCGTCCTGCTTTTCTGGCTGCTTTGGCCTCCGTGGGCTCTCCATGGAGGTGGGGCCCCGGCTGAGGTCCAGCCCACAGGAGGCATGGACCTCGGTCCCCGTACTCCACTCCCCAATTCTCCCGCTGCTGTCCGAGTGGAGGCCCTGACTCTGCTGCTCTGCCCAGGTTATCTCCTCCTCTTCTGCATGGGGAGCGGCTCCAGAGTCCCCTTCACAGCCAGGCCACGGATGAAGGGCCCCCGCAGCCCCTGGAGGAGCAGCTGGAACAGAAGGGGGCAGAGGAGCCTGGGGAGGGCTCTGCAGGCAGCCCCACGCCCCCTGGTTCCCTGCAGAGGTAAGGGTGGGCTGGAAGCCTCCCAGGGTGGGCGTGGCGGGCCTGGAGAGGTGGGGAGAGCAGGGGGCGGGGTTGCAGCCTAAGCCACAGACCTTTCTGCTGAGTGTTTCACACAAGCTGGAGAGTTAGGAAATCTGCCTCTTCCTCGTCCTTGGCCTACAGCTAAAGTTGGGGTGCACAGTCTGATTAGGGGAGCTTAGAAACTCTGGAACTAGGAAGTATGTCTTCTGACCCAGCTGCCCTCCTGCCAGGGGCCGGGGCAGAGACTGCTATCACCCTGGACTAGGCTGTTCCTGCCAGGGGCGCCATTTCTTCCGGTCCCCACCTGCCAGCCCCCTCCTTCCCAGCAGGCATCCCACTGCTAGTCACTCAGCAAGCCTGTGGGGAGCCCTGCTGGGTGCAGGGCCCGGGGCTTCCCTGAGGCCAGCTGAGGGGACCTTCACTCCCTAGCCTGCTCCAGAGCCGGTGTAGACTTGCTAGTTTGTTCCCCTGGCAAGAGAAAGACGCTGGTCTTAGAGCTCATCTGGTTGGAATGAGTCACTGGGGGAGGCTGAGTAGCAGCCGTGTTTAGTCGGCAGCATCCGCGGAACTCTGCTGTGTGCAGGGCCTCTCCTGGGCGCCATAACCATTCTGCATCCCACCTGGGACGTGAATCTCTGGTCCTTCAGTGTAAACTGCTCGGGGAGAGGCAGGGAGGGGAGCTGGGATCTGAGACCTGAGATAGGGAAACCACAGGTCTTGCCGGGGCCGCTGCCTCCTTTGTCCCCATCACAGACCTTGGACCCTGAATGGGGTACACCTGAAGCCTCTCACCTTCCTCTGGCTTTAACACAGTTGCTTCCTTGTTGCTGTCAAAGGAGGAGATCCCGAGCCCACCTGCCGCCCACGAGAGGGGTGAGGAGCAGTGCTCCCAGGCTGAGGGGCCGGGCCCTGGGCAGGATGAGGCCGAGGGCCCCTAGGAGAAGGTGGCAGTCGGCCCCACCCTGCCAGTCTCTCCAGAGGTGTAAGGGCCAGTTTTCACATCTGTTCCTGCCCTCCACTGTGTGTGGATTGCTTCAGTGCCCATTTGGTCTTGGATGGTGGGGAGGGGATGCTCTGGCTCCGGCTCAAGGAGTGGAGTGGGGGGAGAGTGAGTGAACCCTTGGTTCTGCGTGCAACCTTGACCCCTAAGCAGCCCCCGGGGCTCCCCTGGTCAGCACCTGGGGTACGAGGCTGGAAGCGAGGGGGAGGGGGTAGGGTATCTCCTGGGTCATTAGCAGAAACCTGGTAAAGCGTGTTTTCCCCTCTACCAAGCATGTTTTTTTTTGAAAAAATTATTGAGGTATTTATATACATGAAAGAACATACATCTGAAATGTCCAAGTCAGTGAGTGTTTACATACGTATACACCGTATCACAACCACCCAGGTCATTAGCAGGACATTTCCGTCCCTCCTGAAGGTTTCCTCAGGCCCCTTTCCTCTCAGTCCACCTGCCCTAGGTCACCGCTATTCTAGCTTCTGTCCCATAGATTCGTTTCTCCAGTTCTCTAACTTCATATGAATGGAATTATCCAGTACACAGTATATATCTTTTGTGCCTGGGTTCAAAGCTCAGCTGTGCTGTTGCACCAAGCACTTCTAAAACTTAGAAACCTTTCCGCTCTCCTCCCCTTTCTCACCCCTTTAGAGATAAGGAAACTGAGGTTCAGGGAGGTGAAGTGATTTGCCCAAGGTCACGTCACCAGTCGGTTGCAGAATTAGGACCTGAGCCCTCTAGTCGCCTGAGCCGTCGACTTGTGACCCTTGCTCTGTAGCCACCGTGCCTTTTCTCTGCATGGAGAGAAACGGGTGTCAGGGTGATACAGGTTTTCCTGTCTGTGAACTGAGCAGCACAGAAGGATGAAGCGTCCTCAGGATTCGGGCCGACTGTTGGGCAGAGACAGGTTCACGCCCTGATTACTCACAGGAAGCGTCACCGAGAGCTGGCGGGGCACAATCATGTCATCGCTGTAGCGCTGCAGGAACGATGGAGCGAAGGGGTAGCCCGTTTTTCAGGTGGTGATATATCCCACAGTGACAGCTCTGCCCCTGAGGAATGACATAGCTTTCCCAGGTCCCCTGGGTGGCTGTGGGCAGCCAGATCAGGGTGCTTTTGATGAGGACAGGAGGTGAGTGGGGTTCAGAAACAGGACCCTCTGGGCAGAGGTCAGAGGGCATTTTTCCAGGGCTTCTGGAAGAGAAGCTGGCCGGTGAGGCTCCTCCTGGCTGCCTGGGCTGATGAGTTCCCTTCCTTTGTGTTTCTCCTCCCACCCCAGTGAGGCTGCCCCTGCTGGGGGGCTCTCTCCTGGACCACACAGTTTCAGTGTAAAATTCAGCGCCCTTAGGAAATGTCTTCTGTTCCTTTCCTAAGTCTTCTCAGGCTCCATAACTTCCTTGTTATTAATCTTTACAGCTAAGAATGGATTGATTTTCTGGGATTCGTGGGGAGTGGCTCTGTGTCTGAGCCTCATTTGTATCCATGGAATTTTCATTTATGAAGGTGACTGAGTGACAACACAGAGAGGCCAATGCCACTGAAAGAAGAATTTATTCCTTATATTTCCAGAGAGAAGAGGGCATGCCACGCCGGGTGGGGCCACGTGGGGAAGGACCAGAGTTGGCCAGGAGGCCGAAGAGGCGAGAAGGAAGAGCGTAACCCAGAGCCTTTATTGGGGTTTTCGTGGGAAGCAATGGGCGAGACAGGGTAAGTACCCTGAGCGAGTGGAGGGGTGGAAAGTTTGAATAATTTTGGAGGGCTCTGGGCCTGGTCTCTAGTTACCTGGTGCCTGGCCCTAGGTGATCTTGGGCGTGGGAAATAGATCAGGAGATGGTAGGGGGTGTAGGGATTGGTTGGTTTGCATGTGAAAGACATACTCCCTTTGCTGTCTCTAAGGATTGGCTGGTCTGGGAGGGGGCACCGTCTCTTTGACCAGCCAGCTTTTTCAGATGCCATAACATCGTGAAATACAGAAAATAAAAAGCATGATTAGTAGAGTCTGTCACCTGCGCAGATATTGTCAAGCTGAATCAGGAGGAGTTCCGAGCAAAGGGCAGGTCAGGGAGTGCAGGCAGGGCTAGCAAGCAGCCACCGCTGTGCGTGCTTTATGGCCAGAGGCCTGGGTCTGGGAAACAAGGATACCCTTCCGTTTGTCATCCCAGCATCTTTCATGAGGTGTGTATAGAGAGAGGGTAAATGAATTAAAACAACTGGGTTGAAAGTGAGCGGAGACAAGATCCCTGATAGTGATCTGAGTTTTAGTGGTACCCTGGCCATTTCAGGGCCATGGGTATCATATCCGCCTCCCTCTCCTCCCTCCCTGCCCGCCTTCTCTCTTTGCTTTCCCTCATACGGCTCGGAGTAACTCGGTGGCCCGTCTGAAAGGATGACGCTCTTACTGAGCCTCTTCTTGGCCACTAACTGTTGCAAACTGTGTCTCACTGATGCTGATACCTGAGGAGTGGCCTAGAAATTGGACCTGCCTCTTCCTCTGGAGTCTTCAACTGCCCAGTTATCTCATAGATCTTTCAGGCTCACTGTTTGACCGCCTCGGACCTAAGCTGGGAGTTTGGGACACTCGATCTTTAAAACAGGGACACGGAGGAGAGGCCCACTGAAAAGCAGCCCCATTTGCCTGTGTGCCAGACGTGCAGGCAGGCTCAGTGGTGCGTGCAGCCTGGGCACACACAGGCACGCCGGCTGATGCCCCATCTCTCCGCAGCATCTGTCCCCAGGGCTCCACACAGCTACGTAGCCCACAGGGGAGAGAGACATTAAAAGGTACCATCTCAGGGAAAAAAGGTGATTTCAGCTCAGGTTGGAAATGAGTTGGAGGGTTGATGAGGCTGAGAGCTGCGGGGGGAGGCTCTTTCCGAGGGCGGGATTCTCAGAGGAGGTGGTGGCCACGTCTTACATCTGCATCAGTCGGGCTGGGACAGGGGACTGAGAGGAAGCTGGGAATTGGAAGGGGGGAGACGGGCTTGGGAGCAGAAGAGAACTGAAGGCAGGACTCAAGACTGCTTCTGGTCTGAGTCATGATTTTAGGAAAGATCTTAATGATATTTCAGAGATAGCAGTAGCCTTTTGTGTCTTCCTTCTCTCTCTGGCCTCAAGGGGCTGAAATGGAATTCCAGAGCCCTTGTTTACTTCTGCTCTTCTAATTTGATCCAGCCTGATGCCTTCTGTCTGCTGCAGTGTGGGAGCTGAGGGAGGAGGGAGTTTTACATCCCCAGCGGTGGACGGGGGACTGGCTCCCCTCTTGGGCTCTGGCCACTATTGTCCTTGATTGGACCACGTCCATATGCCGTTGGGGTCCACTGGGCCACTGTGCCAGGCCTGCCGCAGCTGGAGCACCGCGGGAGAAGATGGTGGTTGGGTGGCCAGACCAATTTCTGATGTAAGATTTAGGGACCTGGGAATGCCAGCATGTCCTGGCCTTTAGGAAAGCCGCTCTGGGAGGCAAAACACTTTATCCCGCTTACGCTTTCGTTGCTTAAAATGTTCTTGGGGTTTCTCTTTGGGTATCTCCTTTAAGAACCAGAATACAAGCAACATAACAGCCTTCATTATAGACATCTCTTTAACCGATACCAGTGTTCCTTATCTACCACCCGCCTTATGCGTCCACGTTAGAATTTCTTTTACACATTTCCAAACAGTGAATTCACTCTAAGCGGATGAAGCTGTGGCATCATCGGGGAGATACGGAGCCTGGCATTCTGGTTGTGCTCTTGCTACTGTCTTTGGCTTGGGGAAGGGTCTCCTGCCCGGCTCCCTTGGCAGAGTGGGGAGGACGGTTTCCCATTCCTGGGCCTCCATGGACTATTCTAGGTCTCAGGGCTAGGAGTTCTAGCAGCGAGGAGACATGCTGCTGCTTCTCCCGCTGGCTCATACACACTGGCCTCTGTTCAGTTTGAGAGTCAGAGAGCAGCCTCTGGGGGCTTCCCAAACTGCTGGCATTGAGCGTCAAGTAGCAGGGAGAGCCCTGGTAGGGAGTCGGAAACAGGGCCATGAGCCACTCTGGGGAGGAATCCATGAGGGACAGAGCTTCGCTCTCTTCCTGCTGCCGCCAGCCCTTGAGCCACAGCTTGGGTGTTCACTCAGGCCACAACCCACCAGGTGCCCTGAGAGCCTCCTACGGGGCACCCTCATCCCCAGGCTCTCGGGGCCTTTGACAGCCACCGTGGGGCTTGTCCTGTAGAACAAATGCTGCCTGTGTCTTCGAGAGGGTAGCCCTGCTGCCCGCCCTTGGGTACAGTGATTTGCACTTATGATTCCTGACCCTGGGCCCTGTTAGGGTTCCGTATGTGCTGTTCTGTATCTGTATAAATCCTAGTGCCGAAAGGTGGGTGGATAGTAAACCTAGTGAAATGCTGCTTCCACCCTTGGCAGGCGATCTACAGAGCCTGCGGCTCCCCCACAGCAGCTCTCAGAGGCTGCACTGAAGGCCTCGGAAGAGGCGGTGGCCCAAGGACTCGAGCAAGAGCAGAGGTGGCTCCGGGAGTCCAAGCGAGAGAAGATGCCGCGGCTGCAGGAGAAGCTGTGGCAGGAGGAGGAGGCGGCGGAGACCCTGCAGCTTCACCGGCAGAAAGAGAAGGCGCTCAGGTCCCGCCCCGACCCCAGTCCAGCCGCCCCGGCTGTGCAGGGACACCCTCCTCCCACCCTGGCAGCCACGGGGATGCCCAGGGCCCCTCCAGGACTGCTCCCCAGTGGCCCGTGTGGAGGGGTGGGCTCCCTGGCCAGGGCTCGTGCCTTTCCTCTTTTGGGGGAGGACTTGGGAGGCGTGATCATAATGAGGGTAGCTAACATTTTTTGAGAGATTACACTGATCCATATGCTTTACGTCTATTAATTTGTTCAGTCCTCAGAATGGCCCTTATGAGGTGTCGTCATCAATTCTGTTTTGTAGCATCTATAATACAGATGAAGAAACTGAGGCACAGAAAGGTTAAGTAGCTTGTCCCAGGTATGGAGGCTTGTAAGCAGCAGAGCCCGGATTAACCCAGGCGGTTTGTCTCCAGAGAACAACTACATCGTCCTCTCTGTTGGGAGTCAGGGCCCTGTTGGAACCCGCTGAGATTGGGAGGGACCGTGTGATATGGTGTGAGGTGCTCTCGGATCCAGAAGTTTCTATTTGGGTTCCTACTCTTTGAGTAGCTGTCTGCGAGGCCCTAGACAAATGTGACATGGAAGCCTGGGCTGGGCCCGCGTGTACAGGATTGTGTGTATGTATGCTGGAGTTTTATTTTTATAGGAAGAGGCAGTTCAGGGCTGGCATGATGGCTACACAGAGTCACCAGGTCCCTGGTCTCCTTTCATGTCTCTGCCATCTTTAGTGCTGGGTTTTACTCTCAGGGTCTCTTTACAGTCCAGTATAGCTGCTGGATCTCCAGCCATCGTATCTGTGCTCCAGGCAGGAAGATTAGGGGCACCTTCTAGCTCATTCAGTCCCTTTGAAGGCGCTTTCCTGGAAACTTTACCCAATAACTTCTGCTTATTCTTTAAAGGAGTTTTCCTGGAAACTTTACCCAATAATTTCCACTTATATCTGGCTGGCTACCCCTGGTTGCAAAGGCTAACTGGGAAATGTATTCCTTCAGCTGGTCCTCTGTACCTGATAGAAAAAAAATCAGGGTTCTCTTAGTAAAGAAAAATGGGAGAATGGATATTGAGAAGGGTAATAAGCAATCTCTGTCACAGTTCCAGGATGGGAAAGGTGCTACAAAAAGATGTTAATATATTTCACTTACTTAGCAATTAAACTAAAGGCTAAATCTTGTCCTCTTGGACAGAACATCTGAAAGTGCTAGAGACTTGCTATTTTTCTATCATATGTAGCAAAGACTTATAAAAATATTTATGCTTAATTTAGAGAAACTAACAAAGCCAACACCCAACTGCCCAGAGGGTTGGGGACAGTCTCTCTCATTAGCCCAACACAGGATCTACTGACCCTGGGTCCATCCTTATGTCACCCCTCCTGGATCCCCAGCCAGAGTGCATCCCAGAGAACAGATCTTCCCACAGCATCTTCCTCTTCCAGCCAACTGAAACTTGGGGCGGGGGCCCACCCAAACAGGGTGCAACTCAGCTAACCTTGAGAGACAGTGCCTGGGAGGAAATCCCCGTGGTGTCTCCCTGCCCACCTACCAGGCTCCTCTCTCTTCCCAGTCACCCTCAGCTGGGCTGACTGTGCCTTTTGTCCCTCCCCAAACCCCCCAACTGCAGAGGGGGCCTCCCAGAGACCTCTTAAGTCGTGGTGAAAACCAGCCTGCCAAAGTCCGACGCAGGGCCTGAAACACAGTAGTTGCTCAATAAATGATGGCTCTTGATTGTAAATATTTTCAGTCGAAATCAGTACAGTGTCAGCGGTCTTGACTAAGTGGTTTCTCTGTGGGCAGTGCCTTGTCTGGCTGTCTTCCAAGTAGTTTATCACGAGAACCCTGTTTCTGTTTACGTGTGAGCCTTTCTGAGGGGTGGCGCCTCCTCTTTGCTGGGAAACTGCCACTTGGTAGAAATTTCTGGAAACCCCAGCTGACGTTGTAGCAAATATTTCTCGAATGAGAAAGCAGGCAGTAAGGCAGACAGGCTAACTCTCAGTTTCTTTAGTTACAAAACAAGGAGATTGAGTTTGGTTGTAAGATGAAGAGAGAGAGTTGTAAAATGCAGGACTTAACCTCTAAAGACCTTTCCAGCTCTGCCATTCTGCGGTGCTACGTGTAACATTTGGCCACGGGATGAAGAGAAAGTGTTTCTGGGGAATCTAGAAGGAAGGATTTTTACTTCACTCAAATTTTCTGTCATCATGGAAGAGAGCAGTGGTGCTGATAACTTAAAATAGGAAATGAACCTAAATCTTTTCTGGCTTTGGAATTCACTCCAGAAGCTTTTCAAAGAAATTGTCTTCTGAATCGTGCACAGCACACAGCCCCTGGTCACGTGGGGGCCGCAGGAGGGTTGTCTGCTTGGGATGAGAAGGTTACTATCGTTAGTCTGCAAGTAAGATACCCCTCATAGATAATCAAAGCTTGCTTATAGTTTAGGCCTGGGTGATACTGTTCAAATTCAACAAACATGCATTGAGTACCTACGTCGTATCTGTTACTGTGTTTGGCACTTAGGATAAAACAGGTTTTAAGACAAGACTCTTTCTCTGGAGAAGCTCCCAGGCTTGTAAGGAAAACACACATACAAAAGATTAATTAATTATGGTGCAGTGTGATGCGTGGCACCGAGCGGCATGGTTAAGAAAGGTCCTCATATAAAGTGTGTTGGGAGCAGAAAGGTAATTGATGAACTTCTCTGAGAGGAGGGAGCTGGGTGTTGAACAAGGAACATGGGTTCATCAGGTAGGAAAGGGGATTCTAGACGGGGGAACCAGCATGAACAAAGGCCAAGAGGCAGGGAAGAGTGTAGTGGGGTTTAGAGGGGGTGGCTCATCTGCTGTGGCCAGAGCTGGGCTGGAGTCAGACTGGATCCCACCTTGAGTGAACGCCACCGAGGTGAACCTGGAGGCCGAGGGGAGCCTTTGGCAGAAATGCTGTGCTGGGATCATGGAGCCTGTAATCTGCTTCCGGCAGCAAAGAGCAGGTGGTTCATAGCCCCTCTAACCTGGGGAGGTATTAGAGGGAGGCAGCAGGACCCAGAGGCTGAGGTTAGACTTGTCTTTAAGACTTAGGAAGCTTCGGACTTCCCTGGTGGTGCAGTGGTTAAGAATCCGCCTGCCAATGCAGGGGACACAGGTTTGAGCCCTGGTCCGGGAAGATCCCACATGCCGTGGAGCAACTAAGCCCGTGCGCCACAACTACTGAGCCCACGTGCCATAACTACTGAAGCCTGCATGTCTAGAGCCCGTGCTCTGCAACAAGAGGAGCCACCGCAATGAGAAGCCCGCGCGCCGCAACGAAAAGTAGCCCCCGCTCGCTGCAACTAGAGAAAGCCCGCACACAGCAACGAAGACCCAAGGCAGCCAAAAATAAATAATGAATAAAAAATAAAATTAAAAAAAAAAAAAAAGACTATAGACAAATGTGACATGGAAGCCTGGGCTGGGCCCGCGTGTACAGGATTGTGTGTATGTATGCTGGAGTTTTATTTTTATAGGAAGAGGCAGTTCAGGGCTGGCATGATGGCTACACAGAGTCACCAGGTCCCTGGTCTCCTTTCATGTCTCTGCCATCTTTAGTGCTGGGTTTTACTCTCAGGGTCTCTTTACAGTCCAGTATAGCTGCTGGATCTCCAGCCATCGTATCTGTGCTCCAGGCAGGAAGATTAGGGGCACCTTCTAGCTCATTCAGTCCCTTTGAAGGCGCTTTCCTGGAAACTTTACCCAATAACTTCTGCTTATTCTTTAAAGGAGTTTTCCTGGAAACTTTACCCAATAATTTCCACTTATATCTGGCTGGCTACCCCTGGTTGCAAAGGCTAACTGGGAAATGTATTCCTTCAGCTGGTCCTCTGTACCTGATAGAAAAAAAATCAGGGTTCTCTTAGTAAAGAAAAATGGGAGAATGGATATTGAGAAGGGTAATAAGCAATCTCTGTCACAGTTCCAGGATGGGAAAGGTGCTACAAAAAGATGTTAATATATTTCACTTACTTAGCAATTAAACTAAAGGCTAAATCTTGTCCTCTTGGACAGAACATCTGAAAGTGCTAGAGACTTGCTATTTTTCTATCATATGTAGCAAAGACTTATAAAAATATTTATGCTTAATTTAGAGAAACTAACAAAGCCAACACCCAACTGCCCAGAGGGTTGGGGACAGTCTCTCTCATTAGCCCAACACAGGATCTACTGACCCTGGGTCCATCCTTATGTCACCCCTCCTGGATCCCCAGCCAGAGTGCATCCCAGAGAACAGATCTTCCCACAGCATCTTCCTCTTCCAGCCAACTGAAACTTGGGGCGGGGGCCCACCCAAACAGGGTGCAACTCAGCTAACCTTGAGAGACAGTGCCTGGGAGGAAATCCCCGTGGTGTCTCCCTGCCCACCTACCAGGCTCCTCTCTCTTCCCAGTCACCCTCAGCTGGGCTGACTGTGCCTTTTGTCCCTCCCCAAACCCCCCAACTGCAGAGGGGGCCTCCCAGAGACCTCTTAAGTCGTGGTGAAAACCAGCCTGCCAAAGTCCGACGCAGGGCCTGAAACACAGTAGTTGCTCAATAAATGATGGCTCTTGATTGTAAATATTTTCAGTCGAAATCAGTACAGTGTCAGCGGTCTTGACTAAGTGGTTTCTCTGTGGGCAGTGCCTTGTCTGGCTGTCTTCCAAGTAGTTTATCACGAGAACCCTGTTTCTGTTTACGTGTGAGCCTTTCTGAGGGGTGGCGCCTCCTCTTTGCTGGGAAACTGCCACTTGGTAGAAATTTCTGGAAACCCCAGCTGACGTTGTAGCAAATATTTCTCGAATGAGAAAGCAGGCAGTAAGGCAGACAGGCTAACTCTCAGTTTCTTTAGTTACAAAACAAGGAGATTGAGTTTGGTTGTAAGATGAAGAGAGAGAGTTGTAAAATGCAGGACTTAACCTCTAAAGACCTTTCCAGCTCTGCCATTCTGCGGTGCTACGTGTAACATTTGGCCACGGGATGAAGAGAAAGTGTTTCTGGGGAATCTAGAAGGAAGGATTTTTACTTCACTCAAATTTTCTGTCATCATGGAAGAGAGCAGTGGTGCTGATAACTTAAAATAGGAAATGAACCTAAATCTTTTCTGGCTTTGGAATTCACTCCAGAAGCTTTTCAAAGAAATTGTCTTCTGAATCGTGCACAGCACACAGCCCCTGGTCACGTGGGGGCCGCAGGAGGGTTGTCTGCTTGGGATGAGAAGGTTACTATCGTTAGTCTGCAAGTAAGATACCCCTCATAGATAATCAAAGCTTGCTTATAGTTTAGGCCTGGGTGATACTGTTCAAATTCAACAAACATGCATTGAGTACCTACGTCGTATCTGTTACTGTGTTTGGCACTTAGGATAAAACAGGTTTTAAGACAAGACTCTTTCTCTGGAGAAGCTCCCAGGCTTGTAAGGAAAACACACATACAAAAGATTAATTAATTATGGTGCAGTGTGATGCGTGGCACCGAGCGGCATGGTTAAGAAAGGTCCTCATATAAAGTGTGTTGGGAGCAGAAAGGTAATTGATGAACTTCTCTGAGAGGAGGGAGCTGGGTGTTGAACAAGGAACATGGGTTCATCAGGTAGGAAAGGGGATTCTAGACGGGGGAACCAGCATGAACAAAGGCCAAGAGGCAGGGAAGAGTGTAGTGGGGTTTAGAGGGGGTGGCTCATCTGCTGTGGCCAGAGCTGGGCTGGAGTCAGACTGGATCCCACCTTGAGTGAACGCCACCGAGGTGAACCTGGAGGCCGAGGGGAGCCTTTGGCAGAAATGCTGTGCTGGGATCATGGAGCCTGTAATCTGCTTCCGGCAGCAAAGAGCAGGTGGTTCATAGCCCCTCTAACCTGGGGAGGTATTAGAGGGAGGCAGCAGGACCCAGAGGCTGAGGTTAGACTTGTCTTTAAGACTTAGGAAGCTTCGGACTTCCCTGGTGGTGCAGTGGTTAAGAATCCGCCTGCCAATGCAGGGGACACAGGTTTGAGCCCTGGTCCGGGAAGATCCCACATGCCGTGGAGCAACTAAGCCCGTGCGCCACAACTACTGAGCCCACGTGCCATAACTACTGAAGCCTGCATGTCTAGAGCCCGTGCTCTGCAACAAGAGGAGCCACCGCAATGAGAAGCCCGCGCGCCGCAACGAAAAGTAGCCCCCGCTCGCTGCAACTAGAGAAAGCCCGCACACAGCAACGAAGACCCAAGGCAGCCAAAAATAAATAATGAATAAAAAATAAAATTAAAAAAAAAAAAAAAGACTTAGGAAGCTTCACAGGCAGGCTACGGGCTTTTGGAGGCCGAGAGCCAGGGGTTATGCCTAAAAGAGGGAAGGCCTTGTGGTCCCGCCAACAAACTTGCCTTTCCTTTGCTTCACAGTTCCCTGACGGAGCAGCTGCAGAGAGCCACCAAGGAAGAGAAGAGCCTGGTGAGAGAGCAGGAAGGCCAGAGTCTGTCCCGGCTCTGCGCCCAGGTGCAGTGCAGCGTGGAAGCGGATGAGGACCAAATCAGGTGAGTGCGGGCTGTGGGCTGCCCGGCCCCCTGGAGATCCACCCCCGCCTCCCCCAGTGCCCAGGCCCATCCCCACCCGCTTGTCTGCCCAGGGCCGAGCACGAGGCTTCCCTGCAGAGGCTGCGAGAAGAGCTGGAGTCTCTACAGAAGGCTGAGAGGGCCAGCTTGGAAGAGAGAAACAGGCAGACGCTGGAGCGTCTCAGGGAAGACATGGAGGCTTCGGAGAAGAGAGAGCAGGCCGCCCTGAACACGGAGAAGGAGAAGGCCTTGCAGCAGCTGAGGGAGCAGCTGGAAGGGGAGAGGAAAGACGTGAGCGCCCCCCTCCCCACCCCAGTGTGATCCTGGGCTGCCTGGGGAGGAACTGAGCGCTGAGGAAGAGGAAGCGCCAGCCTTGGGGCGCAGGGTGGGGAGCCAGGTGGAGAACGGGTGTCTGCGTGGATGGGCAACGAGATGTTGGGCTGGCTGGGTGGGCCCGTGTGGACCTGGCCTGTGGATTTGGGAAGATTTCATGACTGAAAGAACTTAAACCAGACCAGAGCTCTTGAGACAAAGGGGCCTTGTCCTTGTCCCTGAGGGGCAGCTGTGAGGACCTTGCGTTTCTCTCCTTTCCACCCCTGCCTCAGAGTGAGAGGCTAGCCCGCTCAGAGGAATTTTTTCTCCTTTGTTCTTACTCCCTGTCCCTCCAGGCCAGTGGGTCTGTCTCTAGGTAAGAGGCTGAAGTAGGTGATAGGCCACATGGAACTTTTGTTTTCTTTTGGTGATGGGTGGAGTTTCAGCTCTCAGGCCCAGGGTGTCTGCAGCGAGGTGTGGGGGGTGTGGGGACATCATTGTACTGCATGCGCTCTGGGAGGTGGTGCTGAGACGTGCAGGCCTCCCTGCCTGGTGCTTACGCACAGGCAGGAGTGTTGCCTATGTACCGGTGGCCTAGAGGCAGGGGAATGGAAGCCGTGACCGAGCCTTACTGAAAGGCCCCTCCACTTGGCGTTCACGTCCCTGTTCGTTTGCGAGGTGCAGACTTGAGGGACAGTTATTTCGGAGGAACAGAGATGTGCCTGCGGTTCCCCTTGAGTGCTTAGCTCGAGAGGCATTGGGGGTGGTCTTCTGGCTCTTCCTCGTCTCAGGTCGGAGCCCGGACAGCCTGCCCCGCATCCTCACAGGCCCTCTGTTCTGCCCCAGGCGGTGGCAGCGCTGGAGAGGGAGCACAGAGAGGAGCTGGAGCGGCTCTCTTCCTCGCTGGAGGCCAAGCACAGGGAGGTGAGGGGCGGTGGCCCTGGCCGGCGGGGCAGACCCTGGGCATCCTGGGGTGTGAGCCGTGGGACCCCATCACCCACACCCCGTCCCCTAGGGAGGGAGTCTCCCTCTCCTGCAGCCCCCGGGGGGATGGGTGCTAGGACCCTGGGAAGCGAGTCCCCCGCGGCCACTCTGCAGCGCTCTCTGCGGGTCACGCTCCCCTGTGTGGGTGCCTCCTCAGGTGGTCTCCAGCCTCCAGAAGAAGATGGAGGAAGCTCATCAGAAAGAGGAGGCCCAGCTGCAGGAGAGCCTTGGGCGGGCGGAGCAGAGAGCTCATCAGAAAGCTTACCACGTTCTCGAGTACGAGCAAGAGGTGAGCGCCGGTCTGCTCCTTCGACTCTGTGTACCTGTCGCGGACACTCTGATGGTCGGCCGAGCCATCCTGGCCCAGGGGTCCTCTGCTTTGCTTCGGACAGCTCAGCTGGGGTCAGGACTTCAGGGTCCGTTTTCATGCCTTAGTTCCCCGGAGGCCAAGTGCTTCTCCACCCCCATGCCCTATATGTGAGGAGGAGGGCGTGCTGGGTGTGGCCGTGTGTATGTCACCTGACGTGTGCATGTGGGGACATTGGGGAGGTTGTGTCACATGTGTGTATGAGTCCCTTCAAGGGCTTCAGTCCCCGGGTGCTGCTCCAGCCTCAGTCCTGCATGTCGCATCCCTGCCGCCTGCCCTGCAGCTCAGTGGCCTCCTGAGAGAGAAGCGCCAGGAGGTGGAGAGGGAACACGAGAGGAAGATGGACAAGATGAAGGAGGAGCATCAGCAAGTGGTGGCTGAGGCCCGGGAGCAGTACGAAGCCGAGGTGACCCCGCCACGCTCCCGGGCACGTGCGTGTGCGTGCACACGCGCACACACGCACACACACACCCCGGGGTCACACACACACTCCCCCCCACACCCCAGGGTCACACACACCCCCCACACACACCCCGGGGTCTCACACACACACACACACACACACACACACACACACCGAGGTCACACACACACACCCCCACACACCCCGGGGTCACACACACACACACACACCCCGGGGTCACACACACACACACATACACACTGACTGACTGACAATTAAAATTATTTCAAGTTATCATAAGTGTTTTTAAAAAGCAAGGGTCTGGAGATAGAATAACAGGGATGGTCTATCTTTAGGATGCGGAAGGAGGTCTCTCAGAGGTGACATGTAAGCTGAGACCCAAAGAAGAGACAAGCCACGTATAATGGAAATTTGTCATATTTGGTGCTACTTAATACCTTTTGAATACCCTTCCTATGTTTGAGGAATTTCCTATTTCATGAGTAAAGAAATGAACACTC
>NW_020173774.1:3204621-3215659 GCF_003031525.2 Neophocaena asiaeorientalis asiaeorientalis
CACACACACACCCCGGGGTCACACACACACACACACCCCGGGGTCACACCCACACACACCCACACACCCCGGGGTCACACACACACACACACACACACACACACACCGGGGTCATTCCCAGCTGGCCGGAGGGCCTGGGAAGGGGACCACCTGTGGTCGGGGATGGTGGGAGGCTTTCTTTCCTGGCACCCTGCAATGGTGAGATCGTGTTTTGCCTTTTTACTAAAGCATTAGGTGAGGAGCGATTCCTCCCCATCAGCAGGCTGCACTTGGCTCTCATATTGATAATAGCTGACGTGTATTGAGCTTGTGCGACGTGTCGGGCACTGTCTTAAGCTCTATGTATGTTACTTCATTTAGTCCTCACGACACCCTTAGGGGGTTCATACTATCATTATCTCTATTTTAAAAAGAGGGAACTGAGACTTGGGGAGTGTAAGCAACTCTCCCAAGCCCACCCTGGCTAGTAGGTAGAGGAGCTAGGATTCAAGCCAGAATGTCTGACTCCAAAGTCTTCAATTTTAACCACCCAACACCGTGCCACCTGGGTTAATAGAAATTCCAGGACACCAGGAAATAGACTGGCAAGAGCCACCCAATATTTAGATATTACCTGCCCAACTTCAGCCTTCGGTGGGAACGTTCAGTGACTTAAGTGGACCCATGCCGGCTTGCTCACGCTGGGGGTGGACGACGGGGAGGGCTGGTGGCTGACTTTAGCCCAGAGCCAGGCCTCTACCCAGGGTTTCTAGGCTACTCCTCCAGTAACTGGAACCGGTATCCCAGACTCTTTGCACCAGGGCAGAAATAGCGGCCCATCGTGGTGAAATGTAGTTGACTCCCTTCCCAAACCAGTTCTGCCCTTGCTGAGGAAGAGTGAGAATTTAGTAAGGATCTCTCTTCCCTTAAGGAACGAAGCCTGTACGTGCAGGGGTGGTGGGAGAGGCCGGCTTCCACCCAGGGATTTCTCAGCACGTCTGACCAGCATTGTTTCAGCAGCAGAGAGCCAGGGTGCAGGCTTCCTGGGGTCGGGACCTCGCCGTCCTCAGTGCTCTCCTGCTCTTCTCCAAGAGCCGGCCTTAGAGGCCTGTTGGGGTCCCTGATGGCACTGACCCAAGGCTGCAGGGTGGGCTGTGGTTTTAGGGGTGGGAGGGGAGGCTGTGGTTTCCCACCAGCGGCCCCACCGTCCGTGCAGGAGAGGAAGCAGCGGGCCGAACTCCTGGGGCACCTGACGGGAGAGTTGGAGCGCTTGCGCAGGGCCCACGAGCGGGAGTTGGAGACGGTGAGGCAGGAGCAGGACCGGCAGCTCGAGGACCTGCGGCGGCGGCCCCGGGAGCAGGTGGGGGCCCCGGACGGACGGTCGCTTGGGGCCCGCCCTGCCCGACCCCTCCACCCCGGGTAGAAAAGTGCTGGGGGCCGGCACTGCAGCAGCAGCAGACAGAGCCTGACAGCTTCAGGGGTGGGGTCTCTCGCTGGCCATGCGCAAGCTGGGGCATCCTTGCGCTTTTGTTTTCTGGGCCAGGGAGCATCCCCAGGACTAGAGGCGGAGGTGAGCAGCCCCGGGCCTCGGGGTTGGCACCTTCGCCTCTCCTCGCCCCCGCTGAAATAGACGAGAGGTGGTGCTCTGCTGGGAGGCCGTGGGGGCAAGTGGGGGAAGCCAGCCCAGCTTGGAGCAGGCGGTGTGGGGTGGTAGGTCACAAACCCCTCCTGCCGCTCAGCACGTGTCTGTGCTCTTGCTACGCTCACGGCTTTCTCTCCACCTACACTTCTGTGCAGGAAAGGAAACTCCAAGATTTAGAGGTGGAGCTTGAAACCAGAACCAAGGATGTCAAGGCCAGATTGGCTCAGCTGGATGTCCAGGTGCGGGAGCGGGGATGGAGGACAGGTTCTCGGGGACCCTGGACCTTGGAGTCAGCTTCCCCGGGAGAGGACCCGGGGCCCGGAGATGGCCAAATGGCCGGTCTTCTCCTTTGCCCGCAGGAGGAGGCCGCCCGGAAGGAGAAGCAGCAGCTCCTGGATGTGCAGAGGCAGTTTGCGTTGGAGCGCGAGGTTTGTCGGCCTCTCCTGTCCTCTCTCCTCTATCTCCCCTATTCCATTTCCTTCCCTCCCCCACCCCTTTGTTCACCGGATCTGTCCACGGAATTGGGTTCCAGACTATGTTGGCTGCTATTGCACAAATAGCCCCAGCGTGTGGGACCAGCTCAGGAGCCGCCGGGGGTGGGCCCGGTGGGGGACACTGCCGCTGACGGCAGACACAGGCCTTCAGTGTGCCTGGCTCCATCCTCTCCCCATTGCTCTTCCCTGTTGTCTGGTGCTGCCCGCTCCCTGCCTGCCCCGCCCCCCCACCCCCCATGTCTCTGGGTGTGTCTCTCTTTCCTCCTGCCCCCAGGAAGCCGCAGCCACCCGTCAGCACCTGGAGGAGGCAAAGAAGGAGCACAGCCACCTGCTGGAGTCAAACCGGCAGCTCCGAAGAATCCTCGAGGAGCTTCAGGCCCGCAAGTTGGAGCTGGAGTCCCAGGTGGATTTGCTGCAGACCCAGAGTCAGAGGCTGCAGAAGCATGTCAGGTGGTCTGTACCCCTGTATTTAGCCACCCTACTGCCTCTCGCCTGCCCTCTGACGTCTGCTGCTCATGGGCCCTGTCTACTCACGGCCCAGTTAACAGGCAGAGGTGGGGCCAGGTGGAGGGGCTGCATTTTGTGGGGAGTTGGGGCTGTGAGTAGCCGGGGGTCCCTGGTTCTACTGTTCACGCCCCAGCTCTGCCTCCAGGGTCTTTGACAGGAGTGAAGGGATGGAGATGGTTCTCCCCCTTCCCCCCAGGAGTCCTGACAGCGTGCTGCCTGGTCTGCTTCGTCATGTGACCCTGCCTCCCCCCACCTCCCTCCCTCGTCTCCCACCACAGTGACCTGGAGGCCAAAGCTCAGAGGAAGCAGGACTTGCTGAAAGAGCTGGCGGTAGAAGAGAGTAACGCTTCCCCACGTATTGAGCCTGATCTCCACATTGAGGACCTGAGGAAATCCCTTGGGACGGTGAGCTTTTCTGTGCCTTGGGAGGGTCCGGGTGGCTGGGCTAGGGCAAGGCTCCAGGCACCAGGAGGGGGTGGGCCTCCAAGAGTGCACCGGGAGGGGGTGGGGCACCGGGGTGTGGGGCTCCAGGAAGACTCTGGGCTCCTGGAGGGGTCCTGGCTCTGTTCTGCATAGAACCTTAGTCTCCTATTCTTATCATTCCTAGTCCCCTTCTCCATCAGTCAGATTATATCTGTAAGAGAATAGTCCAGCGGCTGGCAGAACCATTTCTGTGTCGGGGCCACTAGGAGGGACTTTGGGGTCCTTGGAGCCTGTAGTGTATCTGATGTTACCTTCAATGGGCCTTTTCTACTGTGTGTCCTAGAACCAGACTAAAGAGGTATCCTTTTCCCTCTCCCAGAGCAAGGAGGAGACCGACTTGTCCTTGGACAGGTGAGTTCCAATAACCTGTCTTATTTTGCGTTGAGGATGCCAGGAAGGGGTAAGTGAGTGCCTGCGTCACAGAGCCGGGGTGGACTGAAACGTGACGGTGGTCTCCGGTGGGGCTCGGTTCAGGGAAGGGGCCCTGGGTGCCTGAGGAATCGTCTCTGACAAGCCAAGAAGGTGCCCATGGTGATCTCTGGCATCTGCTGACCTCTGCTTGTGGGTCAGGCTGATGGGAGTGTCTAGCCATCTCTGGAGGCCTCAGGCACGTTCCCTTTCACAGTCAGGGTGGGAGGACTCAGCGCAGCACGTGCCCCGCGCTCTGGGTATTTAGTGGCGATGTCCCCGCACTCTGCCCGGCCCCAGCACCGCAGTCTGTGCTCAGGATGGGCATCTGCTCGGGAAGTGGTTGTGACCCACAGCAGGGGTTCTCAGAGAGTGTGTTTCCCCCTCCAACCCCCCGCCCTGTCCCCCCCGCAGCGCCCGGCACTACCTCTCTGCCGAGGGGGTAGCTCTCCGCAGCGCCAAGGAGTTCCTGGTCCGGCAGACGCGCTCCATGCGGAGGCGGCAGACAGCTCTGAAGGCTGCCCAGCAGCACTGGCGCCACGAGCTGGCCAGCGCTCAGGAGGCGGCCAAGGACCCGCCAGGCACCAAGGCCCTGGAGGACATGTGCAAGGACCTGGAGGAGGTCAGGAGCCCGGGGGAGGCCTGGGGCAGCCGGCGGCACTCCCTTTGGGCTCGCCCTCAGTTGAGCATTCTGGGGACTACACGAGAGTGGTCACATGGGCCTTGGGGTCACCGGACAAGTCTAGGGAGACCAGACAGGAGATACAGGATAAGATCTCCAAGAGGATGGAAGCTTCCTTACATTTACGTGCCAGTGCAGTGTGTGGAATGCTTTCTCTAATAGGAAGTCATTTGGGCCTCACAGTATCCATAGATGATGTGCAAGGTCGTAGTGGTATTCCCATTTTCTAGGGGAAGAGGAGAGACATTCCACAGTGCTTGGCCATTCCATCACACTCAAGACTTCACTCAGAAGTGAAAATCTTTTGAGCACACTTGGCATAAGCTTGAGTTACTTCTCTGTTTTCCTTCTCTGAGACCCTAATTTGCAATGAAACGTCAGAGACGCTGTGGTTATTATCAGTGGGATCACAGCTCTCTCTGCCATTCGGGGGTCTTGGCAGACGATCATACCTGGTCCCGTAGAATTCTGAGGGTGCTCAGAGCTGGTGAGTGAGCTGTGGCCCCTAAGCCTGGCTGGGGGGCGGCAGAGGGCAAGAGGCTGGTCCCGATAGAGGGGCAGCCTTCCCAGGGACATCTGCATGCTACCCCCAGGCCGTGTCATTGCTCTGCTGAATCCCTCCTGCTGTTGCCGCTGATAGTATTGGTGGTTGGAGCAGTGATAATAGTAAGCATTTGGTTCACAGTAACCATTTGAGAATTTATTAGGAGTGGGCATAGTGGAGGGCACGTAGCATACTCTATCTCTTCTAATCCTCACAACCCTATGAGAAGTAGTATTTCTGTTTTTTAGATGAATATCCAGACTGAGAGTTCAGTAATTCGTTCAAGATCACCCAGATCAGCCAGCCTACAAACGGCAGAGCTGGGCCTCCGGCGTCTGCCTGGGTGGTTAGTCACCGTCTTTCTCCTCCCCTTTCTTCGTGGCTGCAGGAGACCAGGCACCTGGATGAGATGAAGTCAGCCATGCGGAAAGGCCACGACCCGCTGAAGAAAAAGGAGGAGAAGCTGCATCAGCTGGAGTCTTCTCTCTGGGACGAGGTGCAGCCCAGTTTCTGCCGTGGCCTCCCTCCTCTATTCCTGGGATTCGGTTGGGTTCTTTGGTCCTGTGTCGGGACAGCTGGGCTGCTAGGGCCCAGGATTGGCAGTAGGCTTAGGGCTTCTGGGCTGGTGAAAACAGCAGTGGCTTCAGCTTTGAATTTGTGTTCAACAAATCTGGGGCTTTGGATCTCTGTGCTGAGTGGTCCTGAGCAGACCCGGAGCCTCTTGCTGAAGGTTCTTGGGAGGGGACTGGCCCCTGCCCTGGTGCCCGAGGAGAAGTTTGCCCCGGGTGTCAGGAATAGAGGCTCCTAGAAGGTTTCCCTACCTTCCCTGGGGCCTTGTGGCCTTTCCCCCAGATGCCAGAGGTGTAGGTACAACAGGAGGGAAGCTTAGGTGGAGAGACACCATGGGGAGTGTTTACTGGGGGGAAAGGGTTGGGGTCTGCCTGGTCCTGGTGGCCCTACTGCCCTATCTTCGGTGGCTGCGTTCTCTTAGCCTCGCCTGTAAGGCAGCCTATATGACGTGCCTCTCCTAGAACTTTGGGCCCAGAGAGCCTACCCACCAAGTCCTCAGGTGTCACGAGGGCAGTGGGCAGAAAGCACAGGGCAAGTCCTTACCGCTGCTTCACCCACCAGGCCTCAGATGAAGACACTCTGAGAGGACCCCCCACCAAGAAGGTGGTGACCTTTGACCTCAGCGACCTGGAAGACGGGAGCAGTGACAGTTCCGAATCCTGCCCCCTGCCTCACAGTGAGTGGGGTATCCATGGGGAACGGAGGGGCTGCACCTGTGGCCCCCTCCGGGGGCCAGTGTCTGGAGCAGATGCTTGGGCAGGAGTGAGCCCTCTGGGTTTCCCAGCACACTGGGCCCAGAGGCTCAGGAGAAGCCTTCTGATCGTGCAGGGTCCTCACAGTGAGACAGGGATCCCTCGTGGTGCCGTCCCCGGTCCTCCGGGGAGGCTCTTCTTCCTCTGCAGCTGTGGCCTACAAAGGGGTGGCGGCCCTCACCCTGGGGGTGCTCTTTCTCTCGGCCAGCTTCCCGTCTGGAACACAGAAGCCCTGGGGCTTTTGTTGGGAGGAACGGGGAAAGGGTGGGGATGTGGGCCAGTAGGATGCGCAGTGCCAGCTTGGCCTGGGCCATTCCAGGGCCCCGAGCCCGAGTCCTGCCCCACCCTCTGCCTCTTCCCTTTCAGTCGGCCCGACCCCGAGTCCCACTTTCCCCAACAAGATCCACTACCTGAGCAGCTCCCTGCAGCGGATCAGCGGCCAGCTCAACGGTGTCCTCAGCGTGCTGGGCAGCCTTAACACCCAGCCTCCGCCGCTTTTCACCTCCACACCCTCACCGCTCCCCACCCAGGCCTCCAGGAGCACCCCCGCTCCCTCCTACCCCTCCCTGGTCCGGGTCTCAGCCTCATCCCCGGCTCCACCCACGTCTACCCAGTGGGCCTGGGACCCAGAGCTGGGCCCCCGGCTCTCCTCCTCCGTGGCTCAGACTGTGGACGACTTCCTGGTGGAGAAGTGGCGCAAGTATTTTCCAAGTAAGCCTCCCTCTAGGCCATGTGTGGTTCTGGGTTCAGCCTCCCTGCCTTCCTCCTCTGCCTACCCCTCGCCCCCAACTTTGGCATGGCCCATTGACTCCGTGGTGGGTGCCTGAGAGGACCTTGCTGCTCGCCCTGTGGCTGGAGGCCCTATGTGTCTTGACGGTTTACCGGATGGGGCCTTTACGATGGATGCTAGAGCTCAGCCGAACCTAGGAGGTCACTGTTGTCAGTGTCATGATCGCTGCCATCTTGTGTGTTATATATATTATGGCCAGGCATTTTATGTATGGTTTTTCATTTAGTCCTTATATTAATCCTCTGAGGTTATAATATTTATTCCCATTTTACAGATAGGGAAACTGAGACTCAGAGGTTAAGTATTGAAAATATGCTCCAGGGTACCCAGGGTAGTGAGCAACAGACTGGGTTTTGACCCCATGTCTGTGTGACTCCAGGGTTCATGACCCCTTGGCTGTATGTGGCCTCCCCTGGTCTCATAACCCTGCTAAGGAATGTGAAAAGCCATAAAAACAGTTATTGGAAGGAAAAAGTTCATATCCCGGCCCAAATTGAAAATAATTTCAGTTTTAGAAATAAAATAAATAGGACCATTCCTGGCCATCCTCTGTCTCTCACCTCCAACCACAGAAGCGTCTCCTGTTTTTGTTTGGGGGCAGTGCCTTTGCAGTTTCTCGGGGAAGGCAGGAGGGGGCTGGCTCAGATGAACCGCTGCCCATTTCTGAACGCTTTCCTCCCACTTTTCCAGCTGGCATCCCGTTCCTCAGCAGTGGCCCTGCCCCCCTGGAAAACAGGCTGGGGTATGTGTCTGCCAGGTAAGCCTCCCTGTGGGCTCAGGGTGGAGCCACACCATTCAGCTGCTCGCTGCAGCTCCCTGGGCAGGTGGGACCTGGGAGGGGACCAGAACTCCTTGTCACATCACCCAGAGCAGTTAGGCAGGTCCCCAGGCCACGAAGCTGCCTGGGTCTGTGGTGCACCTCCACAGCCAGTGAAAAGTCCCAACCGATGAGGTCCCAGTGGGGCCCGGCGGGCCTTACCTGATCCAGCCCTGTGAGGAAGCTGCCCTGTGGCACCTTGGGGAGAAATGGGTCCCTGCCCCTTCCAGCCCTGGAGTGTGGCCTTCGTCTCTTGCCCTGAGCTCTCTCTCTGCATCACACGGCTCCCTTCTTCCCCCAGGCCCGCTGAGCAACATCTGGAGTGAGAGGGGGCGCCCTGCAGGGGGAGACAGATGGGCAATTACTGAAACCTGTTATTAGTTTCCTGTTCATCTTATTCCTTACCGAATGTAGCCCCTGATGTATCCCTGCAGGCCCCCAACCATAAGTACAACCCCTCTCACCCTTTGGCCCACTTGGGAGCTGATGCTGGAAGGTATTTGAGTCGATAGAGAGGGAAGCTTTTGCAGATGAGATTGGCCGGGAACAGGCAGATGTGGGAGCCTCGCCGTCAGGAGCGTTCACCCTTTCGGGAACTGATGCTTCTCATCCCCGAGGGGCATTCTTGCCTTGCTCCAAGACCCCCACCTCTGGCACTCCTGCCTCCTCCGCCCTCCCCGCAGTGAGCAGCTCCGCCTCCTGCAGCGTCCCCCCTCCCAAGTCCCCGAGGCGGGCAGCACCAACTTCCAGGACATGATCGAGGCTCACCGCAAGTGGCTGGAACATTACAAGAATGACCCCAAGTCGTATCTTTTTAGCTGCTCTCCCAACCCCGATCCCTTCTTGCTGTAACTGCCAAGGTGTGTGGGCCCTCGGGGTGCAAGGAGGACCCCGTTGGGCCTGTGACCCTTCCCCAGGCGTGCTCAGCTGACTGCAGAGTTTTCCTTCACCTTGTGGCCAGACATCTCTTCTCTTCGGTGCCCAAGCCAACGGCTGGTTCCGGCCTCCTGCAGCTGGGCCTGGATGAGAACAACAGACTGAAGGTGTATCGCTACTGAGGCCCTGAGCCGGCAGGCAGCCTGGCCTCTCCTGCATCCAGACCAAGTGTCCGAGTTGCTGCCTGCACTTCACTCCCTCTGATGATAAAGCGTTCTCCCGTCCCCTCTTTGCTGCTTGCCTCACTCAGAACCTAGAGGAACCACGGGGAACTGGTGGCATTGGCGGGGGTGGGGTGGGGGGAAGGATGGTATGACCAGAAACAGTAAGCCGCCGCCCCAGACCGTGTAACGCATCTCGGGCTGCCCTGTGTGACTCCTGCGGACCGGCAGCACTGACGTGGGGCAGCGGAGACAGGGGCACCTTCGCGAGAAGGTGGCACTGGAGGAGCTGCCTCCTTCCGAGGCCAGGGGACTCCTTTGGAGCGGAGTTGGCCTCTCGGACCTGCAGGACCTGCTTGGCACTCCCAGGGTCACGTGTGTGGCCCTTAATTCGCCAGAACAAAGCCCCCCACAGCGTGTCTGTACCCTGGGACCAGGCCCCATCTCTCTAATACCTCAGCCGTGTAGAGATCAGACTTTTTTTTTTTTTTTTTTTAAATGTCCCCTTTCTTGAGTGTTCTCCCTCCTTTTGACTCTCTCAGTATTGGGCCCAGAGCCCTGCGGGAGGTGGCTGGAGGCTGGGCCCGGAAGAAGTTTTGCTGCCTGTCTTCCCTCTGCTGGCCCTGGGGCTGACCTCAGGAGCACCCCCCCTTCCCCTTACCCAGAGCATCCCAGCTAGATTCTCAGGGCTCAAGTACCCAACTATCAGGAAGCCAGCAAGCCATAGGAAAAGTCTGGGATGGCTCTGGTCCTCACCTTGGCTTTCTCTTCCCGGACCACCTTGGGTCTACACGTGGGTCATTTCCATCTGTCTTTTCCAGCTGTGCCACCGCCCACCCATCCCCCTGCCGCCCCTCCTCAGAGCTTGGAGACTTGTTCTGGAGGAGGTGAGGGGCCTGGCCTTGGCAGGGAGGGACCAAGTGCCAGTGGGAGCTGCTGCCATTCTGGCACGGCATCCTGCAGCCCCACCTCCCATCAGTGGGCTCCTCGGGGGGACATGCAGGGGATGTTCAACGTCTGCCCCATTGTTTAAATACAATGCCCCCATTTTCCTTGTCTTGAAAGCCGTGGGGTTGCCCTTGCATCTCCAGTGCGTAGAAACCAACTCTCCACCATCCAACCCTCGTTCCTCCGTCATGGGGTAAGAACCTAAGATCTCATACATTACAACCAACTCTGGTGACAATCCTGTGTTTTTTACGTCAATTAAATCGCTGCAGGTCCAGTTGCTACAAGGCAGTTGTGTGAATGTGTCTCCTTTTTGAAGGACTTTCCCTCCCTGTATTTTTAAGCAGGAGGCAAATTAATATTCACAGAACACTTAGGTATCGGATCTACTCAAACGACAAACCTGTGATGTAGATAGTTTTAGCTCCATTTCTATGGATGAGAAAACCAAGCCTCAGAGATCTTTAAGTGCCTGAGGTCCTGGAGAAAGCAGCTGAGTTCCCTATAAGCGCAGAGCCTCATACCCCATCACTGTGCCCTGAGAGCTCCCATCCCAGTGGGGAAGTGCCCCAGCCTCCTGACTCCACCTACCGGCCCCGAGACTTACTGTGCCATTTCCCAAAGGTCACTCGTCGTCGTTTTCCGCATGCAGACGAATGAAAGGTAAGCCCCCTGAAGTCCTGGGCTGGCAAAGTTAGGTGAGTTTTTCCTGCTCCAGTGGTGTGAACAGCCTTCGTAGTCTTGGATTTGTAGCAACAAAATTGCTAGAAGAACCAACTGAGAATCAGGCCGTGTTTCATAGACTCGCAAAAGAAAACCGACTTAAAGACAACATACAAAGGAACCCAGCCTCCTCTGTGTCCCAGTGTCCGAGCCGCTCTGAGGACGGGAAGGAGGAAGGCGCTGAGAGGAGCCTGCGGATAACTCGTGCAGCCCACTCAGATCTCACAGTGGAGGGAGCGGCCCAGAGAGATCACGGGAGAGGCCAAAGGTGCAGTCTGCGTGGCGGGGGCGGGACCAGATCTGAGCAGTCCTGACTCCTAGGCTGGGGCTTAAGGAAAGAGTATTTTTAAAAGGGTATTTATTTTGAATAGGCTCTGAGTTCACATGGCTCAATACTCAAACGGTACAAGAGTCAGCCCATCCGTGGGCCGTTTCCTCGAAGGTAACAAATATACCAGTTCTTTCTGGAGATTTTATGTAAATAAAAGAAAGAATGGAGACTGTTATGACTCTTCCCTTTTACTGGTGGAGTAAGGGTCATTCCTCCCGTGGGGATCAGACAGTTGCCCAAAGCTCTTCTGTAAGACATGCATTGCCTCTTT
>NW_020173774.1:3215891-3219788 GCF_003031525.2 Neophocaena asiaeorientalis asiaeorientalis
CAGAATGGCAGTATCAGGGTGGGGAAGTAACCCTGGCCTTAGGACACCTGGGTTTACTTCTTTCTCTGACATCTACAAGCTCTGCGACCTGAGCAAGTCCTTTCTGGGCCCATGTGTTCCCTGGTCAAAAGCTCGAAGCCCAAATCCACAGTCCAGGGACAAAGCAGGGTAGCTGCCTCAGATTCGGTGACTGAGGGGCCTGCCTTGGGTGGAGAGCTGCCCTCATCCAGAGAGGGACTGAATACGTCCAGTGCCTAATATAGGACTCAGGTGGGGAGGGGTGCTGGCAGGGGTTGTCCATACCTCCAGCAGTTTCTTTGGGGAAGTGATGGTTTAAAAAAATGGATCAAGTACCATCACCAGTGCTGATGAATTGGAACGTCTCCTTATTCCTCCTTGAAACTTCTGCATCTCCAACCTAGGCCCCCGGCCTCCCTGCTTAGCTTTGCCATCTCCAGCAGGTATGTAGACAGAGGGCCCAGTGAAGGGCAGTGTAACACCGTTTGCCATCATGGAGGAGAGGGGCATCTACTCTTGGGGGGGGTCCCACTCAGGTTTAAAGGCAGTGGGGGTGTGAATCAAAGGTTCCCACTTTATCCTCCCTGTGCCTTGATTTTCACACCTGTAAAATGGGGTTAATAGCGGTATCTAGCCCAACGTAATAAATATACCAAGCAACCCAATTGAAAAATAGGCAGAAGACCTAAATAGGCATTTCTCTAAAGAAGACATACAGAGATGCTCATCATCACTAATTACTAGAGAAATGCAAATCAAAACTACAACGAGGTACCACCTCACACCAGTCAGAATGGCCATCATTAAAAAGTCCACAAACAATAAATGCTGGAGACAGTGTGGAGAAAAAGGAACCCTCCTACACTGTTGGTGGGAATGTAAATGGGTGCAGCCACTATGGAAAACAGCATGGAGGTTCCTCAAAAAACTAAAACTAGAGTGGCCATATAATCCAGCAATCCCACTCCTGGGCATATATCTGTACAAAACTATAATTCAAAAAGATACATGCACCCCTATTTTCATAGCAGCACTATTTACAGTAGCCAAGACATAGAAACAACATGTCCATCAACAGATGAATGGATAAAGAAGATGTGGTATATATATACAATGGAATACTACTCAGCCATAAAAAGGAATGAAATAATGCCATTTGTAGCAACATGGATGGACCTAGAGATGATCATACTAAGCAAACTATGAAACAGAAACAGACGCACAGGTAAAGAGAACAGACTTGTGGTGGCCAAGGGGGAGACGGGGTGGGGGAGGGATGGAGTAGGAGTTTGGGATTAGCGGATGCAAACTAGTATATACAGGATGGATAAACAGCAAGGTCCTACTGTATAGCAAAGGGAACTATATTCGGTATCCTGTGATAACCATAATGGAAAAGAATATGAAAAAGAATATATAACTGAATCACTTTGCTGTACAGCAGAAATTAACACAACATTGTAAATCAACTATACTTCAATAAAATTTAAAAAAATTAAAGACGATTTAAAAATAGCAGTATCTAGCCCATAAAATGGTTATGAGGATTAAAGAAGTTAATCCATATAAAGTTCTCAGTGTTCAACACGCAGTAAGGGGAATGATGTCACCAAGACGGTGACATAAGGTGTTCCTGACTTTGCCCCCCACCACAAGAGCAACTAACAACTATTCATGGACAAGACACTTCATTGAGAGAATCCTAGAACCTGGGAGCAAAGATGAAGCACCTTCTGTACCACAGAGACCCAAGCAGACCACACTGGGGGGCGGGGGTGGGAAGAGGGTAAGAGGAGCGGCTACACACTGACCACATTGCCCCTCCCCCAGGTCAGCACAGCCCGCCCCACACTGAGAGGTCTCCCTTGGGCCTATGGTTCCTCCAGAGGGAAAAGAGAGTCCAGGGGTGACATCCATTACCCCCAGAATTGTGGGTCACTTCATGGGAGCCCTGGTTTCACCCCCTTGGATTGCTGGGGACTCTGTGGGGCTCAACCACTGGGAATCTGATGGTGATGGAGAAGGGGGAGATGCCTCCAGCACTGGGTCTTGGCAGACCAAATTCCCACTTGCAGAGCCCACATAGTAGTCCCAACCTGTGTCTTTGCTCATTTGCAGAACAAGTCGATGGTGTAGTGTGACCAGGGAACTTGGTGGGGTGCAGGTCTGCACGACTCAGCTCCTCAAATGAGGAGTTCTGCAGTCCCTGGAGCCTGGTCGGCTCACTTCCAGGTAGAAGAGCTGAGTCGTAGCCTGACCAGCTGTGGTGTGCCTCCCAGCCCCTCCCAACCAGAAGGCCTCCTTGGGAAAATCTGGGAGTTGTCAGAAGTGGCCTCCCAGTCCCGCCCAGGCAGGAGAACAGACATAGCCCTACCAGCTGCAAGTTTGGCTCTTGGCCCATCTAACAGGAAGCATTGCTGCGAACACCTGGAAGCTGCTACGTAATCCTGCAATGCTTGAGTCCAGAGGCAGGGGGCAGAGCTGATCACCCCCAGAGCAAAGCCAGTAGCCCTGTTGGACCAGGGGACTTGGGGCACAGGTCAGCTTGAGTCAAGACCACAAAGAGCCTTTGTGGCCTTGGAGCTGTTCTCCCAGCTCCTGGGCAGAGAAACTAATTCATAGCCCCACTTATTGCTGAATACAGCCTTTAGCCCACCTGACCAGGGAACCCTCCCAGAGCACATGAGAAGCTGCATAGCCTGTCCAACAGCCCTGCTTACAGTGGCACTAGGACAGAGAGCACAGCCTGTGGCTTTCCCTGTCTACAGAGCAAAACTGGTGGCCTCACCTGACCAGGATATTCCGTGCACAATCTTGCCTGATTTGGGTCCTCAAGCAATGAGC
Source organism: Neophocaena asiaeorientalis asiaeorientalis (assembly GCF_003031525.2). NCBI lineage: Eukaryota > Metazoa > Chordata > Mammalia > Artiodactyla > Phocoenidae > Neophocaena > Neophocaena asiaeorientalis. The sequence goes on from NW_020173774.1 coordinate 3,218,754, forward strand.
CATGCAGGCCCTGGGTCGCATTCTGCTGCCCCACAAGGGCAAGAAAGCTAATTCATAGCCCCACCAATTGCTGAGTATAGCATCCCGTTCCAACTGTGTAGGGAGCCTGACCAGAGAATTCAGGCGACAGAGCCCATCCTACAGCCTCACTTGGGTAGGGAGCCATGTCAGCAGTCTTATCCAGCTGTTCTTAGCCAGTGGCATCCCCCCCTCCGCAACTTCAGAGCTTAAACAGTTGCCTCACACAATAATAGATCCTAGTAGCAGGCCCCACCAGCAGATACATCCAGAAATCCAAACTGAGCTGAGAAGTGAACTGTCTCTGCCAAAGCAAACCTGCGAATTCTGGAGGAAGAGACCACTTACTCAAATGGGAAGATATCAACATAAGGAATCAATGACCAAGAAAAATCAGATAAATATGATACCACCAAAGGAAACTAATACAGTTCTAAAAACTGACCCTAGAGAAATGGAGATCTATGTTCTGTCAGACAAAGAATTCAGAATACTGCTTTTAAGGAAGTTTAGTGAGCTACCAGAACACACGGATGACTAAATGGAATTAGGAAAACAATGCATGAACCCAACAAGTTTAGCAACGAAATAGAAACCATCCAAGAAAAAAAAGAAAAGAAAAAAGAAATCCTAGAGCTGAAAAATACAATTGAAGAATTCAATAGGGAGTAGAAAATCAGACTCAGTCATGCAAAAGAAAGAGTCAGCAACCTGGAAGATAGGAAATTTGTAACTGTCCAGAGGAGCAAAAAGAAAAAAAAAAAGAGTGAAGAAAGCCTATAGAGGGCTTCCCTGGTGGTGCAGTGGTTGAGAGTCTGCCTACCGATGCAGGGGACACAGGTTCATGCCCCAGTCCGGGAGGATCCCACATGCCGCGGAGCGGCTGGGCCCGTGAGCCATGACCACTGAGCCTGCACGTCCGAAGCCTGTGCTCCACAACTGGAGAGGCCACAACAGTGAGAGGCCTGCATATTGCAAAAAAAAAAAAAAAAAAAAAAAAAAAAAAAAAACCTATAA
>NW_020173774.1:3219966-3237430 GCF_003031525.2 Neophocaena asiaeorientalis asiaeorientalis
AAAAAAAAAAAAAAAAAAAAGAAAGAAAGAAAACCTATAGAACTTATGGGACACAAGGTAAAGAAACAGCATTTACATTATGGGAATTCTGGAAGGATACAAAGAGAAATAGATAGAAGGTATATTTAAAGCAATAATGGTTGAAAACTTCCCAAAGAAGGGGATAGAAATAGACATCCAGATCCAAGAGAATCTCAAATAAGTTGAACCTGAACAGGGCTACACCGAGATGCATTATAATTAAGCTGTCAAAAGTCAAAGACAAAGAATTTTAAAAGCAGCAAGAGAAAAGAGAAGTTACATAACGTTGAACCTGAACATGGCTACACCGAGATGCATTATAATCTGTCAAAAGTCAAAGACAAAGAATTTTAAAAGCAGCAAGAGAAAAGAGAAGTTACATATAAGGGAACCCCTGCAAGACTGTTGGCAAATTTCTCAACAGACACTTTTCAGGTCAGAAGAGAATGGGATAAAATATTCAAAATATTGAAAGAAAAAAAAAAAACTGTCAACCAAAAGTACTATACCCAGTGAAACTGTCCTTCAGAAATGAAGGAGGGATAAAGACTTTCCTGAACAAACAAAAACTGAGAGAATTCATTACCATTAGACCTGCCTTATAAGAAAAATTAAAAGGAATTTTTTGAGTGGAAATAAAAGGACTTTAATTAATATCATAAGAATTCAGAAGGCAGTGTAAAACTCAGTGGTAATAGTAAATAAATGGTCAAAGTTAGATTCAATAATGTGGTAATGGTGGTGTGTAATTCACTTACAACTCTAAAAGTTAGAAAACAAATGTAGTAAAAATAACCATAACAATAATCTGTTACTAGTTATACAATGAAAAATATGTAAATTGTAACTTCAATACTCTAAAATATGAGAGGGAGGAGAAGTAAAAGTGTAAAGCTTGGGAATTCTATTGAAGTTAAGTCATTACAACTTTAAGGTATTTTCTTCAAGCCTCATGGTAACCACAAGGGAAAAACCTATAGTAATTACACAGAACAACATAAAGAAGTCAAAGCATTCTTTTACCACAAGATATCAAAACACACAAAGAGACAACAGGATAAGAAACAAGGCGCAATGGATCTAGAAAACAATGAACAAAATGGCAGCAGTAAGTCCTTACTTATCAATAATTACTTTAAATGAAAACAGACTAAACTCTTCAATCAAAAGATGTAGAACAGCTGAATGGGTTTTAAAAAAAAAATCCAATGATATGCTGCCTACAAGAGAGTCATTTTAGCCTTAAAGACACATAGACAGTGAAGGAATGGAAAAATGTTTCAAGTAAATTGTAAGAACAACAACAACAAAGCAGGGGTAGCTATACTTATATCAGACAAACAGACTTTAAAAATGGTAAAAAAGAGACAAAGAAGATCATTATATAATGATCAAGGGGCCAATAATATTAAGAAGATAAAACAGTTGTAAATATTTTTGTGCCCAACGTGAGAGCACCTAAATACAAAAGCAAAAGCTAAGAGCTAAAAGGAGAAATAAACAGCAATACAATATTAGTTGGGGACTTTAATACCCCACTCTCAACAATGGATAGATCATCCAGACACAGAATCAGTAACAGTGGGTTTGAACAAGACTAAAGACCAAGTGAGCCTAACAGACATATACAGATGTTCTGACAACAGCAGAATATACATTCTTCTCAAGTGCACATGGAACATTTTCTAGGAGAGACTGTACATTAGGCTGTGAAACAAGTCTTAGAAAATTCAAGGAGACTGAAATCATACCAAGTATCTTCTCTGACAACAATGGTATGAAACTAGAAATCAATAAGAAGGGGAAAAATGGAAAATTCTTAAATACATGGAAATTAAATAACACTTCTGAACAACCAATGGATTAAAGAAGAAATTAAAGGGGAAATAATAGAGTATCTTTTTTTTTTTTTTGTGGTATGCAGGCCTCTCACAGTTGTGGCCTCTCCCGTCGCGGAGCACAGGCTCCGTAAAGGAAAAATGGAAAATTCTTAAATACATGGGAATTAAATAACACTTCTGAATAACCAATGGATTAAAGAAGAGATTAAAGGGGAAATAATAGAGTATCTTGAGATAAATGAAAATAGAAACACAACATACCAAAACTTATGGAGCGCAGCAAAAACAGTTCTAAGGAGGAAATTCATAACAATAAAAGCCTACATTAAGAAGCAAGAAAGAGCCCAAATAAACAACCTAACTCTATGCCTTAAGGAGCTGGGGAAAAAAAACAAAGAAAAAAAATGAGCCCAAATTTAGCAGAAGGAAGGAAATAGTAAAGATTAGAGTAGGAATAAATGAAATAGAGGATAGGAAAATAATAGAAAAGATTAAGACTCTCAACCACTGCGCCACCAGGGAAGCCCTAGAGTATCTTGAGATAAATGAAAATAGAAACACAACATACCAAAACTTATGGAACGCAGCAAAAACAACTAAGGAGGAAATTCATAACAATAAAAGCCTACATTAAGAAGCAAGAAAGAGCCCAAATAAACAACCTAACTCTATGCCTTAAGGAGCTGGGGAAAAAAAACAAAGAAAAAAAATGAGCCCAAATTTAGCAGAAGGAAGGAAATAGTAAAGATTAGAGTAGGAATAAATGAAATAGAGGATAGGAAAATAATAGAAAAGATTAACCAAACTAAGAGTTGGTTCTTTAGAAAGATAAACAAAGTTAACAAACATTTAGCTCGAATAACCAGGGAAAAAAGAGAGAGGACCCAAATGAAAATTATAAATGAAAAAGGAGACATTACAACTGATTCCCACAAATACAAAGGATCCTAAGAGGCTACTATGAATAACTATACACCAAAAAACTGGACAACCTAGAAGAAATGGAAGAATTCTTAGAAATATACAAACCAGCAAGACTGAATCAAGAAGAAATAAAAAGCCTGAATAGACCAATTACTAGTGATAAGATTGAATCAGTGATAAAAAAAGACCTCCCAATGAAGAAAAGTCCAGGACCAGATGGCTTCACTGGTGAATTTTACTAAACACATTTAAAGAATTAACAATCCTTCTCGAACTCTTCCAGAAAAATTAAGAGTTGGGAACGCTCCCAAACTTATTTTACAAGGTCAATGTTACCCTGATATCAAAGCCAGAAAAGGATGCTGCCAGAAACGAAAAGTACAGGCCAATAACCCTGATGAATATAGATGCAAAAAATTTCAGTAGAATGCTAGCAAACTGAATTCAGCAGCACATTAAAAGGATCATTCACCATGATCAAGTGGGATTTATTCGTGGGGTGCAAGGATGATTCAACATATACAAATCAATAAATGTGATGTATCACATTGATAGAATGAAAGAAAAAAACCCATGTGATCTCCTCAATGGACACATAAAAAGCATTTGACAAAATTCAACATTCATTCATGATAAAAACTCTAAACAAATTAGGTATAGTAGAAATGTACCTCAACATAATAAAGGCTATTTATGATAAGCTCAAAGCTAACTTAATACTCAATGGTCAAATGTTGAAAGCTTTTCCTCTAAGGTCAAGACTAAGAAAAGAGTGCCCACCCTCATTACTCCTATTCAATGGAAGTGATCAGGCAAGAAAAGAAATAAAAGGCATCAGAATTATAAAGTAAGAAGTAATATTGTCTCTATTTGTAGATGACATGATTTTATATACAGAAAATCATAAAAACCCCACCAAAAAACGATTAGATCTAATCAATGACTTCAGTAAAGTTGCAGGATACAAAATTAGCATTCAAAAAATCAGTAGTATTTCTATATGCTAACAACAAATGATCTGAAAATGAAATACAGAAAAGATCCATTTATACAATACCAACAAAACCAATAAAATACTTAGGGATAAACTAAGGAGGTGAAAGATCTCTATTCTGAAAACTACAAGACATTGATTAAAGAAGTTGAGGAAGACACAAATAAATGTTCATGAATTGGAAGACTACAGTTAAAATGTCAGTATTACCCAAAGCCAGTATAATACTGGGTAATACCCAGTATTACTCTATAGATTCAATACAATCACTATCAAGATTTCAATGACATTTTTACAGAAATAGAAAAACAACACTAACATTTATATGGAACCACAAAAACCCTGAATAGCCAAAACAATCCTGAGAAAGAAGAATAAAGCTGGAGGCATGATACTCCCTGATTTCAAGCTGTATTACAAAGCTATAGTAATCAAAACAGTATGATACTGGCATAAAAATAGACAGGTCAGTGGAACAGAATTGAGAACCCAGAAATAAACCCAAGCATATACAGTCAACTAATATTTACTAAGAATACTCATTGGAGAAAAGATAATCTCTTCGATAAATGGTGCTGGGAAAATTGGATATTCACATTTAAAAGAATGAAACTAGACCCGTATCTTACACCACTCACGAAAATTAACTCAAAATGGATTAAAGACTTAAATATAAGACCTGAAATCATGAAACTCCTAGAAGAAAACATAGGAAAAAACTCCTTGACATGGGCCTTGGCAATGATTTTTTGGATATGACACCTAAAGCACAGCTACAAAATAAATAAATAAACAAGTGGGACTACACCAAACTAAAAATCTTCTGCACAGCAAAAGAAACAATAAAGTGAAAAGAACCTATGGAATGGGAAAACATATTTGTAAATCATATATCTGATAAGGGGTTAATATCTAAAATATTTAAAGAACTTATACACCTCAATAGCAAACCCCCCAATAATCCAATTAAAAATGGGCAAAATCCTGAAGAGACATTTTTTTCCAAAGGAAAATATACAAATGACCAACAGGTACATGAAAAGATGGTCAACATTACTAGGCATTAGGGAAATACAAATCAAACCCACAAAGAGATATCACCTCATACCTGTTAGAACGGTCATCATCAAAAAGATGAGAGATAACAAATGCTGGCAAGAATGTGGAGAGAAAGGAACACTTGTGCATTGTTAGTGGGGTTGTAAACGGGTACAGCCACTATGGAAAACAGTAACCTCAAAAAATTAAAAATAGAACTACCGTATGATCCAGCAGTTCCACTTCTGGGAATATTTCTAAAGGAAATGAAAACACTAACTTGGAAAGATATCTCACCCCCACGTTCAAAGCAGCATTATTTATAATAGAAAAGACATAGAAAAAACCTGAGTGTTGGATAAATGCATAAAGAAGTTGTGGTATATACATACAATGGAATACTGTTCAGCCATAAAAGACTGAGGAAATCCTGCTATTTGTGACAACATGGATGGACCTTGAAGGCATTATGCTAAGTGAAATAAGTCAGACAGAGAAAGACAAATACTGTATGATCTCACTTATACGTGGAATCAAAAAAACAAAACAAAACAAATCAAAACTAAACCAGATAACTCTTTGGTTGTTGGACTGAGGTTCTTTGACCAGCACCAGTGCTCTGAGACTGAACCACATGTGTTTTTGTTTTCATAGGAGTTATACTTTCTTACAGGTAATTATAAAGATATGAGAGTATCCATGCTAAGTGGTGAGCAGAGTGCTTAACACAGTAGACTCTCAATAAAGAGGAATATCATATGATATTGCTTATATGTGGAATCTAAAAAAAATGATACAAATGAACTTATTTACAGAACAGAAACAGACTCACAGACTTAGAGAACGAACTTATGGTTACCTAGCGGGGAGGGTGGTAGGGAGGGATAATTAGGGAGTTTAGGATTGACATACACACACTGCTATATTTAAAATGGATAACCAACAAGGACCTACTGTATAGCACAGGGAACTCTGCTCAATATTCTGTAACAACCTAATGGGGAAAAGAATTTGAAAAAGAATAGATACATGTATATGTATAACTGAATCACTTTGTTGTACATCTGAAACTAACACAACATTGTTAATCAACTATACTCCAATGTAAAATAAAAAGTTAAAAAAACAGCAGTTATTAGTGTGTTACATTGTATTGTTTTCTTGTACCTTGGGACACTATGCTGAGAAAATCAAGATTTCATGAGGCTTCAGTCTTCACTGGTCTTCCACTCCCTGACCATTTCTTCCACTCTTTACCTGTCATCCATCTATCTAACATATATTATGCTTTTATTAAGTCAGGCACTGTCCTGGGTATAACTGCGAAGGGATAGAGCCGTTCTCTGCCCTTCGTGGTACCAAGACTTCGGGTGAAAGTCAGAGGGGCAGATCAAGCTTAGTATAAGGGGGACTTTCCTAGCAGAGCTGTCCAAAGGTGAACTGTGCTGGCTTGGGAAGTGATGCATTCTCTATCAGGAGGTAAGCACATGAAGGACAGACAATCCTTGCTAATTGCAGAAGGGATTCAAGATCTGGACTGAAGTCTGAACTAGGTAGCCTTGAAGGCCTGTTTGAATCCTGAGATTCACTGATTCTTAGAGACACTAAAACCAAACCTGGATCACCTCCAGGGTAATACACATCTGGCAGCTGTTGCCCCTTCTGCCCGAAAGCATTGCTGCCACTGCCCAGAGGATATGGCTTCTGGAAGGAAGAACAGAGCCCTGACTGGTCCTCCCACTCTCCTCTCCTACAAACACAGTTACCCTCCTCTCTGAGCTCATCAGTTGCTGTTCCCCAACACTTCGCCTGCGTAGATGTGGGTGAAGGGGAGATGGCATGTGGGGAGATGCCCTGAACCTGAGTTATGAAATGAGGGTTTCCATGGAGATCTACGTTCCTCCTCATCTTCTGCATAAATTAAGATGCTGTTAGCTGTTGTAAAGATAAACTCCCAAATCTCAGTGGCTTAATACAAGGTTCTTTTTATTTTCCTCATAGAAAGTCCAGTTGGCATTGGTAGGGGTAGAGGGGCCTCTGCTCTGCACAGATGCATAGGAACCCAGGCTGAGTGAAGCTCTGTCATCTTTAGTAAGTGGCTTCTGAGCTCACCTTTGGCATTGACATCCAGTTGGAGAAAGTGGAGAGTGGCTAATCCAGCTCCGAAAATAACATGTATCAATTCTATCACATTCCACTAGTCAGAACTTAGTCTTAGACCTTATCCAGAAGTCAGGGGACTAGGAACTGTAGTCACCAGCAGGGCAGCCACTTCCCAGCCATTATGTACTGTGGAGGGGAGCATGAGGCTTTGGCAGACAGCTAGCTGTCTCTGACATATTCTGTTCCCCCAGGCCTCCATTTTCAGGACTCTGCCAATTTGGATACACACCAGACAGTGAGCCCCTTGAGCTTAAGAACAGATCCACTGGCCCTTTGCATCCCCACTGCTTAGCTCAGTGGCAGGGCATAGGAAGGGTTTCAGTGTATTTGGTGAGTGAGTAAATGCTTGGGTATCATCTTTCTTGTTACAAATACAGATGTCTGGCAGAAAACAGTTGGGCAGTTCCTCAAAAGTTAAACATAGAATTACTATTTGATCCAGCAATTCTACTCCTAGTTGTGTATCCAAAAGAATTAAAAGCAGGGATTCAAACAATTACTTATACACCAATGTTCATAGTGGCAGGGTTCATAATAGCAATATTCACAGTCTGCAAAAGGAAACAACCCATGTCCATCAATAAGTGAATGGGACAAAAAGTGTAATATATACACACAATGGAATATTATTTAGCCTTAAAAAGGAATGAAATTCTAATACATGCTTCAGCATGGGTGAACCATGAAAACATTATGCTGAGTGAAAAAACCTAGACAAAAAAGACAAATACTGTATGATTTCACGTATATGAGTTTCCTAGACTAGTCACATTAACAGAGACAGAATGTGGAATGGTGGTTACCAGAGGCTGGGTGGAGGGGAAAGGGAGTTAGAGCTTAATGGGTATAGAGTTTTTCTTTGGGATGATGAAAAAGTTCTGGAAATGGATAGTGATGTTGCACAACATCGTAAATGTACTTAATGCCACTGAACTGTACACTTAAAAATGATCAGTCACAAGAAGAAAACTGGAAAATTCACAAATATGTGGAGATTAAACAACATGCTACTGAGCAACAAATGGGTCAATGAAAAAATCAAATAAGAAATTAAAAAATGGCTTGAGACAAATGAAAATGGAAATATAACATACCAAAATTTGTGGGATGCAGCAAAAGCAGTTCTAAGAGGGAGGTTCATAGTTATAAATACCTACCTCAGGAAACAAGAAAAATCTCAAAACAACCTAAATTTATACCTTAAGGAACTAAATAATGAACAAATGAAGCCCAAAGTTAGTAGAAGGAAGGAAATAAAGATCAGAGTGGAAGTAAATAAAATAGAGACTAAAAAGACAATAGAAAAAAATCAATGAACTAAGAGCTGGTTGTTTGAAAAGTTAAAATTGATAAACCTTTGGCTAGACTCATTCAGAAAACAGGACAGGGCTCAAATTGATACAATCAGAAATGAAGGAGGAGGGAATTCCCTGGGGGTCCAGTGTTAAGACTCCACACTTCCAGTGCAGGGACCTTTGGTTTGATCCCTGGTTAGGGAACTAGGGTCCCACAAGCCAGGTGGTGTGGAAAAAAAAAAAAAAAAGAAAGAGGAGGCATTGCAACTGATACTACAGAAATATAAAGGATCTTAAGAAACTACTATGAACAATTACATGCCAAATTGGACAACCTAGACAAAATGCATAGATTCCTAGAAACATACAAACTTCTAAGACTGAACCATGGAGAAACAGAAAATCTGAATAGACCAATTACTAGTAAGGAGATTGAATCAGCAATTAAAAAGCTTCCCACAAACCAAAGTCCAGGACCAGATGGTTCACTCGTGAATTCTACTAAATATTCAAATAAGAATTAATACCAATCCTTCTCAAAATCTTTCAAAAAAATAGAAAAGGAGGGAACAAATCCAAACTCATTTTATGAGGCCAGCATTGCCAAAACCAGGCAAGGACACCACAAGAAAAGAAAATTACAGGCCAACATCCCTGAAGAATATAGATGCAAAAATTCTCAACAAAATATTAGCAAAAATAATTCAATAATACATTAAAAGGATCATACATCACGATTAAGTTAGATTTATTCTCAGGATGCAAGGATGGTTCAACGTCTGCAAATCAGTCAACATTATACACCACATTAACACAATGAAGTATAAAAATCATATGATCATCTCAATAGATGCAGAAAAAGCATTTGACAAAAATCCAACATTCATTTATGATAAAAACTCTCAACCAAGTGGGAATACAGGGAACGTACCTCAACAGAGTAAAGGCCATATATGACAGACAAACCCACAATTAACATCATACATAACAGTGAAAAGCTGAAAGCTTTTCCTCTAAGATCAGGAACAAGACAAGGATGTCCACTCTTACTACTTGTATTCAACATAGTATGGAAGTCCTAGGCAGAGCAGTTAGGCAAGAAAAATAAATAAAAGTCATCCAAATTGGAAAGGAAGAAGTAAAACTGTCACTATTTGCAGATGACATGATATTGTATATAGAAAACCCTAAAGACTCTACCAAAAAAACTGTTAGAATAAACAAATTCAGTAAAGTTGCAGAGTATAAAAATCAATATACAAAATCTGTTATGTTTATGTACACTAATAACAAACTATCAGAAAAGGAAATTAGAAGACAACCTCATTTACAATTGTATCAGAAAGACTAAGATCCCTAGGAATAAATTTAACCAAGGAGGTGAAATACTGTACTCTGAAAACTATAAGACACTCATGAAAGAAATTGAAGAAGACACAAATAAGTGGAAAAATATTCTGTACTTATAGATTGGAAGAATTAATATTGTTAAAATGTCAATAATCCCCAAAGCGCTCTACAGATTCAATGCAATCCCTAACAAAATTCCAAAGTCATTTTTCATAGAAATAGAACAAACAACCCCAAAATTTGTGTGGAACCACAAAAGATGTCAAGTGGCCAAATCAGTCTTGAGAAAGAACAGCAAAGCTAGAGGCATCATCCTCCCTGGTTTCAAACTATATTACTAAGCTATAGTAATCAAAACAGTATGGTACTGGCATAATAATAGACACATAGATCAGTGGAATTGAATAGAGAGCCCAGAAACAAGCCCACACATATATGCTCAATTAATTTACAACAGAGGAGCCAAGAATATATGATGGGGAAATTACAGTCTGTATAATAAACTGGACAGCCACATGCAAAAGAATGAAACTTGACCACTATCTTACACCATACACAAAAATTAACTCAAAATGGGTTAAAGACTTGAATGTAAGACCTGAAATCATAAAATTTCTAGAAGAAAACATAGGCAGTAAGCTCCTTGATATCATTTTTGGTGATGATATTTTGGATCTGACTCCAAAAGCAAAGGCAATAAAGGCAAAAATAAACAGGTGGGATTCATCAAACTAAAAAACTGCTGCACAGCAAAGAAAACCATTAACAGAATGAAAAGGCAACCTACTAAATGGGAGCTAATATTTGCAAATTGTATGTCTGATAAGGGGTTAATATCCAAAATATATAGAGTACTCATACGACTTAATAGAAAAAACCAATCTGACTAAAAAATGGACAGAAAATCTGAATAAATATTTTTCCAAACAAGACACACAGGTGGCCAAAGGTACATGGAAAGGTGCTCAACATCATTAATCATTAGGGAAATGCAAATCAAAACCACAATGAGAGCACCTCACCCCTGTTAGAATCGGTATTATCAGAAAGAAATAACAAGTGTTGGTTAGGATATGGAGAAAACTATACTCCCGTACACTGTTGGTGGCACTGTAAATTGGTGTAGCCACTATGGAAAACTGTACAGAGGTTCCTCAAAAAATTAAAAATTGAACTATCACATGACCCAGGAATTACACTTCTGGGTATTTATCCAAAGAAAACAAAAACACTAATTCGAAAAGATGTCTATACCCTCATGCTCATTGCAGCATTATTTACAATAGCCAAGACATGGAAGCAACCTAAGTGTCCATCAATGAAGAATAAAGAAGATATGATATATACATACAATGGAATACTATTCAGCCATAAAAAGAATAAAATCTTGCCATTTGTGATGATATGAATGGAGCTTGAGGGCATTATGCTGAGTGAAATAAGTCAGACAGAGAAAGACAAACACTGTTGTATTTGAATCACTGTCAAGGGATTCCATGATCTCACTTATACATGGAATATTAAAACAACAACAACAAACCCCCCAAACTACAAGCTCATAGATACAGAGAACAGATTAGTGGTTGCCAGAGGCAGGGTTGGGGGTGGGTGGGTGGTGGAGTGGGCTAAATGGATGAAGGGGGTCAAAAGGTACAAACTTCAGTTATAAAATAAGTCATGGGGATGTAATGTATAGCATGGTAACTATGGCTAATAATACTGTATTGCATATATAAAAGTTGCTAGGGCTTCCCTGGTGGCGCAGTGGTTGGGAGTCCGCCTGCCGATGCAGGGGACGCGGGTTCGTGCCCCGGTCCGGGAGGGTCCTGTGTGTCGTGGAGTGGCTGGGCCCGTGGGCCGTGGCCACTGGGCCTGTATGTCCGGAGCCTGTGCTCTGCGGCGGGAGGGGCAACAGCAGTGGGAGGCCCACGTACCACACACACACACACACACACAAAGTTGCTAAAAGAGTAGATCTTAAAAGTCACAAGAAAAAAATTGGTAACTATGTATGGTGACAGATAATTAACTAGACTTATTGTGGTGATCATTTCACAATGTATACAAATATCAAATCATGTACATATAATATTACATGTCAACTATACCTCAATAAAAAAGAAATATGTTCTTCATGAAAAAAAGTTAAACATAGAATTACCATTTGATCCAACAATTCCACTCCTAGTTATATACCTAAAAGAATTGAAAGTGGGGACCCAAACAGGTACTTATACACCAACGCTCATAGCAGCAGTATTCACAAACAAAAGGAAAGAACACAAGTGTCCATCGATAAGTGAATGGGATAAAAAAAAGTGTGATGTATACACGCAATGGAATATTATTCACCCTTAAAAATGAGTGAAATTCTGATACATGTTATAACATGGATGAACCTTGAAAACATGCTGAGTGAAGTAAGCCAACAGAAAGGACAAATACTGTGTGACTGTGATTCCACTGACATGAGGCTTCTAGAGTAATCCAATTAATAGAGACAGAAAGTAGAATGGTGGTTGCCAGGGGCTGGGGGAAAGGGAAATGGGGAATTAGTGTTTCATGGGTACAGAGTTTTTGTTTGGGAAGATGAAAAAGTTCTGGAAATGGATAATGGTGATGGTTGCACCACAAGGTGAATCTACTTAATGTTACTGAATTGCACACTTAAAAATGGTTAAGACATTAAGGAAACAACCTCATTTACCACTGCATCAAAAAATAAAATACCTAGGAATAAACCTACCTAAGGAGGCAAAAGATCTGTACTCTGAAAGCTATGAGACACTGGCGAAAGAAATCGAAGATGACACAAACAGATGGGTAGATATACCATGTTCCTGGATTGGAAGAATCAATATTGTCAAAATGACTATACTACCCAAGGCAATCTACACATTCAATACAATTCCTGTCAAGTTACCAATGGCATTTTTTACAGAACTAGAATTAAAAAATTTAAAATTTGTATGGAAACAGAAAAGACCCTGAATAGCTGAAGCAATCCTGAGAAAGAGAAATGGAGCTGGAGGAGTCAGACTCCCTGACTTCAGACTATACGACAAAGCTACAGTAATCAAGACAATATGGTACTGGCACAAAATCAGAAATATAGATCATTGGGACAGGATAGAAAGCCCAGAGATAAACCCACGCACCTATGGTCAACTATTATGACAAAGGAGGCAAGAATATACGATGGAGAAAAGGCAGTCTCTTCAATAAGTGGTGCTGAGAAAACTGGACAGCTACATGTAAAAGAATGAAATTAAAGAACTAAATGTGAGATCGGATACTCTAAAACTCTTAGAGGAAAATATAGGCAGAACACTCTGACATAAATTTCAGCAATACCTTTTGGGATCCACCTCCTAAATAATGAAAAGATAAACAAAAATAAACACATGGGACCTAATTACACGTAAAAGCTTCTGCACAGCAAAGGAAACCATAAACAAAAAGACAACCCACAGAATGGTAGAAAATATTTGCAAATGAAGCAACTGACAAGGGATTGATTTCCAAAATAAACAAACAGCTCATGCAGCTCAATATCAAAAAAACAAACAACCCAATAAAAACATGGGCAGAAGACCTAATAGACATTTCTCCAAAGAAGACATACAGATGGCCAGAAAGCACATGAAAAGATGCTCAACATCACTAGTTATTAGAGAAATGCAAATTGAAACTGCAGTGAGGTATGACCTCACACCAGTCAGAATGGCCATCATCAGAAAGTCCACATACAATAAATGCTGGAGAGGGTGTGGAGAAAGGGGAATCCTCCTACACCGTTGGTGGGAGTGTAAATTGCTACAGCAACTGTGGAGAACAGTATGGTGGTTCCTTAAAAAATTTAAGTACGACCCAGCAATCCCACTCCTGGGCATATATCCAGAGAAAACCATAAGCTGAAAGGACACATGTTGTGCACAGTTAGCCAAGACATGGAAGCAGCCTTAAAGTCCACCTACAGGTGAATGGATAAAGAAGATGTGGTACATATATACAATGGAGTACTACTCAGCCATGAACAAGAATGCAATAATGCCATTTGCAGCAACATGGATGGACCTAGAGATTATCACACCAAGTGAAGTAAGTCAGGAAGAGAAAGACAAATACCATATGATATCACTTATATGTGGAATCTAAAAAATGATACAAGTGAACTTATTTACAAAACAGAAATAGACCCGATATTCTGTAATAATTTATGTGGTATAAGAGTCTGAAAAAGAATGGATATATGTATATGTATAACTGAATCACTTTGCTGTACAGCAGAAACTAACACAACATTGTAAATCAATTATTCTCTAATATAAAATAAAAGTTAAAAAAATTTAAGAAATAGTTAAAACGGTAAATGTTATTTTGTGTATCTTTTACCACACATACAAAAAATACAAATGCCTGGGTCGCA
The DNA here is from genome assembly GCF_003031525.2 of Neophocaena asiaeorientalis asiaeorientalis. NCBI lineage: Eukaryota > Metazoa > Chordata > Mammalia > Artiodactyla > Phocoenidae > Neophocaena > Neophocaena asiaeorientalis. The sequence goes on from NW_020173774.1 coordinate 3,234,022, forward strand.
TGCCTGCAAATTGTGATTCAGTTGGGATTGGCGAGATCTGGGCTTCTTTGTTTCTTAACAAGCTTCTCAGGTGAATCTGATGTGCAGCTAAGATCCACTGGTCTAGCTCTGTTTTTTGGCAGAAGGGAGAGAGCAAGGGCATGGTCTCTCAGAAGCCTTTCTAGAGGAGGGCTTCTTGAACTCTAGGGTGCGTACGAATCCTCTAGGGATTTTGCTAAACTGCAGATTTTGATCCAGTGGTCCTGGGGTGAGGAACTCACATTTCTAACGAGCTCCTAGGTGATGCTGCTGCTGCTGGTCTGTGGACCATACTTTGAGTATCAAGACGCTAGAGACACGTGGTGGTCTTGTCTGGTGGAGATCTGGAAAGGAGCAGGAAAATGCTTAAGATGACGGCTCCAGATACAGAGTTCAGTGATGATGAGCTGGGGGTGAGTGAGCAGGAGGTGAGCTAATCAGTGAACTAGCTTCTGGGTACTGTTCAAACAGGCAGGTCTGTGGTTTAGCTAAAGAACGCATCGAGGTTAGAAATCATCAGCCCACAAAATTGTGTGGATTTTGCACGAGTCTGTCTGAATTTCCAGAACTCGTGTTTCTTAGTAAGGGGCCCAGCTCAACTGAGCACAAGTGAAACTGGCTTGTACTTCACTGCTCTGTTGTCTCTTCAAGTCCTTTTCCTCCTACATGGTCTACCTCTGGTCCAAGGCCTTCTCCAACAGAGCCCCAGAGCTGAACACCTCCCCTGCTATTACTGTCCCTGCCAGAGTCAGCCCATCAGAGCTGCCCACTCCATCCAGCTCAGCATGTTGTAGAGGCTCCCCTCCCTGAATGGCTAACAGTTCCACACTGGCTGCCTTCCCACCAGTGAGTCCAGCTGGGTCACTTGGTGCTGGCAGAGTGCCTCATCCTCGGGGCAGAACTGAAACTCAGCCTCTGAATAGTGAAACATGGGGCAGGATGCCCCAGTGGCTAAGGAATCAGACGCTCTTGGTTTGAACCTCATCTCCATGTCTTCCTGCTCCTCTAACCTTGGATAACTTACTCAGCTCTCTAGGGTTCCACCTTTCTCACCTGCCCAATGGAGATGGTGATGCCGACTTCCCAAACCTGCCGTGAGTTTACATCAGCCAATCTTCAATGAGAACTCGGGGCTTGATCATTGTGCCTGCAGTTTGAGAAGTGACCTGCAGGTGGCGCATGCAACCGTGGGGAGGTGGCCCGTCCTCCAGTGATGGAAGGAGTCTGGAGGGCTTTTTCCCTCTAATACCGTTGGCAGGTTCTCCGGGTGCATCCGGGCTGAGAGGGAGTCTCCCCAAGGGCCTAGGAGTCACCCAGGAGCACATAACCTCTGCCCCCTCCCCTCTTTCATGCCAAAAGCTCTCCCCCTGCAATGTAGTTACCCATGGCGGGAGCTCCTGTGTCCGCACTCGCTGGGGCTCAGGAAATGTTTGTGGAATGAGCTGCTTATTGGAAAGTGCTTCTATCCAAGGCCATGCATGCCAGGGAGGGCTTCCCTGTGGCCCAGACTGACGGGTACAACTCACATCCTGCACACACCTTCCCTTCCTCCTTCCCTCCCTCCCCAGCCCTGGGGTCCCCTTCCCTTTTCCTTCTCTCTGTTTTGGGGAAGGGGTGGTGGGAATAGCAGGCTCACCTTCCTTCCAGATTCCGGGTCCACAACTCAGTCTCGACTTTGGGTGCTGAGCTCAGGAGCCCCCTTTGTACTTCTGAGGGACACTTCCTTTTCACCCAGGAGTCCTGGCCACCGTGGAGGGGCACCGTGAACTCCACGCCCCTGGGCTTTTGCATTCTCCTGGGTCTTTCCCTCTCCTCTGCCTATCCAAACCCTCACGTCCTTGGAGGCCCAGCTCACGTGCCCTTTGACCCTCTTCTCAGAAACGCCTCCTTTACGTACCTGCACGTGGGTGCGATTCCTTCCACCTGGAATCTAATTGCAGCTCCTCTGACACCAGGTGCCCGCTGCCTCATTCTCTCTGGCTGCAACCCATTCCCCTCCTCCATGAGCCCTTTCCACATTTCCGACCTCTGATGACCTCATTCCTTCTCCCTTTGGCCTTATCTTGTCCTAACAGTCAGCCCAGAACTTCAGGCTCTGGCTGGACCCCCAGGGTAATATCATCTCTCCCTCCCTTCCCAGTTTAGAGGCATCTCTTACACAACTTCCCACTAGTGGTTAGCGTAGCTTTGTTCCCCTGGCTACACTGCTTTCTCCCAAAGGAGAGAAGCCAGTTGACACAGCCTTCCACCCCCATACCGGCTCCCCAGCGCTCTCGCCAAGGTTGCCTCATTTTACCGATAAGCAAACTGTGGCTCAGAGAGGTTTAGGAGCTCGCTCAAAGACACACAGCTGGTCCCCTGTAGGGCCCAGCACAGAAGTGCTCAAGGAGGCAGCTTGGCTAATGGAAAGCCTTTTTAAAAGTTTAACGTGCTGAGCTAAAGCTGGGCTTCTCGAGGTCTCTCCCTGAGAGACAGACGGCCTGGTACAGGGGCCTCTCCTCCCTGCCTCCCCACTGGCCCTTGCCAAATGGGAAAAAAGCCACCATGTAGAAACATAACCTTTATTGCACACGGCGCTGGGTCTTTTTTCATAGAAAAAGGTATCAACACGTAAGCATCTGCAAATTGAAGCAACTCCTGGTTTTCCTGGAACAGTAAAATCGCATGCAGTGTCTCTGAGTTGGGATTTTGGTCTTTGTCAAAACCACCTAGATTGGAGGGAGGGTGAGTAGGAGGGAAAAATTGCTGAGCCTTTGTGCCTCTGTCTCAAAATAAGGTGAGAGAAATATATAGATATATAGCTTGTCGATGTGTTCCTCTCTCTATATATATGTATATATCTCTCCACACATATTTTGTGGGGTGGGGAATTTGACTTGCACTGTCAAATTCTTTGTGCCCTGGCTTCATGGAGAAGAAGAAAATAGTTTCATTTGTACAAAAGAGTTCTATGTACAAGCGTTCATGACTTGGGGGTTGTCTTTCCCTTGTTGGTCGGTTTTCATCTGTCAATTTAATATAAATAATGCAGGAAATCAGCCCAGCTGGTGTGTGACGGCTGGAGGTGCAGACAGGTCCAAGCGGAGGGCCACTCTTCTGGTTGTGTCCCTACACCAGGGTGTAGGATTTGGAGTAGGCCCCGGCTCCCTGCTTCTGAGACCTCCCTACCCCTGATGTGCTCATCTCGAGAAGTGAGTCCCTGGAGCCCCCCATTTTGGTGTGTGGGCCCCCGGCCCGCGGAGGCTCAGTGCTGGGGGCCGGAGGGGCGGCGCTGGGGGCAGCCGGGGGCTCGGCAGGGGTGGGACCGGGTGCCGGGGGCGCCGTGCCAGCTGGGGGAGCTGGCATGGCCAGAGTCCTCTGAGGTAAGGTGGCTGTGGCGGCGGCTCCCGGG
>NW_020173774.1:3237491-3274195 GCF_003031525.2 Neophocaena asiaeorientalis asiaeorientalis
CAAGGGTCAGGTGGCGAGCCTGGGGCTGGTAGGTTCGAGCCAGGTTCCTGATGGAGGCCTCGCGGGGCGGGACCACGGGGCAGGGCTCCCGCCCGTCTGCCTTTCGGAAGAAGGCCTCCGACTTGGCGTAGAGGGGCAGGTTACAGTAGTCACCTGGAATGCAGGAAGCAGGGCGTGTTAGCACCAGAGGCCTCTTGGAACCAGCGGCCAGCTTGTTTCCCCGCCCCTACCCCTCAGTCTTCTCCCTGACCTAGCATAGGAGTCCCTCCACCAGACAGGCAGTAAAGAGTCGAGGAAAGAGGAAAGATGCGTTACTTGGCCTCTCTGAGCCTCAGTTTTCTTATCTATGAAATGGAGATAATCATATTTCCCTACAGGAATACTGTGAGGCGGGAATGAGATAAAGTAAGGAAAGCGCTTAGTACAGTGGCTGGCGCACGGCGATGCTCAGTAAATTGATACCCATTGTTAACTGATCACTATAGCCGATCAGCTTCAGCTGGTGAAGAGCTCATTTCTAAACAGGGATGTCCTAAGAGCTCTGGCTGTTAGAAAGCTTTTTTTTTTTTTTTTGGCCATGTCGCGTGGCTTGCGGGATCTTAGTCCCCCGACCAGGGATCGAACCCAGGTCCACGGCAGTGAAAGTGCCAAGTCTCAACCACTGGACCGCCAGGGAATTCCCTAGAAAGCTTTTCTTTACTCCGAGGAGGAGAGGAATGTCACTCCCTGTCACTTCCCCACGTTCAGCCCGATTCTGTCCTCTGAGGACCCCCAGAACAAGGCTTTCCCCTCTTTCTCACCGCGGCCTTTCAGACATCTGAAGTCAGCTACAGTTCCCCGTCCCTCTCCTTCATCTCTGTTCTCCAGGCAGAATGTTCCTAATTTCTTAAAGTGCCTCCACAGGACAAGCTTCTAGGACCCTCACACACTGATCCCTCTGCCCTGCGAGCACCCTCGCCTGTGCACATGCCTCTCTCCCGTCCACTGTGCCAGGCACTTTCCTCAGGTCATCTCGTTTAGTCCCCACAGCCCCCTGCATAGGTTAATACCTGCCTGCATTTTGCAATTGAGGAAACTGAGGTTCAGAGAGATTAAGTAATTTGCCCAAATTCACACAGCTACACAGGGAGGGGGAGTCATTCAGGGCTGCTCGTCTCCTAAGTCTTGTAATTTCTGTTACCCCAGGCTCTTCTCTAGGTGACCCTGAGCCCCTAGGTCAGCACAGCCACTTAGCAAGGCCAGTGCTGAGCAGACCAGATTGCCTACTTTGACAGCCTAGGCCTTGCACCCCGTGGCCCTAATGTCTGCTGGGGGGCTTCCCTGCCCCCCTCCCCCTGGTTATCCTAGACCTGCCCTGCTGACCCCAGAGGACATATGCTGTGGCCAGGCCCCTGGAGTCAGATGGTTCCCAGTCAGGCTAGGTCATTGCCCACCATGAGCTTTGGCCACCACGGGCTGAACTGCCAGGATTGCTCCTTTGGGTCTAGATTAAGTTCACACAGTATTCAGACCAATGGCCATTGGGCGGCTGACCCCATAAGCAGTCTCTTTCCATCCTGGCATAGCTTCAGACTAAGGGAATGATCACTACTTAATGAGAACCTACTATGTGCCAGGCACGTATATCATTTCTAATGATCCTTACAACAATGCAAAGTACATGCTATCAGTTGCATTTTACAAATGAGAAAATTAAGGCCAGAGAGGTTAAATGACTTGCCCAAGGTCACAGCAGTATTAAGAGGTTAAGCCAGGATGTGTGCCCTGATCTGCTTGCTCCCAAGTCCTTGTTCTTTGCACTACCCCCCGCCTGCCAAGGAGCTGTGCTGGGCTGGCAGGACCCAGGTGCAGTTAGGGCTAGGTCTAGCCAGGGCTCGTGGGGTTTGGGGGCAGGGGACACAGCAAGGGAGGTGGTCTGAGCGCTCACTCTTGTTGGCCCGGTGAGGGATGGGCACAGCCACGTTTTTGCCCCGGTCGGCATCCTGGGGCTTGGGTGGGGAGGCGGTGAAGCGGCAGATGCCAGGCTCTGAGGGTGTGCTCATGGATGTCATGCTGTCAGCGTTCTCGTTGGTGCCTGTGGTCATCTGGTCAGAGGAGCTGTCGGAGATGAAGCACTCGGTGATCTCAAACTTGGCGTGCTGCAGTTGCTCCTCCAGCTTGGCATGCTCGTAGGCCCGGGCCAGCTCCTCGTAGGTGGAGGAGGCGCTCTCAGTGGACACCATGCTGTTCCGTCCTTTGTCTGGGGAGATGGAAGGCACAGAGTTGAGGGGAAATGCGTGGCACCCCCCATATTCATTGCAGCATTATTTACAATAGCCAAGACATGGAAGCACCTGTATGTCCATCGGTGGATGAGTAAATAAAGAATATGTGATATATATATATATACACACACACACACACACAAAATGAGATATTACTCAGCCATAAAAAAGGAAATCTTGCCATTTGGGAAGATATGGATGGCCCTTGAGGGCATCACGCTAAGTGAAGCAAATCAGACAGAGAAAGACAAACACTGTCTGATCTCACTGATACGTGGACTCTAAGAACCCCAACAACAACAAACAAAACCCCCAGGCTCACTGATACCGAGAATTAGATTGGTGGTGGCCAAAGGTGGGGGGTGGGAGTTGGGCAAAATGGGTGAAGGTGGTCAAAAGGTACAAACTTCCGGTTATAAATAAGTCATGGGGATGTAATGTACAGCATGCTAACTGTAGTTAATAACACTGTATTGAACATTTGGAAGTTGCTAAGAGAGTAGTTCTTTAAAGTTCTCATTATAAGAAAAAATATTGTAACTATACATGGTGACGGATGTTAACTAGACTTACTGTGGTGATCATTTTACAATATATTACAAATATCAGATCATTATGTCGTACACCTGAAACTAAATGTTATACGTCAGTTATATCTCGATAAAAGATAATGTGGGTTCATGGGGAAAGGGTGTAAATGAGATCAGACTGAGCATTTCCCCTACCCATAAGCCCAGCAGCCATCTGAAAGCCTGACTATGGAGTGGAGCAGGCTCACAAGATCCTGCTCTCCGCCTGTGAAGGTAGTGGTGGTGGCAGAAGTGGGATATTTGATGTGCTACCTAGTGAAGGGCAGAACATCTTTCATTCTTGAAAATAAGCAGCATCCTCTGAGCAACACTTAGCCTTTTCTCCAACAAACATCACGTGTACCATTTTCTCTGTCATCTTCTGGGAGAGCAAAATGAAATCCTTGACCGAGCAGAGCTCCGCTAGGTCAAGTGTTCTTGTCATAGCCACAGAGTGAGTCAGTGACCAGCTGGAAATGAAATTGACCTGTGCCTTGGACTCCAACAGCTGGCAGGTAGGAGTTGGGAAAACTAAAGGTGGAGATGGATAATGCGAGAGCTGGAGGAGAGCGAGCAGAATGAAGGCAGGTCCTTGGGCTTACCTGTGTCCTGGGAGAGGCTGGCACTGTAGCTGTCGCTCTCGGTGACAGTGACACCATGCTGGGAGCCCACAGTGCGCCAGTCGGAGGTGAGGGTGCGGGCGGGTGTGGAGGCCTGGCACTTGGTCAGAGTCCACTGGCTTGAGTACCGGTTCCGGGTGCTGTGGGCTGACTTTACATTCTTCCTGGACACTGGATCTGCACAGAGGAAGCCAGAGCTAGTACCCTCCAGCTGCAGGCACTCAGGCTTGGGCAGCTGGCATTTACCAGAAAGGGCAGCAGGAGCAAGGGAGGAGGCAGAAGCAGCCACAGAAGCTCCCCTGGGAAAGCTGAGCGAGCTGCCTTTCCTGGCCACACAGCTATCTGTGGAGGAGGAGAGCGGCAGTGTCGGGCACTGGGCGGCGTCCTAGTCCTCTCCCGCCACCCTGTCTTTTCCTTCAGCCTGGGAAGAATGTCACCTCATCTCCTGCTGTCTCATGACTGTCCATTCATTCCCTACAGTCCTGGATGTATTCTATGCTTATGTCCAGAGTCACAGCGGAAGATGCAGAAGGCCCTTGGAGAGAAAGAACAACTAACCCTCTCTAAACTTCTAGGTAAGGAAACTGAGGCCCAGAGAGATAAGGTTAGTGACATGCCCAAGGCCATAGCTAGTGAGTCTATAATCAAGGTCTCTAGACTCTAATTCCAGTGCTCTTTCCCTTCTTCCATACTGCTCCTCCCTCCTTTTTTAAAAAAATGCCACCTCTGTCTTATGCTGTGCCCACGAAACCCCGTGTGGGAGGAGGGCTGTCTCCCCAGGGATAATGCATACTGGTGCCTGGCCGGATGTCAGACATGTCGATGAGGGGTCCTGTGCTCTGGATGAGGGCTGGGTGGTGCAAGGAGACACCGGTGCAGAAACTCTGAGGGTTGACAGCTTGGCTGAACTCAGCATCGGTCACAGGGATGGTGGCCTTGTCATCTCCTGGGGGAAGAAGTGCAATCAGCAGCAGTCCTTCCCTTTGGGCACCATCTTTGCTCCCCAAATTTCTCTTTGTCTTTATCCAACAATGAAACCAAGAAAGGTCAGGTCAAGTCTTCCCATCAACGGAGGAGGAAACCTAGTCCTTGAGAGAAGCTGCAGCGAGTTCCTAGGTTGTTGAGTTGTTGACGGGGCTGCTTCTGGAACCCTGGGCACTGTGTGAGGACTGGTGGTTGCCCTTCGTGGGATGTGGCCTGGGGAAGCACACTCAGCAGGACAGAGAGCTCCTGGCACCTGTCACTCACCCAGCTGCTTGATGCCCTCCTTGTCCTCGATGAGTAGCTGGACCCTGGGGATGTCAATGTGTAGCCGTGGGCCCTGGGGTGGCCCCTTCACGGGGGTGTCAAAGCTTCGGTTGTTCTTGCTGTGGAGAGAAGGGCTGGAGATGGGTGACTCGGCAGCCATAACGGGTCGGGGGAGGGGTTTTGCAGGACAGTGGGGTCTTAGAAACCTGTACCCTGAAGGGAGGAAGGGGGAGGGGAGGAGAGAGGAAGCAGCTATGTGACACCCACCTTATTAACATTTCTGCCAAACTCTTTGCATCTGCAAAACAGTAGAGAGAGGGGACTCAGTGAGAATGGAGTCTGAGAAGGATGAGAATTGGAAGAGGCATGGGGAACAAGGTGGGAGAACTTCCTAAAATGGGGCCAGGGCTTGTCTCCTGGGAAGAAATATAAGGAGTTCTGAGACAGTCCAAAACATAAGGTCTCACTGCTCCCAGTTCAGGATTTGGCTCAGTTCTGCTCTCCTTTCCTCTTCCTTTCCTCAGATTTTTATCTAATAGGGAGATCCTCCCCAAAGCAAAGGGTATGTAAAGTGCTCCATCAGCTTCCTGAATCAACTCTAATCAAACAAAACATCATAGCAGTCTGGAAATGGGCATCAGTGGTAGGTCTATCCTCAGTTATCTGTTGGGGAGAGGAGAGAGTGGGGAATGAAGTAGAGAGGGTCAATGGGTATCTCCAGATGACATCAACCAAGAAGTTTCATTTCCTTCTCTGGGACATCTGTCCCAAAAAAGTCCATGGATGGATTTGAGGGTCACTGCTTTGTCTCAGAGGAGCCTTGAATAGGTTCAGGACTGTCAGGTTAGGAATTGATAAGAGAGGAGAAGCAAAGGACCCAGGTAATCCACTAGACCTCTGATAACTGAGAATGATCTGTTAGATCAAATCTAGCTTCATGAACGAATTCAACCATGTATCTACCCACTCATCCATCCATTCATTATTGATCTCTCCACCTGTCAATCCATCCCACCCATACATCATGCATTCATTCAACTACCCATCCATCCATCCAGCCAGCCAGCCATCCACTGATCCAACCATTCCTCCATTCAACCATCAACCCATCCAACCATCTAGTCTTCTGTACAACCATCTGTTCAACCATTCATCTAATTATCCATTCATCTATTCAACCATTCATCCAATCATCCATTCATACAACCACCTATCCATCTTATCATCCATCTGTCCATCCAAGTATCCACCCATCCATCCATCCATCCTTCCACTGATCCAACCAACTATCGATTCAACTATCAATCCATCAACCATCCAATCTTCCATCCATCCATCCAACCATCCATCCATTTAACAACCATTAACCACCCACTGAACCATCCTTTCATCTACCCAACTCCTAAACAAACACCCTAGGCAGCCTTAGTCATTCCCTCTTCTGTGCTATTATTGTGCCTTGGCTGTGAATTCTATAAGGGCATGGGCTGTTCCTTCTTCATCTTTACACCTCCAATGTCTGGCAGTATCTACAATACAGTAGATACTCAATAAATGTTTTCCAGATGTGTGAACAGACATTTATTCAGCAACTAGTGGGTCCTGGGGAAATCAAGGTAAATCAGACCCATTCATGCCAGACTATGGTAGCAGGTGTTGGGACAGGGGATGATATTAAAAATACTTAGCACCTGACAAGGCATGGAAACAGCTCAGTCAAACCAGAGCAAAGTCCTAGAGGCCACTTGGAGGTCTTCTTTTTTTTTTTTTTTTTTTTTTTTTTTTTTTGGGATTGAATTTGGCTCAGTTCTGCTCTCCTTTCCTCCCTTCCTTTCCAGATTTTTATCTAATAGGGAGATCCTCCCCAAAGCAAAGGGTATGTAAAGTGCTCCATCAGCTTCCTGAATCAACTCTAATCAAACAAAACATCATAGCAGTCTGGAAATGGGCATCAGTGGTAGGTCTATCCTCAGTTATCTGTTGGGGAGAGGAGAGAGTGGGGAATGAAGTAGAGAGGGTCAATGGGTATCTCCAGATGACATCAACCAAGAAGTTTCATTTCCTTCTCTGGGACATCTGTCCCAAAAAAGTCCATGGATGGATTTGAGGGTCACTGCTTTGTCTCAGAGGAGCCTTGAATAGGTTCAGGACTGTCAGGTTAGGAATTGATAAGAGAGGAGAAGCAAAGGACCCAGGTAATCCACTAGACCTCTGATAACTGAGAATGATCTGTTAGATCAAATCTAGCTTCATGAACGAATTCAACCATGTATCTACCCACTCATCCATCCATTCATTATTGATCTCTCCACCTGTCAATCCATCCCACCCATACATCATGCAGACCATACATCATGCAGACATCATGCAGTAGACCCTGGAGGTCTACTCTTTAGTGGCTGGGTCCTAGGAAAGTCTCGGGGATCCTATATAAGAGAATGGAGCACCCAGGGTAGAAGGGAGCAACATCTATTTACCAATCAACATGGAAATGTTTAAATATTTTAACAAGCAATATGGTTTTACCACTGTGTACCTCTAAAAGTCAGCCCTGGTGAGGGCAGGCACAAAGTCCTGGGGGCACAGAGGAGGAAGCAGTGAACAACTAAGGGGTTTCAGAAGGCTGGAGTGGCAGCTCTCCCTTCAAGGGGACACGGGCACTCTCCCTTGTCCAGATGGTGCTGTGAGCCAGTGCAAAGTGGCCAGCGTGGCTGAGGGTCAGCACTCCCTCCCAGGAAGCCCATAGGAAACTCGCCCACCTCGGAGTCGCTTCAGCCGCTTCTCTTTCCTCTTTTTGCGAACGATGAAGAGCAGTGCCACCCCCAGGGTGGCCAGGATGACCGGGCAGCCAATGGTGAACAGCTTCTTCACATCGTCCCCCTCGCCTTGTGCAGACTTGATGGGCGGGATGGTGCCTGAACAGGGGTGAAGAAGGGAGTCAGTTGTCCCTCATGAGTTGAGTGTTATGCAGAGTCTCATGGGCAAGGTAGCCCTTGGACCTCTTTTGCTGCCTTTGATCTCACTCTGATCTCTACTTCCTGGTGCAGAGCCCCAACTCTCCCCTCTGCTCCCCCTAATTCTGGTCCCATCAGGACAGCCATGAACAGTTGTGTAGTTTTCATACTGCATATGATATTAATGACTTCCTTTTAGAATTTTCCTAAAGTCTCTCAGAGATAGTCTACTCTGCTTGTTGGAGTTCAGTGTTCATTTCTAGAACGCTGAACTTAGATTCCCACATCCAGCTGGTAAGGTTGAGGGGGATGGTGAGGACCGTAGGAGAGAAAAGTCAGGGAAGCGGGATCGTGTGCTCTCTTCCCCAGATGGAGGCAAAAGCCACTCAACACCCTGCATTCTCTCCCTGTTCCCCATCCCGTGGGTGAAATCTGCTAACCTTGGGGGCTGCAAGGAGGCAATGTTGAGTTCTCCTGCTGACATAGCCTTCTGCCAAGCCCCGATGCTTGCTTGTTTCAAAGCCTCACTTAAGAGTCATCTCCTTCATGAAGGCTTCCTTGCTTGAGCCCATCCCCTTCCGATACCACTTTTATTCTGTTTCCTTAACACATAGGTAGACTCAATTTAGCTTGTGACAGCTGGTCCCTATGAACTCAGCCCTCTATGTGCTTAAATGCATGTGTGTGCATGAGTGTGAGGTGCCCCCATGCGGCAGATACCACGTAGCACTCACTAAACATCCGTGTGCTCGTCTACATTCCCCAGACTTCCTGGCAGTTAGGTTAGAGCCATGTTACTAGTTCTGGACAACAGAGTGTGACTAGAAATGATGAGTTATCACCTCCTGGCCAGGGCAGTCAGGAACTGCTGTTTCTTTTTTCTCCCTCTCTTGTTGGTGACCACGGGAGCTACATGTTCAAGACGGCATAGCTAAAGATGGTGGCCAGCCAACCCTCACAAGGTGTTATGAGAGTGAGAAACAAATCTTTATTGGATCAAAAGCCATGAAGCTTTTAGTGTGTACTTGTTACTGCAGTGCAGGCTACCCTGTCTTGGCTAATGTACCATCTGAGCAGAGGGTTCTTATAGGGCAGGACCGCAACTGCATCTTTACCTCCCTCTCGTCTCTTTTTTTTTTTTGCGGTACACGGGCCTCTCACTGCTGTGGCCTCTCCCGTTGCGGAGCACAGGCTCCGGATGTGCAGGCCCAGCGGCCGTGGCTCACGGGCCCAGCCGCTCTGCGGCATGTGGGATCTTCCCGGACCAGGGCACGAACCCGTGTCCCCTGCATTGGCAGGCGGACCCTCAACCACTGAACCACCAGGGAAGCCCCCTCTCATCTCTCTGAAGCAATGGAGAGCAAGGGTTGCTCCTTCAAGGGCCCTCTGTCTTTAGCGTTACTGACCTGCTTGTCTGCCTGTCCATCTGTATTGGTCACAGGTATACCTACCCGCTTACCTGTCTACCCGTCTGCTGTTCCTTGGCCTGTCCTTTGCTTGCTTGCTCACCTGTCCGCCTTTGTCCCTGACTACAGTCCTGCCTCTTTTCTATTTGCGTGCCCATCTCTTTACATGTCTGCCTCTCTGCCAGCTTCCCTGGCAGCACCTTGCTCCAGCCCTGCCCACCCTTTCCGACTCACTGCCATCGTAGTCCAGGGTGGCGAACTGGGCGGTCTCGTTGCCGCAGCCAGCGCTGTTGCAAGCCCTCATGCGCAGCTCGTACCACGTGGCCTCTCGCAGCTCGGTCAGAAACACCTCCCCGGACCTGTTGGCGCGCAGGCCCTGCCAGGCCCAGGTGCCCTTGGGCCGGTACTCCAGCACGATGGCTGTGATAGGGCAGCCCCCGTTGCTCCAGCCCTGCAGGTTAAGCCGAGCATGTGTGGAGTTGATGTGGGTGAAGAGGTGCTGGTCTTTGCTGAAGGAGGGCTCTGGGGGGCCAGAGGGAGAGAGAGAGGTTAGAGAGACTGGGAAAGATTTCCCTGGGCAGCTGGGACCACAGTGGCTCCAGGGGATCGGTGGGAGGCGCAGATGGGAGTAGGGATGCTCCAGGGGACAGAGGGGGAGGAAGAAGAGGAGGAAGAGAAGGACAAGGAGAGAAGGGCCTGGCCAAGGAGGAAGACACATGCAGGAAAGAGGAAGAGGTGAGCCACCCATCTGCCACCCCACCGCAGGGAAGCAGGGCCAGTTTCTGCTACCGTGACTCATCCGATGCTGTGGTGATGGGAACCAGGTGGAATCTCCCCTTGAGTCTCCATGCTCCCCTGTGCCCTCCTTCCCTACCCCAGCAGCCTTCCACCCGCCCTGGGCCTTACCCCGCCCGTGGGTCTTGGCCTCGATGATCTCACTGATGCGCCCGGAGCCCACGCTGTTCTTGGCCGCCAGCTTCACCTTGTACCAGGTGCCACACTTGAGGCTGTCCAGCCTGAAGGACCGCTCGCTCGAGCTGACGAACACATCCTTCCACTCCTCGCTGTTGTCCACCGAGTACTGCAGCACGAAGCCTGCCCGGGAGGTTTGCCTGGCTCAGGTCGGGCAGGGTGGGGCCTGGGGTACCCCAACAGGCATCATGGAGCTGGGCGCCGCAGGGGGCAGGGGGTGCTTTGGCCACTGGGATGGGGTGGATGCAAATTCGATACAAAACGGAAAGGCCCTTGGGTGAGTTGTAGGGCTCTCTCCTGTCAGCGCTTGTGTTAGGGTTGAGAAGCCAAGGTGGGGCGGGGAGCAGAAACCGGAGCTGTGAGGCTTACAAGGAGTCCTATTTAGACCCTGCTTCTCCATATTTAGTCCCCTGGCCCCGAAGCATCAGCATCACTTGGGAGCTTGTTAGACATGCAAACTCTCAGCCTCCGCTCCAGACCCCCTGAATCAGAATCTGTGCTCTTACAAGACGCCTTGGTGACTCATATGCATGTTTAAGGTTGAGGTACTACCTAGAACATTTGTCTCCTTTTACAGATGTGGAAACTAAGGCCCAGAGCAGAAGACAGGCTTCCTAAGAAAACGCACAGCTCACCAGTGGCAAGGAGGGTGGGTGTTGGAAAGCCCAGCCATCTAGGCTGGTATATTTTCCAGGGCACTTGGGTAACTTCCCTGTGGTCTGAATCGCCCCTCCCCCATTATTTTCTAAGCATTATCAGGACGAGCAGGGGGAGTGAGCGAAGCCTTTCCTCTGCCCCTGGGCCCAGAATTCCTTCCCCTGCCTCCCCCCACCTCATCCAGACCCCTCTCACCTCGGATGGAGCTGCCCCCATTGTCACCTGGAATCCAGGTCAGGGTGATGGACGAAGCGGACGTTTTGGAGACAGTTAGGCGGGGTTGGTCCGGGGGAACTGTGAGGGGAGAGCCACCAGCCCACACCAGAGGGTTAATCTCTGACATCGGGGTGGGTTGAGGGTGAGGGGCTGGCTGTCCCCCCCTCTCGGTGCCACCCTCACACTTCCTCATTCCCCTCTCTAGCCCTCCTGCCCCCGCTTCCACGGGGACCCTCTGATCCACCAAGGGTCTGTCTCCCCAGTGGCGGGTCTTCTTCTTCCTTTCGACAACCCTCTCTCACGCGATGGAATTCCTCCATCCCTGTCGGCACCGGAGCCCCACCCGCCTCGCAGCGTCTCACCTTGCACCAGAAGGTTGACGATGATGGTGTCGAAGCCCCCAGTGTTGGTGGCTGTGCAGGTGTAGTAGCCCGAGTCCTCAGCCTTCACTGCACGCAGCAGCAAGGTGCCATTGGTGTGGATGAGCCAGTGCCCGTCCATGGACACGGGGATGGCCGAGTCTTCGCTGCGGGGGTGGGGGATGGGTTATAGCAGGCATCCCCTCCTCCGGGGGCCTCCCCCAGGTCTGCAGGCCGTTGGAGCTGGGAGCAGTAGGGGGCTGGCTCGGGGACCCTGGATTCTTGGGCTGTTACTCAGTGCTTCCCGGGCATATCCAGGAATCTTGGCCTCTTCCATCACCCAGGGAAGGGAGATCCTTGGCAGCCAACAGAGGGGAGCCAGGGAGGTCAGGCGTGTGTGTGAGAGTGGTAGCCGTGTACCTGGCTGGGCCCCTGCAGACCTGGAGGTGACTGAGTCGCTGGAAGGGAGGGACATTGGTTCTCTTCATGGCTTTTCTGCTCTGCCCATCCCTGGGGGTCACCTATCCCTGCGGGGTTCTGCACACACCTGTCCTTGGTCCACTTCACAGCAGGGGCTGGGTCTCCCACTGAATTGCAAGGCAGCCGGACATCTCTCATCCAGGGTGTCGTCACAGTGCCCCCAAAGGATATGATCTTTGCTGGGGCTACAGGAAGGAAAGGATGAGAGACACCCCGCTTTTACCACCAGCACCGCACTGGCTCCCCTTTCTCAGGGCTCCTGAATTTACAATTCAAGTCCTCTTTCCTCTACCTGACCACTACCTTGGGCTTGGGGTGGGGGGAGAGTCCAGGAAATTTCAGATGCGAGTCATGGATACGACAAGCGTTTATCAAATACCTGTTTGGGCCAGGTATCACAGGAGGTTCTGAGGGGCCACAAAATGAATCAGATCTATTCCCTGGCCTCAAGTTGCTCGCCATCCAAGAGGGAGGCAGATACTTAAAAAAATCATTAGGGTGAAGAATACTATGGTAGGGGTAGAGACAAGTAACCCTAGGAGCAGAAAGGAGGAGGAATGAACTGTGGCAATGCAGTGGTGGTGGAGGCGAAGGCCAGGGGTGGCTTCTGGAATTGGCAGCTTTGACTTGAAACTTGAAGGCTAAGAGGGAATTCACCACACAGAGAAGGAAAGGCATGTCGGAAGGGGGAACGGCACTGAGTAGAGGCACGGGGGGCCTGAAACACACGATGGGTGGGAGGATCCTTTGGGGCGACCAAAGCCCAGGGTGAGTGAAAAGGGGGCAGCGGAGCTGGGGCCAGAGCGGTGAGCAGAGGCAGGAGGAGAGCGAGCAGGGCTCTGCTGGCACCTCAGGGAGGCTGGGCTTCCCCGTGAGGTCACGAGGAGGCTTACACGTAAGTAGTGGTATGTTCAAAGCAGAGTTTTAGATAAATCCCTGGCTGCTTGCAGAGGATGGTTTGGTGGAGGTGATCTTTTTTTTTTTTTTTTTTTTGCGTTACGCGGGCCTCTCACTGTTGTGGCCTCTCCCGCTGCGGAGCACAGGCTCCGGACGCGCAGGCTCAGCGGCCACGGCTCACGGACCCAGCCGCTCCGTGGCATGTGGGATCTTCCGGACTGGAGCACGAACCCGTGTCCCCTGCATCGGTAGGCGGACTCTCAACCACCGCGCCACCAGGGAAGCCCATGGTGGAGGTGATCTTGCAGGATGAAGACCAGGGACAAGATGGTGGCTGGAGTGCAGGCGAGAGGTGATACCGGGGGAGAACAGACTAGGGGCTCAAGGGAAGACATGTCAAGACGTGAAGTCTCCCTAGTTTTGGGGAAGAGATAGAGGGGGAGGTGAGGGTGACTTCCAGGATCCCAGCTGGGCCAACCAGATGGGTGCTGGTGCCCTCGTGGAGTTGAGGCCCACAGGGGGAGGAGCAGGGTAGGTGGGAGAGACGGGAAGATTCTGCTCATGCTAAACCTGGGGGACGCCCACGGGGGTAGCTGGAAAGCAGGTGGATATAAATGCTTTGGAGCATGAGAGAGATGACTGGACCACACTGATGTGCACTCAGCAGCAGACTGACTGAGGTCACCAGGAGGGGGACTGCAGACTGACAGAAGAGTGGCAGAGCCCTGGGGTCCACAACATGCAGGCGCAGAGGAGGAAGGCACGTCCCCGGGGACCCTGATGCACAGGCGGCATCACGAAAAGCAAAGGGAGGCAAAGATGCCAAGGGCCCAGCGAGAAGGTAGTCGTGTCAGGCACCTTGGAGATCTCCAGGCCCAGGGTTGAAAGTGTTAAATTAACCAAGCAACCATGCACTTCGGGGGGCCACAGTCAGCCCCACTGAGCCACGGGACCCTTCTTGGGGAGAGGGAAGATGTAAGGTGGCTGAGGAAGCAGTGCTTAGAGGTTTGGGTGCAGGGAATGGAGGTTCCTCTCCTCTGAGGGCAGCTGCCTGGGGAGGACCGCCGGGGGCCAGAAAGACGTGGACTGGACAGAGGGGCCCAGTAAAGACAGCCTCCATCGCGGGCAGAGAGAAGTGTTGGGGGCCTCGGGGATGGCGCCAGGGGCTCTAGAGATCCCGTTCTAGACCCAGTTCTGCCCTGTGGCTGGGACTGGCTCCTGTCCCTCCACCTCCCAGGGCTGCTGTGAGGACAGAAGTGCATGATGTCCACATTCGAAGAAGTATGAAGCCCTCTGGGAACGTGTTCCATTTGATTTCCACAGGGGAAGGGGCCAGCCTTCAGCCAAGACACCCGGGCTCTCAGACCATGCTCTGGGCCAGCGCCAGCTGTCCTGGGAGGATCGGAGGCCCTGGGCCCCTTCCCTCTTGAAGGATACAAGTCCAGAAGAAGGGGTGGGTAGCCCCTCTGGGAGGAGGGGCCAGTGGAGGTTAGACACCTGAGGCCGTGTGGAAAGAGCCCTGACTTGGAGCCAGAAGAGCTAGCCCGCCACTCTCAGCTGTCTTTGCAGACCGTGCCACCCCGGCCTCAGAGTGTCCACTGGAAAATGGGATGACAGCCCCCATTGGCAGGGCAGCTGCGAGCCCTCCGTTCAGTGCCCGCTGACCCTGAGCCTGAGGCCAGGGAGGGCAGGCGCCTCTCGGGTCTCAGCCAAAGGAAGCTGGTCACCCCTGGAGGGCGGCTGGGCTGAGGCAGGCACCAACCACCCGAGCCCTGGTCCCGGGGCCCCAGGGCTACAGCGACAGGTGGCTGTGGGACGAGGGAGGGCCCAGGGAAGCCCAGGGTCAGAGTAGAGGCTGGAAGTCTCGGGCCTGTGTGGCTAAGTCCCCTGCCCCAGGGTTAGCGCAGGGCAGGCGGCCCGGCAGCTCCGTGAGGTGGCCTCTGTCTCGATCTTGGGCTGAGGCCTCAGAACTGTCATTCCCTGTAAAGTGGGGGTACATGTGCCCCCATGCCACACTTATGCCCGGGCCAGGGGTTCAGTGGGGCACCAAGAATAGACATGGTCTTATTCATCCTGCACGCCCCATCTAGCCCACAGTCTCCTTCGGCATGCCCCCTGTAAATGTCTGTTGGCTGAATGAACCACCGATCAGTGGGGTCACCCCTGCCTGAGGTGTCCCGGCTTTGGAAGGAGGGGGCCGTCTTGGCAGCTCTCTGCGCCGTGGAAGCAGTGTACCCCACCTCAGTCCCCTTTGGAGGAGCTGAGCTGGGCTGGAGTTGGGAGCTGGGGACCAGGGTACATTACGCCCAGCGCCCCTGGCTAGCGGTGCTGCCTCGAGCCTGTTGTGAGGCTTTCTGGGAGTCAGGGGGCAGCAGAGGCCCGGTCTTGGTGCGTGCAGGAGGGAGGCGGGCGGCCGGCCAGCCCCTTACAGCCAGGTCACCGACAGGGAGGAGGGAGGACATCCCCTCCCGGGGGAGAATCGAAATTCTAGGCGGGGGCGGCTTCTGCCCTCTGCCGCAGTCCCAGGCTGCTCACCCTTGCCAGCAGGCTCGATGGTCACCTTCTCGCTGCCGTTGCCCCGGCCGGCAGAGGTGACGGCAGCCACCCACAGCAGGTATTGCTGTCCTCGGTTTAGGTGGGCGATCCGGTAGAAGAGCTGCTCCGGACTCGTCTCATACTCGCTGGGAGCCTGTGGGGCAGAGGGCAGAGGCGAATGCATGCTAAGACCCAAGTCCCCTGGGCCTCCACCTCTGCCTCCAGCCTTGCTGGGGGCCCTAGGCTCGGAGGAGGTGATGGCCGGGTTGGGGGCCGGGGAGGCAGGATCCTGCCTAGTCTGCCCCTTCTGGTTTTGGAGCCACAGTGAACAGAGTTTGCCCTGGACTTGGCACGGGGCTCGGCCCTGGGAGCTGACGGGCCTGCTCTGGTGTGTTGCTGGGTCAGCCTCAGTTTACCTCTTGGACTGATCTAGGCGCTGGCCACTGTGGCTCCAGGCCAGGAAATGTGAGTGTTCTAAGTGAGAGATGGAGGAGAAGGGAGAAGCGGGGAGGGAGGGTCTCAGGAAAACCCTGAGTAAGGGGAGTCTCTGGGAAGAAGCTAAATTACTACATTTGCCTTATTAGGGCTGTAGACAGGCTCCCCCAGCCTGTCCCCACTCAGAGTCACCTCCCAGCCCTGCTGTCTAATTACTGCTCCTGCATTCCTCCCCCCTCCCCCCCACCTCTGGGGGAGGAAGGGGTGGGAGAGGGAACTAGGAAACCTTCAGGGGGCAGTACTTTATTAATGATGATTAGTGGTATAGATCACCATATATATATTTGTAGGTTATATAAATCTATAAAATTTTTTTAACCAAATGACAGTTTTGACAAGTTGCCAACAAAACAATATCGGATCCCAGTGGTTTTACCAGTTGCTTTGATGAAAAGATTACGTTGTCTTGGAAACCAGAGGCTCAGATATTGAAATGAATTTGAGAAGGAGCTTTTGATAAGCGCTAGTTTGCAGACCTCCTGTCAGCCCCTTCCCTGGTGCAGGCGGGATGGGGCTGACTTTCATTTTATTTTATTTTTTGGTCAGCTGTGGGGAAGGGAAAGCAGGACAGCACCAGGGCCTCTTTGACATCAGGGAGGAAGTCTAGGGAGGGGGAGCAGCCCCGGAACAGATGGGGGACCCCCAAGGCCAGAGGGAGCTAATAATTAGTTATCTCTGCAGTCACGGGATCCTGCACACACATGCCTACATGCACACGCTCACACGCACACGGACATGTAGACACATTCACGCACGTGCTGAGGGACAGACCTCCAGACAGATATGGGGTCACAGAAGGACATTCTCTGTCCGCCATGGGAGGGCTGAGGGGCCCAGTGACTTATAATAGGAGAAAACATCCTTTTTGGCCCCAGACTGTCTGCAGGGAGATGCTCGGGAGAAGGTACAGGCATCCCCACAACACACACAGAGCTCCCTGGCAAACTCCTCCTCCTGCCTCCCCTGTGGAGATCTGGCCTTGAATCCAGGAGGTCCCTGAAAGCCACCCTGAGCCCTAGTAGTTGGGAATTCCTCTCAGGCTGCAGCACTGGGGGACCGTGTGGGTATCTGCAGGTCATATCTGAGCACGAGGCAGGGCAGGGCAGTGGCTTTGATACCTGCTTGCCTCACTTGCTATATGATCCACAGTGTCTCCCATGGTTTCTGGGGCCTCAGTGTTCTCTCCTACTCACTGAGAAAGCAATACAGCTCAGCCTACCCTGTGTGGTTACAGTGAGGTACATATGAGGCAAGGGGTGTGCAAGTCTTTTGTAAAAGGGGAAATGGTCTTCTCCTGGCACATTTTTCTGTGAGGGTGGAGGTGTGTGTGTGTATGTATGTGTAGAGAAAAGTTGAGTGTACTTGCTTGTGTGTGTCAGTGTGTACCTGAATGTACATTTGTGTCTACACAGGGCAGGAATGCTTTGGCTTCCCCCTGAAGGCATTAGCATATTACCCAGATCCTGGGTGCCTTCTTTTAACCTGGATTCCCCAAGAATGTCCTGAAATCACTTTCAGAAATACACAACTCTCCTCCCAAATAAAGTCCCAGTGAATCAAAGGTTAAAAAAAGGTAAAACTATGAAAGAAGAAACTATAGGTTAATATTTATCTGTCCTAATAACAAAAATAAAGGCAAAAATCAAAAATGAAAATGATTTATAAATTTAAATTATACAAAAAGAAAACCTATGGTATAATAAAAACTAGAATCAAAGGCAAGCAAATACTTGAAACATATATGATCAAAAATGGTTATTATCCTTAATATGTAAAGAGCACTTACAAATCAATAAGAAAACCACGATACACCCAAATAAAAAATGGACAAAGGATATGAATTGACAATTACCCAAAGATGAAAAAAACTGCCAGAAAACACATAGCACTAATCAACCTAACTAGTAATCCAAGAAATATAACTTAAAACAAGACCTCTTTTTTTAAAAATCCCAACTGTCAAAAAAAGAAAAATATATAACACCTTGGATTAGTATGGGCACAAGGAAGAAGTATATACTACTTATAATGCTGTATAAGAAGTATAAATTGGTGCAAAATTTCTGAAGAGTAATTTGCAAACGTGTATGCAAACCTTAAGAATATTCATACTCTTTGTGACCCAGGAATTCCTATAGAAATTTAACCTAAGAAAAAAATAAAACGTGTACATAAAAACTTTTATGAAGAACTCTCAATGAAACATTATAATGGTGAAAAATTAAAAACATTAAATATAGAATAATTGGGGGACTGGCTAAATAGATTATGTACATACAGATAATATTTTAAAAGAATACTTGATGTCATGGGAATTCCCTGGTGGTAAAGTGGTTAGGATCTGCGTTCTCACTGCCAAGGGCCTGGGTTCAATCCCTGGTCGGGGAACTAAAATCCCACAAGCCATGTGGTGCAGCCAAAAAAAAAAAGAATATTCGATGGTGTGGGAAAGTCCCTTCATATGTTACATGAAAAATGCAGATTATATCACATTGTGTAAAATTTTATTTTAATTTTGTAAAAAAACCAAAACAAAACCATGGTATACATACAGATCAAAGACTGTTAGATTATACACCAAAATGTTGCCAACGTTTATCTCTAGGGAATGAGAGTAGAAGTAATTTTTACTTTCCTCTCTATATTTTATATATTTACAGAATTTTCTACAATAAAATTGTATTATTTTGATAATCAGAGAAAAACAACAAGTGTATTAAATTGTTTGGTAAAATTTCTAACAGGACTCAATGCAGCCCTGGCCAGCCCTAGGGTGCAATTCCTGGGATCCTGCACCATATGTAGTTTCCCGCATCTATTCCGAGGATTCCGCACACACAAGTTCATACACTCCAGTATGTACACACACAGACTCACGTGCATTTGCCTCTCACCCCACACTCACTCCCACAGTCTTGCACCATCACACGTCCACGAGTGTGCCCTCACTTTTGGAGCTCTTTCATAAATGAATTTGTGATGCAGTTGTTTGGAATCTGGAATATATTTCTGCAAAGCAATCATATTACACAATCACACGTGGTGGTTAGGTCCCCTGGTCCCTCGTTCAGCCCAGTCCCTGCCTTGCAACATGGCCGAACTGCAGTTCTCATCACACTAGCACACCTGCCCCACCCCCCATGTGACAATGTCTGATGGGAAATCTCCCCAGGAGAGAGGAGGTTCCTCCATGCTCGGGGCATGAAGAGGAAGGAGGGAGGGTCCCCACGTCTCCAGCAGCAGGAGGAGGGCATGGGGACCAGGCACTCTGCTCCAGAGCCTGGGACATGTGTCCCCAGCCAGTTGACTGGGCATCCTGGAGCCTGAGTTAATGAGGAGGCTGCGTTTCCAGATACCAATCCCTTTGAAAGACTTCATTATCAGAGGAAGTAATCACCATACAAACCCAAGCTGGAGAATGAGTTCCCACCCTCTCACCAATTTATGAAGGGAAACTTGCCCAACGTCTAAGGCTTTACAATTGCCAGGCTGCTAGCAATTCATTCATCAAACACGTATTCTGTGACGATGATGTTCCAGGCACCATGTTCCACAGCTGGGGACCCAAAGATGAATGGATAGATGCTGCCCTCGTCCTCACAGGGCCCCTCAGACCAGTGCGGGAGACAGGTGAGTGAGCAGCTGCCAGCGAATGCATTCAGCGTGTGCTAGAGGATGAAGAACACGCCACGGGCGGTAGGATCAGCGGGGGCAGAGGGCTGGGGGGTGAAAGGCAGAGCGGCTGTCCAGACGGTGACAAGCCGAGTGTAACAAGAGCCTAGGATGTGTGTGCGTGGGAGGGGCAGGAGGAGGGGGCAAAAGGGGCAGAAGACGTGGCTGAAGATGTTGATTGGAAAATTGGTACAACCCCCCAACAGTGGCAGGGTGTTCTCAACCTAACACCTGCAGACCCTGTGATCCAGCAGTTCCTCTCATAGGCCCAACAGGAACGCATACACTAGAGCACCAAGAGACACGGACAAGAGTTTTCACAGCAGCACCATCTGTAATAGCTCCAAACGGAAAACTACCCAAATGCCTATCAACGGATAACACAATGGATAAATAAATTGTGATACACACACGTAATTGAAAACTATACAGAAATGACAGTGAGTGACCTCTAACCACACAGAACAATATGGATGAAATTCACCAACTCAAAATAATGTTGGGTCAAAGAAGCTAGGCAAATGGTGTGTGTGTGTGTGTGTGTGTGTGTGTGTGTGTGTGTGTGTGTGTGTGTGTATGTGTGTGTGTGTGTAATATAAAGTACAAAAAGAGGCAATGCTACTCTGAAGTCAGGATGGTGGTTACGCCTGCAGGGGGAGGGTGGTGACCTTCTGGGGTGTTGTCCTGTTCCCTGCTCTGGGAATCCCCCCTTCTGCATACTTGGATGTGTGAAAATTCATGGAGTTGTATAGTCATCATATATGTACTTTTCTGCATGTGACGTAGTGGCTGTGAGGATGGAGAGGAGGGGACGGAGTCATTGCAAAGACATTTCTGGGCTCTCCCTCTGGTAATAGAACTCTGGCCTCACTGGTGAGGCACGGGGCCACCTACGGCTCAGAGGGTAATTCAGAGAGACCACAGGAAAGCAGAGAACAGAGGATGAGATGATGACACAGTTACTGAGCAATTTCAGGGCAGCTTTCGGGGCTGCCGGAAGCTCATCTGCAGGTGCTGGGGCTGCTGTCACATCACAAGTTGCTGATGGAGGGAGAAGCTGGCCTCCTTCTGCTCCCTGCTCTCCCCGGTCCTGACCACATCCCTTGATAGTACTCACACCTCCCCCCCAGGGAGCACCCCTCTGCTTTTCTCACTAGACTGAGAGCACCCCAAGGGCAGGTGTCTTTGCACCTGCTCTTCTAACTATAAGAGGTGTGCCCCAGAGCAGTCACCCAGCAGAACTCTGGTTGAGTGGTTGGAGATAAGGAAAGAGGCAGAGGGAAGGATGCCTATTATGGGATATGGATGCATATCCCACAGCATCTGCCCTCATCCTCTCCTCCCTCTTAGCAGCTCTCAATAGAGGGCAGGGGTTAGCCCCCCTGCACTGTGCCCCAGCCTGGGGGCTGCCCACTTTGCTCCCAGGTTTAGGCAGATAGAGCTATCTCTCAGTCCTCTCCCCTAGGCTAGGCCCAGACCCTGGCCCAGAGAGAGATGCCCTTGCCTTCCCCCATCTTCTCCTCTCTCTTCAACTGGCGCCATGCTGAGGGGGCCACTCAGGGTAGAGCTCCAGCAGCCCTCCAAGCCAGGACTGATCATACTGAAAAGTTGATTCATTTCCAAAGGCCGTGGGCCAGCGAGTCCCCAGTCCAGAGCTCTGGGATCTGCTAGGAGCTTCCTTGGTCAGCCAGACCAGAAGAGTCGAGGCCCTGTCCTCCCACCTGCTTGAACGTGACCCCTGACTCAAAGGAGCTTCCAGGGCTTGTGATAATCTTGCAGCCCCTGGAACAGAGGACTGACCCAAGATGGACTGGGGTAAGGCTTTAGCCACTCTTGGGTGACCAGTGCCCATACTTATCCATGAATCCAAGAAGAAGCACAGATATAAGCAGCCCCAGGGTTTGGCTCAGAAGCCAGCTGATCTACAGGTACTTTCTCTTTCTCCTGTCCTGCTCATCATTTGGCCTTGGGCCCACTTACCGGCTGGCCAGACCCGGGGCTGAAGCAGAAGATGGTGTACTTGCGGATCACCCCGTTGGGCTTGGTTGGGGGGAGCCATGACACAACCACACTGCTAGCGGATGAAGGGACAGCTTTGATGCCAGCGGGGGGACCTGGAACTGAGCAGGGGAAGGTCGGGTCAGTTTAGAGAAAGGAGGAGCAAAGCCTTTGGGAAAGAATGACAGGGTGGGGAGAGTGAGGCAGATCAATCTGGGAGCGCTTCCTGAAGGAGGCATCTCTGAGCTGTGGTTTAAAGGAGGAGGGTCTAGCATGGCAAACAGGTGGTGATTATTAGGGGCTTGTAACAAAGTCTCTGAGATGGAAGCACTGGGAGTGGCCAGTTTCAGAACTGTTTGGCCAGAACCAAGGACTTAAGATACACAAGAAAGAAACAGAACCCATAAGGAATTCATCTTGATCCCAATGACCCTAATCTGATCCCCACCCCAATGCTCTACTAACGAAGCTTGCACTTAAGCCAAACAAATATACAGGTCAATTTGCTTTTTGCCCTGTGAGCTCCTTGAGGCTGGGGACTCTAGAGACTCACAGAGCAGGCCTCCTTCCGAGGGTCAAGGGTCAGTGGTCAGCCAGTGGGTGACTGTGTTTCCTGCCATGTGCTCAGGGCACTGCCCTTGGGGGGCTGGCTAGGCCCTTTCTCTTTTCAGGAGGGAAAGTCTACTTTAGAATTGGATGAGAAATCCATCCTAAGTGGATCCAATCTGTATGGATTCTGACCTCCCCTTGCTCCCATGTCTGAGCCTGCCTGGCCTGGCTGGGACCCCAGGGCTCTGCCTGGGAGACTGGAAGCATCCTGTTTGCAGCCCACAGTCTCCTTCTTCGTCTTTCCCTTGTATTGTTGTGACTTGTCTTCCCTCCTGGGAGCTTTTATGCTCCTTTGAAGATTGTGATGGTATCCTATTCAACTTATTTTAACCTTTCTGAGCCTCAGTTTCCCCATCTATAGGGACATAACAACCACATTAAAGGTCTGTAGTGAGAATTAGTGCTAATTAAAATAATTAGGCATGGTGCCTAACACACAGAAGACACTCAATAGATTGTAACAACTAGTATTTTTGCATTCCCTTGCGTGACTCTCAGCTTTTAGCACCTACTTCAATTTTTTAAAGCTAATAAGTGGTCAACAATTCTAGGTTAAATAAAATAATTAAAAACAGCATCATCATCCATCCGGGGACCTGAACCCAGAAGCTCGCAATCATCCTTAACTCTGTCCTTTCTCACTGCTATAGCCTTGCCATTTACCTCTGTTAGGGGTCTCTGCAGTTTCGGGATGCAAGGGGGTCTGTGGATGGCTACTGGGGCAATTTGCAGTGTTCAAATCTTCTCTGTCGTTGCATACTTTTTTTTTCTTATCAGTTATTGAGAGAAATATGTTGAAATCTCCCACTACGATTATAGATTTATCTATTTATCCCAACACTACAGGTAGTGCTGTTGGTTTTTGTTTTATATATTTCAAGGTTATTAAGTTCATAAAAATTTAGAACTGCTTTGTTTGCCTAGTAAATTAAGTCTTTTACCATAACAAAGTGTCCTTCTAAGAATTAGTTTTTGCCTTAAAGCATACTATGTTTCATATTAATATTCCGGTTTTCTCTTAGTTTTGCATGGTATGTCTATCTTTTTCCATCTTTTCTTGCTTAACTTTTCTACACCATTATGTTTTAGATGTCTCCTATAAACAGCACATATTTGGGTTTTGTTTCATTGCTAGCCAATCTGGCAATCTTTATCTGTTAACTGGAGAATTTAGTCAATTTATCTTTAATGCTATTACTGATATATTTGGGTTTAAATATCCCATCTTACTAAATACTTTCTATTTGTCTCACCTATTGTTTTCTCCTTTGTGCCTTCTTTTGGATTGAGTATTAAAAATACTCTATTTCCCCCTCTCTGTTAGTTTTACAGTCTTTAATTACTTTTAGATTACAATGTGAATCTTTGCCTTACCAAAGTCTAACATTATTAATTGGCACTTTTCTTCTCAGACAATGCAAGGACTTAGAACTTGCATTTACCTTCTCTCAATTTACATGTCATTGTTGTATATTTTAATTCTGTATATATTTTAGATCCCCCTTCAAGATGATGACATGATCACCATTTTACGCAATCAATATTGATTTTGATTTACCCATATGTTCACTGTTAATTGCTCTTCTTTCCTTCCTACATCACTGAGTTTCCACCTGGGATCATTTTCCTTCTAGTGAAAGAATACCCTTTAGTATTTCTTCCAGGGCAGGTAGGTTGATGATAAATTCATTTTTTTTTTTTTTGGTCTGAAAATGTCTATTTCATCTTAATCTTGAAAAATATTTTTGCTAGGTATAAAAATCACAGGTTGATAACTATTTTTTCATACGTACTTTAAATATACCATTGTAT
Source organism: Neophocaena asiaeorientalis asiaeorientalis (assembly GCF_003031525.2). Taxonomy (NCBI): domain Eukaryota; kingdom Metazoa; phylum Chordata; class Mammalia; order Artiodactyla; family Phocoenidae; genus Neophocaena; species Neophocaena asiaeorientalis. The sequence continues at coordinate 3,261,255 of NW_020173774.1, forward strand.
TGTTTTCTGGCTTCCATTGTTTCTGATAAGTTAGCTGACAATCTAATTTTTGCTCCTTTGAAGTTAAGTGGTCTTTTTTTCCTCCGGTTGCTTTTAAGATTTTTCTCTTTGTGTTTGTTTTTTAGCAGCTCTATTATGATAAGCCTGGGTGTGGATTTCTTTAAGTTATTGCCTGTGAGGGTTGTAGAGCTTCGTGCATTTGGGCTTGATGTCTTTCACAGCTTTGAAAAGTTTTCAGACATTTTATCTTCTGCTCCATTCTCTTTCTCCTCTTCTTTGGGATATCTTCTCACATCTTCTATGTCCTTGATATTCAGAATGTGGTCCATGGATCAGCAGCAGTGTCACCTGGGAGCATGTTAGAAATGCAAAATCTCAGGTTCCACCCTAGATCTACTAAATCAGAATTTGAATTTTAACATGATCCCCAAGTGATTTGTATGCACAGTAAAGTTTGAAAATCACTGCTCTATATCTCTTATTTGCTCTTTTATTTTCCATTCTCTTATTTGCTCTTTTATTTTCCATTCATTTGTCTTTATAACATCAGAAGATATTATCTTCTGACCTATCTTCCAGTTCACTATTTATCTCTTTGGCTGTGACTAATTTGTTGTTAAACCCATCTAGTGAGTTCTTAATTTCAGTTATTAATAGTTTTTTTTTTTTTATGAGGAGTTAGGGGCTCTGGTTTAATTCTGTTCTGCTCTGTTGTTCCTCCAACACCTGTGTTTTATTAGGTATAGTTTGTTCTCTTGTATGCTTTTTTTTTTTTTAGATGTTGGGGGTAGCAGTTTATTAATTTATTTTATTTATTTTTGCTGTGTTGGGTCTTCGTTTCTGTGCCAGGGCTTTCTCTAGTTGTGGCAAGCGGGGGCCACTCTTCATCACGGTGCGCGGGCCTCTCACTATCGCGGCCTCTCTTGTTGCGGAGCACAGGCTCCAGACGCGCAGGCTCAGTAGTTGTGGCTCACGGGCCTAGCTGCTCCGCGGCATGTGGGATCCTCCCACACCAGGGCTCAAACCCGTGTCCCCTGCATTAGCAGGCAGATTCTCAACCACTGCGCCACCAGGGAAGCCCTTCAATTATTAATAGTTTTTATTTCTAGATTTTCCATTTGATAGCTTCCAATACTCTTAAAATTTCAATTGTTAAGAATAATTATTTTAAAGTCCATATTTGATAAAAACCTATGTTTGGAACTCTTGTGGACCTGTTTGTCTTTTTTTTTTTTCTGCTGGCTTTTGTTCACGTTGTCACCATTATTTTTTACTGTATGCCAGACACATTATTTGCAAAATTGCTTGTGGAAATAATTTGAGGTCTCAGGTGATGTAATCTTCCTAAAGAGAGAATTCATGTTCGCTTCTGACAGGCACCTGCAATCTGGGGCACTAGCAACCTGAGGTCACCTCAATCTAATTTCTAGGACTGAGATGATTTGAGGCTGAGCTACTTTTGGTCCCCCCCCTTTTTTTTTTTTTTGTGGTACGCAGGCCTCTCACTGTTGTGGCCTCTCCCGTTGCGGAGCACAGGCTCCGGACGCGCAGGCTCAGCGGCCATGGCTCACGGGCCCAGCCGCTCCGCGGCATGTGGGATCTTCTTGGACCGGGGCACGAACCCGTGTCCCCTGCATCGGCAGGTGGACTCTCAACCACTGCGCCACCGGGGAAGCCCTTTGTGGTCCACTTTTAATCTTAGAGTTCTACCCTTCATGGTCTCAACTCAAAGTAGGCAGGGGTGGGGGGTGAAGGGGATGGGAGGAGGGTTCACCAGACAGACCCACACACCCTAGCAGGCCCTGGCCTCCAATTAATATCTTTCTAGTACTGCTTAGTTTCTCAGTCACTGCCTCCAGATTCAGCAAATGCCCCTGAGGGGAAGAGGTGTTCCAAATACCAGGCTCACCTCCTGGGCCTCCATTCTTCCTTGGATCCTGGCCCAGTAACTCTTTACTGTCCTGCCAGCTCTCTGATACCTTGAAGCAAGTAGTAAAAAATATTTTATTCATATTTCCTAGTGTCCCAGCAAGGAGGAGAATGGGTTTGCGTTACCGCGTCTACCATTCCTGGAAGTGGAACTCCTCTGATATGTTTTCCTAAACGTGTCCGTCCTCCTCCCTTCATCCTCACTGCTGCTGAACTAGCACACACCTTCCTCTTCTCTGTCTAGATGCCCACAGGTTCTAAGAGGCCTCTCTGACCCAAGTCCTTAATCCCCCATCCCCTTCGTGCAATCAATCCTCCATGCTTCTACAAGAGTTACCGGCCTAACATGCAGCTCTAGTGCAAGCCTCTTCCTCAGTTAAAGACCTTTAAAGTGGTCTAAAATCCAACCCAACTTTGCACTCCGAGGCCATGTAGCTAGGTCTGGTATTCACAGGGGAGACAAGTGGTAGGCAAGAGGTTTTGGAGCTCATGAACGGAGTGCAGCCAAGCCAGCCTGAAACCAGGCTCAGACTGAGAGATCTGGACTTAAGAAATGAGCTTGAATTGATATGTTTGCATTTTATCTTTTTATGTATCTTGGCTTTCTCTAAATTTTCTGGTAATTTTTTTCCTTTGGCAAAATGCAAATTCCTGAGGGGGAGTGGTAGTGGTGGGTACGGAGTCACAGAGTCTTCAGATTAGGGTATCTGTCCCATGGCGCAGCTGGAATTGGAATGTGGGTCTGTCTGCTTTCCAAGTCAGCTGAGTAACAACTGTGATGACTACCACCTACAAACGGGAGAATCTGGTGGGGCTGGAGCAGCACGGCTGGGGCGGGCATGGCTGTCCACCTGCCCCTCTGCTATCATTCCTTCCTATTCCTTGCAAACAGAGTCTCACTCTTGCTTGGGTCACCCACGCTCCTCCACCCTTCAGAGAAAGCTGTCTCCGTCACCTTCACCAGAGGAGTTATCAGGCTTAGAGTAAGTCAGCCATGATAATTCCCTTCTCCTTTCAGTGACTAGCTTCACTGGAGGCATATTGCCCCACTGTGGCCGATGGGAAATGAGCATAAACCTGTTGAGGGGATTTCTGGGAAAGGTTTCTTTTACTCCCAAGAGAGGCCCATAGGAAGAGACTGCTTCTCTCATCCTGAACTCTGTCTTGTCTGGCGTGATGCCTGGAGCTGCAGCCATCTTGAAACCATGGGAGGAACAGCTGACAGGCTGAGGATCGCAGAGCAGAAAGGTGGGAACCACTGAGTTAACCAACCCTGGAGCTGCCCTACTCAAGACTTCTTGTTATATATGATAATAAATACGCTTACTGCTAAAATCAACCAAAGGCTTCCTAACCGATACAAGTGGTATGATGGAAAGTATAGAGGCTAGGGAGGCAAGAAAGCCTTGATTTGCCACCCATTGGCTTTGTGACCTTCAGCAAGTTGCCTTAGCTCTCTAGGACTCTGTTTTCTCATCTTTAAAATGGAAAGAATACCTATGCTATAGGGCTATTGGAAGGTTAAATCATGCTTATGATGGCACGTCACACACATGTCAAGTTATGACCACTGTTCTGGATGAGACCTCATCTGACAGCAGGCTCCTTTTAGCTTAGGCTTCCCTCAAGGGCACCTGGGTCCATCAGAAGCAGTCATTTCATTGTCAGCTCTTGGCAGGCATAAAGCAACTACCATTTGCTAGCACTTGACATTTTAGAAAGGATTCTATAGCTATGTTGTTTCTTACAACGTCTAGAGGAGGCGCTGTCCCCATTTTATCATGAGGAAACTGAGGGTCAGAAAGGTTAAGTGACTTGCCCGTAAGTGGCAGGGCTGGGGCGCGCACGGCTGCTGTGTTTGCCAGTGTCCCTTCCACTCGGGGAAGCTGCTGCCTTAGGACCCGGCCCCTGCCTGTGCGTGTCCCTGTGTGTGGCTCCGTAGGCAGCTCAAGGGTAGGGGGTCGACAGCTCCTTGTAGGGAGGGATGGTGCTCTTAGACCTTTGGATACCCTTGTGGGGTCTTGCCTTGGTCAGTTAAACGTGTAGGTGCTTACATCTCAGGCCTTGCATCAGAATGGGACGCAAAAAGTCTGGGGGTCTGGGTGGTTAATTTCTAGAGGCCAAGAAGGTGCCAGTGTGTGTGTGTGTGTGTCCTTGAGGCCCTGAGAGGGGCCAGGCGCTGAGCGCCATCTCCGTTCGGTCTCCACACAAGAGCAGATGGCTCTGCCTGGAGCTGCCCCAGGAAACCTCGATGGGGGGATTAATGACGGGAAAAGTAGGGCGGGCAGGTTGGTAAATATTTAATTGCTCAGAGCTTAAGTGGGGGAGGGGGATGATCTGATGGAAAGGGAGGGGCTTAGGGAGAGTAAGGAGCATTGATCTGAGCTGGTCCTGTCACCAAGTCACCAAGCGCGGGGCTGCACTGGGAACATCTCCATCATCACATTACAGCTGCTCCTTGTAACTCCTCTCACCCCTCCAGCTCCTTCTGCTAAAGTGTCTGGGTAGGGCCTAGACTGGGGGTCTCTGTATCCTCTGAAAAGCCCGAGGCTGCGTGGGAAGAAAGCCATTTCTTCCTTGGCTACCGCTTATTAAGCGCCCAGTGTGCGCAAGGCACTTAACACCAGCCGACTCTTCTTCCGATATAGCACCTGGCTCAGAAGGGTTAGAATCAACTCAGTGATGGGGTTCGGGGGCGGTGAGGAAGGGAGTGGAAGACGAGCTTGGAGCTGTGCATGGTCACACACAGCACCTCCTGGACCCGGCAAGGCCCCTGGAGGTGTGCAGCTCCAGCTCAGGCAGGAAGTCTGGCCCTTCTCCCAACCTGGCCCCTCCTGGGCTGACTCGGCTCCCAGCCTCCCCCATGTGACTCCATCACTCTCTCCTTGAGGTCTGGCTCCTTATCTCTGTTTTCTTCCGGTTCCACCCCCACGGAGAAGGGCTTTGAGATCACAGCTCCAAGTGGAAGCACATCCCATTCCCTCCCTGAGAGCCCCCTGCACACCAGAGTCCAGGGCCTGGCCCATTCTGGGGCCTCTGTGGGGTGATCGCCGAGTCTCTAACCTAGGATATGTGGGGGGATGCTCCCGTTTCCCCCAATCCCAACCACCTGTACCCAGAGGACACCAGGCTGAGCCCTGCAGGGGAGCAGATGCCATAAAGTATGCTCCTGGGGTGGGGGGGACAGGCTTTATCCGGCCTCTGACCCAGTGCGGCAGGGGGAGGGGTACGGTGGCTCGTAAGGTTATGCTCGAGTCTCGGAGCACCTCACCGCCACTTACAGTAAGCTGTGTTCTCCCAGAGCAGGGCCCCAGCGTCCTCAGAGTCACCCTTCAGCGAACCAAAGGGACAGGAGAAAGGACGGGGCTCTGCTCTCACCCTTCTCCTTGGGTGAGCAGCGGGGCGGCTGGAGGGCAGCGCTCAGCAGCAGGCCTGGGAGCTGCCACGCGGCCCGAGGCCAGGCACTCACCGTCCTCCTTGGTCTGGATGTAGAGCACACTGCTGCGCACGCCGTCCCCGGCCTGGGTGTAGGCCAGCACCTGCACGCTGTAGTTGGTGAACTTCTCCATGCCTCGCAGCTCCACCCTCTCCCGCGTGGTGGTGATGTTCTGCATCTCGCCCCACTCTGCCGGACACGAGCAGCCCTTGAGTGCGGTCCAGGCCGGCCAGGCCACGGTCCCCCAGCCGCCGCCCCTCCGCCGGGCTGGGCTCGGGGCCGGCCTGCTCCACGGGGCTCAGACCTTGACTCCATGGTGGTGGCGACTAGGGGGACCCTCCACCTCAAGTTCACGGGTGCGGATTTGGGGCACTGCTCCTGGACCACGTATCTCCCCAGGTGGCCCAACCAGGGTGAGCGACAAATGCCAGCTAGGCCTTGGCCTCTAGTCAACCTTACACCAAATTCAGCTTAATACTCTCCCCAGAGGACAGTCCCATCTCTCTAGCTCTCCGAGCCACATTCCCCTGTCTTCCACCCAAACCTCTCTCCATGTGAGGGACCCCAGGAGTGACTTGGACCTGGAGGGGAGCCTGGACCAGGCGGCCAGGCAGCAGCTGCTCCCCTTGGCTGCCCGGCCCCTCCTTGGGCTCTCGGCTCTCCCTAGGCAGTGGATCCACGGGGCATGACAGGCTGAGGGTGCCTCCCCTGCACCTGACCACTGCTGCACCAGCGCCCTGAACTCTCGAGAGGATATGGGGTCAATCCCCGTTAGCTTCTCCCCACCACTGAGGACACCCTCCCTGCAAAGAACCCGCACAGAGAACACGGGCGAGGCCGGTGGAAGGGCCAAGCCTTCCTCGGGCTCAGCGAGGACCTGTCGTCCTGGCTCTGCCAAGGAACGTGCTGTAGACTCTGAAGAAGGGCTTAGGGAGAGGGTCCCATGGGATGGTCAGGGCCTTAGGAGGAGGAAAGAGACAGACTCCTGAGCTCACAGCCCTACCCCTGGTACAACCGGCTTTTCAGAAAACAGCCCCAGACACCGGCTTGTAGAAGACTAGTGCCGGCAAACCTACCCTGGAGCCTCTCAGGGAGCTGGCACAGGCAAAGGCCCGGCAGAGGGCCCGGCCAGGGGTAGGCAGCAGTCAGCCAGATTCCAGAGGGTGAGGACGCCAGGCCCGGCCTGAGGGGACTCCAGGTCGGTGCAGAGGCCTGAGTGGTGGGACCTTCCTTTTTGGGAAGGTTAGAGACCAGGGTGGACCTGTCTAGGACTAGAGACAGAGAAAGACCCAGGAAGAGGGCGGCATGGCCATCAATCCACGTTGCCTCTGGAGACTAGAGAGGCTGATGCCTTCCTCACCTGAGGGCTGAGTGGGGAGCCACAGGCTTAGAAAAGTGGAAGCAAATTCTGGAAAATGAGGCCCCATCCCTGGCTCAGCACAGCTATGTGAGGCCATCTCATCGTATAAGGCCTTGGGAGACCTTCAGGTCTCTGTGTTTTGGGAGGAGATGATGGAGGTGTGGCAGGGAGAGACAACTACTGTCAGCAGGGCTTCTGGGCAGAGCAGAATCCAGGTCGGGATGGGGAGGGCCGCTGCCACGGAGGGATGACCATGAGCTGGAGTCCCAAGTCCTCCAGGAGGGAAGGGAGGAGCCAGGGGACACGTGGCAAAAGGCTGAGGATCTGGGGAGGCAAACTCATTTCCATAGTTTGGGATGCTGGCTTGCAAGACTACAGACTTCCTGGTCACTGCAAGGGCTCTGTTACACCACTGGGCAGGGGCTTGGTGTGTCTGGGGCTACACAAGCCTGTCTGGACTACTGCATCCCAGGGGAAGGCAGGCACCCGAAGTGTCGGGCCATTGTCTTGTTTCTTCTCCTTCTGCCATTCCTATCCCCCCAGCTCCGCTGTGCACCCTTCTCCAGGTCCTGGGCGGCTCATCGGCACAGACCACATGCCTCGCTGTCTGTCTGGCTGAGGGGTGGCTCTCCCTGGGTTCTGGTGACCCTGCCGCTGTCTGTCTGGCTGAGGGGTGGCTCTCGCTGGGTTCTGGTGACCCTGCTTCCTCCTCTTGCCCCTTCAGTCCTAGGCGGTGACGGCTTCCTGCTTCGGCTAGTCCCAGGGGCCCCGTCCTCCCTCCAGACTCCTTGGAAAGCAGCGCCTTCATTAAAGTCTCCTCAATTGCCCTGTTTGAGCGCGCCACCTGTCCCCTGACTGACATGGCCACAAAGTCCTAATATCAACACATTCCATCAGAAAAGCAAATGTGCCTGTCTCGCCCCTCAAATCCCTGCCCAACCTACTGCTGTCCAGGAGCAGCTGGTGTCCGTCCCCACCAGGGAGATGACTATGTGTGCCCCACCCACCCTGGTCCCAGCTCTGACCCCAGGATGACAGGTATGGAGGAGGGGGTACACTTCCACTCGACATCCCATGGAAGGTGCTCAGCTCTTAGTATGGATCTCCACCAACCCCGTGCCTCTCGTTCCATGAGCCGGCCACCACTCCCAGCAGACTCACCCCCATCAACATAGAGTGACCAGAATATGACCCGATAGCCTTTGAGGACGCCGTTGAGGGTGCTGCGTGGAGGTTCTGACCAGGAGATGACGGCCACGTCGGAAGTTATGGACAGGGCTCGGACGTTCTCAGGGGGCTGGCTGGGCACTGCAGGGGTGGGGGGAGAGTTGAAAGGCCTGGTTAGGAAGGTACAGGACACACCCATGCGCAGGTGGGGCCCTGCTGCCCAGCCAGAGGAACTTTGGGTTACACAAGTGGGAGGCCCTCCTGATTCAACAAGTCGCAAGAGTTTTGGGCTGGTGACCGGGAAGTCAACCCAGTCTCCTTTCCTGGAGATTTGGGTGAATAGAGATCCTTATAGCTTGGTTCCTGGGCTCTGGGTGGCACGTTCCTGGTTCTGGGTAAACACTGGGGGAAGAAGATGATGAAGTCCAGGCGTGAGCCCCTGGGGATTCCCCAGTAGGCACCACAGCCCAGGGAGTCCACGTCCGCTGAACGTAACGGAACCTGGAAGACCAAGCCAGTGCTGGAGGGATCTGTAACTGATGCTCTTATCTGATGGCTGCCAGCCCTCTATGTCACCTGAGCTCGGGGTCTGAACCAAGGCCCCACTCTAGGGACCCATGTGTCCTCACACCAAGCTGAAGGGAAGGAAAAGAAGAGGATTTGAAGCAACCCTGGGGTAAGGGGAGAAGAGGTTCTGCAGACACCTTTAGGACCTCTAGGATCATTACATTTTTGTCCCTTGTCCCTGCATCTGAAGACACCAAAATGCCTTGGGTGATGGTAAGACCAACTTGGGTGGTCTGCCCTGCCATTAACCCTCTCCATCCGAGATCTACCTTTGAGCTTAACCTAAGTCCCATCCCCTGCAGGTGGCCCTGCTGTATGATGATGATGAGAGACAGTGGTGACACCAGGCCGCAAAGAGCCACGTTGGCGAGTGACAACTTTGGTGGCACTTCCACTGGCTTCTGAGGGGCTGGGGGCAAAGGGAAAGGCCGCGTCTGCTTTGCTCTGAGTGGGAGAAAGGAGGCACAGGCTGGATGGAAGGTAATTAGATCCCGTGGCCCCACAAGAGGAACTCTAATTTTTATGAGCATTTAAATGATCATATATCACCCTAACGATCCTCTTTGAGAAGGATTATTGTTTCATATTACTTAGGTGTAAAAATACAAGCACCATGTAATTAGGGACCCAGTGTCATAAACTAATACAGATAGCCCGTTCAAACAAAATGAAGGTAATATAATTATGGAAGAGACACTATTGCTAAAGCAGGGGTCCTTGAATACCCCAGGAGGAGTGCTAATATTGCAAGGAAACGATCAGGATCTGACAGGCTAACGAGGGCCTTAATTAAGTATGAAAAACTGCTGAGCAAATGCTGCTGGAAACTTTCATCCCCTTCTCCTCCTTTGTTTGCAAAAGGACTCCACAGTCCATGCTGATCTCTCCCTGTTGGTAATCCCAGCACCCACCCCCCACTGCAGCCCCCCAAAGCAAGGGAGGTGGGGCTCTGATGGAGGCCAAAGGTGGGCCTGGCCTGGCTGTTTTCTGGGATGGCCCCAGTGGACGGAGTTTAGTGTTTGGTCAGGCGTGCTGGGTGGTCTTGGGGCAGCTGTTCCCCCTGGACACGACTTCCCTGAGCATCTTGCATCCACATCACTTGGTCTTGCATCCAGCCCTGCCCCCAAGCAACAGGGTAACAATAGGGTGAAGTAGAAAGAGGGTGGGATTCAGGGTCAGGGCTGGATTTTGACCTGGACTCTTCTTCATTAGATGGGCAATTCTGCGCAGGTTCTTAACCTCCGTGAGCCTTGGCTCCTTTTATGGGTAATGACCTGACTGTTAATGCTGCGGTTCTCACAGGTGCTCCCTACACCAGTGGCATCGGCATCACTTGGGAATTTATTAGAAATGCCCGTTTTAGGCCCCCACCTCAGACCTGCTGAAGCACAACCCTGGGGGAGGGCCCAGCAATCTGTTTACAGCCCTCTGATGTGCGCTCAGCTCTGAGAACCACTGTGTCAGAGCACTGCAAGGTTGGTACTGATGGTACTAAGAGGCGACAAGCTGATCTTCCTCAGTCCAGCCGGGCCGGTGGCCGGCATCATGAAAGGGAGGGGGATGATGGGGGGCCGGTGAGGCTTCGGGCTGGTGGAGGGGGTTGGGCAGCTGGTGGCAGTGTAGCCCAGGTGCTTCTCTGTACCTCTGTGCATTCTATGCACCTTTCCCTCTCTCTGTGTTCTCCCTTTTCCCCAGGGGCCCAGTGCTCTGGGGCTACTGACACCTGCTCCCTCTCAAAGCCTTGCTTGTGCCCCAGAGCAACTAAATGGAAATCTCTGGGGATGAAGCATCAGGATTTTTAAAACTCCCCAGATAATTCCAATTTGTAGCCACTTAGGTGTTTCTGACCTGATGCATCCTCCCTCCCAAGGATGTCTGCATTTTCAGAGAGAATGAGGCAGGGAGAGGGCATTGCTTAACAAAAGGATGGAATGCTTAACAAGAGGGTGGAATGCTGGGTATCCTGATGGCCATGGGGTGATGTCATTATGTTACTGGGGCAGTCAGTTCCCTCCCTCTGCTGGGGGCGGGCTCAGACTTAGTGACAGCTTTTAATCTCACATCGTGGTTTTAGGCTGGAGCATCAAGAAGGAAGCTCTGTTTAATCTGCTCTTTGTGGGGCTGTGACCAGCCCGGCTCTATCTCTGGGGGGCATCAAGGGTCACATCTCCTCTCCCTTCCTGGCACAGGCTCAGATACCAGCTGGCTCTTCTCTGTGCTTGGAGAGCAGGCAGGCTCCTGTTGCCTTCTAACCCTCTCCCCCGTGAAACCGGGCCCCTTAATTCACTCATCAGAGTTGGAGTGCTCTCCAGTCCTCAAAGAATTCAGTTTTAAAAGTCGGGCCCTAAATCCTCTGTCCCTGGACCTTGGGATATCGTACCTCCACAGTCTCATCTCAGGTCCCTAAAACAGATTCCAGCCCAGAAGTACAAAGGTAACGTGGCTCTTGCCCTTTTTCCAACCTGGAGGATGTAAGGGAGGAGAAACAGGACCCAGAGTACAGAGGAAAGAGCTTGGGGACAAAGATGGGTGAGGGGCCAGAACGAGGAAGGAGGAAAAGGTAGAGGGAGAAGCACGGACGGAGAGTCAGACAGGTGCACAGACAGGTGCTCAGACAGGCCAATAGATCAATAGAGAGACCGATGGGCAGAGCATTAGCAAGCGATGGATAGAGAGCCAGCCAATGGATGGAGAGGCCCGGAGTGCTAAATGGACCAAGCATCCCTCGAGGACCCAATGGGTGAGAGGAGATGGAGGGATCCACGGAGCCTGTGTGGACCACAGGACCATGACGGGGCTCAGGAGGAGGGAAGGGCCCCGAGCCCTCCCTGGTAGCCCTGGCTCTGCCCACAGCTGAGATCTATACCCGCTTGCTACCCTCTACTGGCGCCCTCACCATCCTCCAGGGTGGTGGCATTGATCTCGCTGGATGAGGGCCCCGTGCCAGCCCGATTGAAGGCCTGGACCACCACCCCATATTGGGCGAACTTCTTGAGGTTGTCCAGGGTGTAGACCTCGCTGTCTCCAGTGGCCTTCATCTCCACGATGCTGTACTGCCCATTGCTGCCAGGGCTGTTCTCTCTGTAGCCGATCTGGTAGCCCCGGATGACGCCGTTCTGCAGCTCCTTCTTGGGTGCCTGTGAGTATGGGGTGGGGTGGGGAGGAGACAGATACAGTGACATTCTTAGAGGACGCTCTTTTTTAAAAAAATAAATTATTTATTTATTATTTATTTTTGGCTGCATCGGGTCTTCGTTGCTGCCTGTGGGCTTTCTCTAGTTGCGGCGAGTGGGGGCTACTCTTCGTTGTGGTGCGCGGGCTTCTCATTGCGGTGGCTTCTCTTGTTGCGGAGCACGGGCTCTAGGTGCGCGGGTTCAGTAGTTGCGGCTCACAGGCTCCAGAGTGCAGGCTCAGTAGTTGTGGCACACGGGCTTAGTTGCTCCATGGCATGTGGGATCCTCCCGGACCAGGGCTCGAACCTGTGTCCCCTGCATTGGCAGGCGGACTCTCAACCACTGCGCCACCAGGGAAGCCCTGAGAAGATGCTCTTAAAACCAAAGTCGGATCATGTCACTCCCTTGCTTCCAAGCCTTCAAAGGCTCCCATCTCGCCCAGAGTCAAGGCCAAAGTCCTTACAATGGCTACAAAACCCTACATGATCTGACCCCACCCCCATGCCTCTTGGACCCATCTCCTCTCCCCCATGCTTCCTATGTTCCTGCACACACCTCTCTGCTGTTCACACCAGGCACAATCCCATCCAGGGGAACACTCTTTCCTTGGATATCTACATGGCTCGCCTCCTCAACATTGCGGTGTCCTTGCTGAAATGCCGCCTTCTCAATGAGGCCTTCCTTAAGCTCTTCGTGTAAGAGTGCTCCCTGTCTTCTGTTTAGTGCTCCTTACCTTTCTTCCTGGTTTTATTTTTCTGCATGGCAGTAGTGTCATCTGACATTCCATATAGTTTACTTATGTCTTTGACGATCTGTCCCCATTGGGATGTAAGTGCCGTGGGGATGAGGAGTGTTGCCTATTTTGTTCTCAGTGTCTAGAATGGTGCCTGGTGTGTAATAGGCCTTCAATACATATTTATTGAATAAATGAATGAGTGAATGAATGAATGAATAGGGATATCATTTGGCATGGGCTCAGGGGCCCGGGAGAAATGCAACAGCAGACAGAACGTAACCCGATGGAGAGGCAGGTAGGTAATTAGTTTGAATAAAAAGAGAGAGTCCCAGGCTTCCCTGGTGGCGCAGTGGTTGAGAGTCTGCCTGCCGATGCGGGGGACACGGGTTCGTGCCCCGGTCCGGGAGGATCCCACATGCTGCAGAACGGCTGGGCCCGTGAGCCATGGCCACTGAGCCTGCACGTCCGGAGCCTGTGCTCTGCAACAGGAGAGGCCACAACGGTGAGAGGCCCGCGTACTGCAAAAAAAAAAAAAAAAAAAAAAAAAAAAAAAGAGAAGAACAAAGAAACAAC
>NW_020173774.1:3274231-3283738 GCF_003031525.2 Neophocaena asiaeorientalis asiaeorientalis
CCAACGGGGAGGGGCCCGCGTACTGAAAAAAAAAAAAAAAAAAAAAAGAGAGAGAGAGAGTCCCAAGATACCACTTCACACCCACTAGAATGGCTATTATCAAAAAATGAAAAATCACAACTGTTGGTGAGGATGTGGAGAAACTGGAACCCCTGTGCTTTGCTGGTGGGAATGTAAAATGGTGCAGCCGCTGTGGAAAGCGGTTTGGTAGTTTCTCGAAAAGTTAAACATAGAATTACCCTATGATCCAGCAATTCCACTTCTGAGTATATACACAGAAGAATTGAAAGCAGGGATTTGAAGAGGTATTTCCACACCCATATGCATAGCTGCATTCTTCACAACAGCCAAAAGGCGGAAGCAACCCAAATGTGCACAGATAAATGAATGGATAAACAGAATGAGGTCTATACATGCAATGGAATAGTATGCAGCCTTAAAAAGGAGTGTAATTCTGATATATGCTACAGCATAGATGAACCTTGAAAATATGTTAAGTGAAATAAGCCAGACGCAAAAGGACAAATATCGTATGATGCTTCTCTGAGGTACCCAGAACACGCAAATTTAGAGACACAGAAAGTAGAATAGAGGTTACTAGGGGCTGAGGATGGCTGGGTGGGGAGTTAGTGTTTAATGGGCACAGAGTTTCTGTTTGGGATCCTGAAAAAGTTCTGGAGACGGACAGTGGTGACGGTTGCTCAACAATGTAAACGTACTTAACGCCACTGACTTCTGACACATGAACATGGTTAAAATGTTCAGTTTTACGTAAATACAATGGTATGTATATTTTACCACAAGTTAAAAAAAAAAAGGTCCTTGATTCTGATGTAGGCCCAGCTCCTCTTGGAGCTGGATTGCCCTTGACATCCTGGTCAATGGCTGGGGTGTGTTGAGAGCTGAGGCCTGAAGCCAGCTCCTGGATGGAGGGACAGAGATGGGCGAGGACAGGCTGGTGACAAGGGGGCACTTCGGAGCTCTGCCTGGGCCAGCTGGAATGAAGGGCTGATCCCAGCTGGCCAGGCAAAGGGAGAAAACTCCACTGGCATCAGCCTGGAGGGTGGAAAACATACTGTCACCCCCAGCTTGAACCCTGATACCCAACCAGCCACACACATAGGTGTTCTGAGAGAGAACGCATCAACAGGTAAACACTCACCAACACAGACATTCTCATACACAATCACACACACACACACACACACACACACACACACACACACTGGATCCCAATATATCCCTTCACATCCAGACCCATCAAAGCTAACATCCCAGTCCACACCTACCCGTGGCCAGAAACATTTAGACCCACCAATAGAAACTGGCTCTTTTAATGTGGGGGCCCGCCCATCTATATACTGAGAGAGAGCACACACCCCAGGGCATATAAGAACAGCTTGAATCAGGGGTTTAAAGACAATGCAGTTAATTTAAAAGCCCACCTTTTATTGTACTAAAAAATAGTACAATATTATTTTAATTATTTTAAATAATAATTATTAAGTTAGTAAAACAGCCCGTTTTTAAAAATTTAATGAATGTTTAAAACGAACTGCATTTTTAAGCTCACTGTTAATGCAATAAAATGAAGTTTTAATTTTAATAATTGTTTTGAACTCATTGACTAGGTGTGCGTGTATTTAATTCACTTGACTTTTTGTTAATGCCTGAATAATGTTTCTCTCTGTACTTGGGCAGTCCTGTTTGCTAGTTTGTAAGGGGGCAAATTTCTGAATTTGGGTTCGTATCTACACACTCACACATTCAGACAGACATCTATTAAGACACAAATATATCTGCAAGGTGCCCTTGTTTTCGCACTGACATATACTCTCCTATTACATACCCACGTCCCTATTGAAACACACTGATATATACATCAGTACACAGTGACACATATGCCTACATACACAGAACCGCCTACACTATGATATACACCTGTATATGTGTGATATACACAGTACCACGTCACCTTCATTCACATCAAAATATACTGGCAGAGGCCTTGGATAGGCATTCAGGCATACCCTGCTCCATACATATAGATATTCACATATTGTTATAAATCTTGACACATGTTCCCTCTCTCCCTTCTTCCCTCCCTCCCTCTCTCTCCCCTCCCCCCATACTGCCCCACCTCCCCCCAAAGAGGCACACTCAGGATTTAAATCAATCTTAACAATATTTCTCTGAAGTATTAAGAAATCAATAGGGCTGATTGCAAATTTATGTCATAAAGCAGTGGTGATCCATCTCGTGGAAAGGGTCTTAAAATGAAGTGACTTATCTTTCAAGTGAATCTTTATTTTTCATTAATCTGTTTCTTGGTGTTAAAAAAAAAAATCCCCTGAGAAGTCAGCCCCAAATTTATTGACGGGCTCGTTCATTCTGAAGTTCTAACTTTCTAATCAATTTTATTTTTCATTATGAGACTCTGGAGAAATAAATCTGATTCTAAATTTTTATCAACCTCCAGGTTGGAGCTTTGTAGCCAAAATGTCTCAGTGGTTTACATACTTATTCAGCCCTGCCCCACCTCCAGGCTTCCTTGGAGTATTCTTAGGAAATGGGTGCAGAGTCAGGATGCAGACAAGACTTGGGGACCAGACTCCAGGCTTCATCCCCAGTTTCTGAGAGAAGCCCTGCCACCCAGATCTGAACCTGGAGGGAACCATGGCTCTGGAGTTATCTGCTAGGAGGGCTGGTTCCCCGGGGAGGACCAACTGCCCAGCCTCTGTCCCACCTTTATCCTGGTCATTTCTCTGGGGAGGGAAGGAACCAGGCTCTGCTGCCTTGTGTGTGTGTATGTGTGTGTGTTTGTGTATGTCCGTGTGTGTGTACATGCCCAGGCATGTAGTCTTTGTAGGAAAAATATTATTAGGCCCTTCTGAATCTCCTGTTCTTGAGTCTACCTTTTTGAAGGGCCCAGGAGGAGGACTGAATCACCTGGACTTTTCCCACCAGGAGTTCAAGTCAGAAAATGACCTTGGACTTTGATCCCAGATGTAGATGAGGCAGCCCCCCCACCCAAGCCCCACTGTTGAGATGGGAGAGATCCAAGAAGAAGGACATGGATGGGACTCAGAAAACTCTCTGTTCCTGACCTCCATGCGCTGGGCTCTGGTGAGGAGACTGGGCAGGGGCTCCAGACTCTGTGCACTGAAGTTCTGCACCTGGCATGACTTGAATGACCATGGAAGTCACCTTGCATCTCTATACGGTGGCCTCCTCTGATGGATGGGGATAAAAATACCTCTTCTGTCCACTCCACAGGAACAGAGGGTCAGATAAATTAGTGCAAGAAAATACTCAAACACTGGAAAATGCGGTGCAACAGGAAGCCATCAAGGATGGGCAGCCCTTCTGTGTCCATGGCAGGGATGTAGCAGTGAGGCCAGAGTTACCCAGGAAAGCGTTTCTTGGTCCTGCTCAAGGTTATTCTGATCTGTTTCGCTGCCCAGCTGTGGAATTGCCTCGAAGATTTCCCCTCAGTGACAGTCTTCAGATACCCTCTAGATTTACAAGTTTCTTCCCCTTAGAAACGGCTGCAGCACCTACTGGTTTGTTTTCTCTGCAGATCCCCTTCCCCAGAGCTGGGGAGGGCAGTCATTTTTTAATCCTGATTTTATAGAGGAGGAAATCAAGACCTGAAAAGACCAAGCTCCCTGTTCAACGCTTTACCATGAGAATATAGGGGGTGGCTTCACCCTAGCTCCCAGCTCTAGTCACAGGGCCAAGATGAGGGTGAGACTCTGTCGTTTCATCTCCGATAATCCACAGGGCCCCTTTGAAATTTACACATAATCAATTCTAACTCCAGACTTATTACAACATGTGGGGTGTGTAGGACAGACCAGCATGGTGGAAGAACCATCTTCCCTCCTTGGCACTGACAAATTCTTCATCCCACCCTAGGCATGGGCGTCCATAAGAGAGTCAGGGTGGAGAAGGGAGCAGAGATTGGTGAGGGAACCAGCCCCTTTATCCTCCTCTCTTTCCACCCCTCCAACCTCATGGATTTAGCAATAAACAGGGTTGGGCACTGTAAGAGACCAAAGACTAGCTAGTCTGTTGGGGTTTCATTTGTAGATTGAGAGGGGAAGAAAGGAGGTATTTCAGAGGAAATTGCCTTTGAATTTACTTACCTTCCAGGTCACTTGGATGCTCTGTGAGGTCACTGGCTGCAAGGTTACATCCATGGGGGGCCCATCAGGAGCTGGGGGGTCATGGGGAGAAACAACATTATGAGTCAAGTCTTGGAAGAAAAGAGTCCTATGTTCTTACTCCCATGCTTGAGCTGGAGGACTGCTGGGGAGAAAGGAAAAGCTCGTCTACAGAAGCAGAGAACCTTTGTCTGAGTCCTTCTGAAATGATCATAGGGTTTAAATTTCCCCTTCATTCTCCATAACTTGCTGAAAATGTAGCAAACAATGACTATGAAATACTGCTCCACATCCAGCAGGCTGGCAAGTATTTTTTAAGTTTGATAGTACAAAGTTCAGACAAAGGTATGAAGTGGCAGGAGCTCTTGTACACTGATCATGCGAGAGCAAGTTGGTACAAAACTTTGGAAAACATTTTGGCATTTTTTTGTTTAAAGGTAGAAGTTTGTCCATCTGATGACTGTAATTCTACGACTGCTTATATCCCTTGGGGGGAATGAAAATACACAAATGATACAGCTGTACTGATGACATGAAGCTCACAAAAAGAATATTGATCAAAACAAGGAAGACAGAGAGAATATATGAAGTATGATGTCATGCATATATTCTATTAGAAAACAGGCAAAACTGAACTGCATGGGTTATGTGTACATGCATTGTGGTGACAGTATAAAAAAGGAAAGAAAGGAAGTTGGGATACTGGTTAATTCAGGGGGAGAGGTTATAATTGAGAAAGGGCATATGGAGGACCTCTGGTAAGTGGTAATGAGTGTTGGTTATACTAGTTTTTCTTTATGATTATTTGTAAAACTGAACATGTATATGTACTTTTTTGTATTAATTTATATTTTTCAATGACAGGTAAGAGAAAATACAGCAAGGAAAATCTTGTTTAAACTTTCAGGAAAACTTCATGACAAAAATCACAGGAGATAATCCAGGGCACTAGCACCCCCATCCTTTGCAGATCTAGCATATCTGTCCTTTCCAGACAGGCTGCGGCCAGGTGAGTGGGGGCAGGACCATGGACAGCTCCCGAAAGCATTGCATCGAGAACCCCATCTGGAAAAGGTCAGACGGAAGAATCTCCAATGATCCAGAGGCAGACACAAACACCTCGGAATCTCCCCCTTCTCCTCTTCTAACTGCAAGCCCACTGCCAGTGGACAGGGTGGGTGTGGCCCCGGATGTCCCGAGCCCATGCGCAGGGGTGGCTCGGCAAGGTGCTCACCGGCCTCCTCAGTGCTGATGGTGAGCTCCTTGCTCGGCTCGCTGCGGCCAATCTTGTTGAAGGAATACATGCGGATGCTGTACACGGATGCCGGGTGCAAGTCCACGATGTTGGCCTGGTTGATGGTCGGGGAGATGTTGCGTGTGGACTGCTTGAAGTCCCAGGAATCTGGACAGAGGACACCCATTTCTAACCACAGCCAGGCAAACTCCAGGACCCCTCTCCAGCCTCAAGCAGCAGCACATCCCAACGTCAACTTAGATGACCAGAAGAGGTCTAGTTCACAGAGACTGAAGCAAGAGAGCCATCACAACTTCACAGAGGACCAAAGGGTTCTGTTCCATTAAGCTCAAGTGGCCAAGGGATGCCTGAGGATGGGAGCAGCAAATGCACTGCTTGGAAACTCAGGGAGCTTAACCCTTCTCTTCCCTGGGCCTCCTGGTGAACTCAAACCTCAGATGGGGGTCAGATGTCTCCTATGGTCCCTTCCAAGATCACCATTTGCTTGCTATTCCTGAGGGTCTGATTGGCCAGTGCCCTTGTTCCTGGTTTCTCAGACCACATCAGAGACCTGTTATAACTGTGAGACACCCCCTCAACCCATGATCCCAGTGCCAAGGGGGAAGCCAAGTCTTATACCCCTTTCTCCTCCTATGTGTGCTTCTGTATTGCCTTTCCCTGTGCATTTGTGTGGTGGTGGTCTTGACTGCTTCTTGGGCTGTCAGGGGGGACAAACCATGTGCTGGAGTCCCTAGGCAAACCCTACCCTTTCTCTCACCAGCAAGAGAATGGTCTCTGAGTCTTTACAGGCAGAAGCCAACAAAGGGATGAGCGCGTTCCCGATTCATCCAGGGGGACTGACAGCCCATTCCAGGGCTAATGTTTAGCAAAACTGCAGAATGTGAAAAATACCAGATAAATACCACTCAGGGATACTGTGACAGTAAACACTCTGCATCTCCAGAGGAATCCAGCCATTCTTTCAACGTATTTGTGCTGTGCACCTACCAGGGGATCCCAGACAGACATGGAAGGGGTTGCAGTCACAGCAATGCCTCAGCCTAGGACCTTCCAAACGCAGAATTCATAACCAGATTACGTTATTGGCACTTTGCTTTGAAAAGAAACAAAAAGGCAAAGCACAAGGAAACTAGCTGATAGTGGGGCTTAAAAATCTTCCCAGGGTGCGTCCTGATGTGACCATTCAGTCTAATTTTCCATGTCTTTTAAATCCACAGTAGAGGATTCTGAAAATTCTCAGTAGACAAGATTAAACTGTATTCACTACAGTTTGACCCGTAAATCAGGGAGGGAGGCTAGCACATTCTAGAACAAATTTTAGGAAGACTTTTTTTAAGCTAATGCCTGGTAAATCAGGAGAATTGGTTCACTAGAAAAGACTATCCCATCCCCCCAGCTTCTGGTTAATTGAGGTCTTGACGTTTTTCAAAACACCACTTTTAGCTACACAGGCTTGGCATCTGTGAAGGGCACTGGCCCAGCTCCCCATCTGCAGTTTTGCATTTAATGCTTTGGTTTCATGAGCCAAAGTCACAAATGGCAGACAGTGGATGCTCAGAAAAACAGTATTTTCTCCTTGTCATTTAAAACACCCCAACTGCCCAAGAGTCACTATGGCTGGCAGGTTAAGCCAGAATTGCAAATATGCAGGCTCCTACTGCTGCGGGTACTGCTTTGATTTGGGAGGAAATGGGCTAGTGTGCGGAGGCAGGTGTTCACTTCTCTCTGCGGCATTCTGGGAGCTGGTGCCATCTCACACATCATATATGATTTGCCTGTGTTTATAGGAGAGGGAGAGTGATCATGAGTCAGTGCATTCATTTTTGATGAGTGCGGCAGAGGAAGGAGACCACATGATGTGTCTGAAAACAGAGGGGCTAAAGAAAAGAGGTGCTAATACTTATCAAGCACCTGTGATGTGCCAGGTGCAGTGATGGACATGATTTACTCTTCCCTCCTTCCAATGACATCAGCACCATATCTCCACTGTATAGGTGATGCTCACATCATCAAGGCCGATTTCGCACTTGGCCTTTCAGGTGTGTTCAACGCTTAGCCCTCTCCCTTCCCGAAACACTTTTCTCTTGGGTTTCCTATTAAAACACTCTCTAGCTTTTCCTATTCTCTTGGGTCATCGCTTCACTTTGCAGGTGCATCTTTTTTACCTTACCATTAACGGTTCGAGTTCCTCAAGGCTCCATCCTAGGCTCTCCTCTCACTCCATACACTTTTCCCACCAGTGGCTTCTATTTCCATCTACACACAGATAAGCTCCCCGAAGGCAGGAACCAGGTCTAAAACTTTGCCCATCTTGCCCACTTGGCACACGTTGGGCACTTAAAACCCACTGTTGGTTTTAGATCAGAGCCACTTCGTTGTCCTGGACTTTGGACTTGCAGTTCCTCTGCATTTTGTAGTCACAAGAAGTACCCTTTGCCTTTCCCTCCCTTGCCTCCTTCAGCTGTCAGTCACAGGAAGGTTGGGGGGGGGGTGGATGCCCCAGAGAGTGGCCTCTTTTTGTTCTGCTTTTGCCAGTCATTTCCAGGTGGATTTGCCCTTGTGTTCCCAAATCATCTTTGATGTTGCCACAAAATGGCTCTCTCCCCATAGCGCCTGCAGGCTAACGCATCAGAGTCAAATCTGGAGGTCTCTAGCTGATTTTCCATACTTGATCACTGCCATCTCTCTGACCTGAATAGCTGAAATCAGGGGCCCTATTTTCTTCCCTTTCTTTTTCAGCTCTCAGAGTACTGAGCTGGCTTTGGTGAATATTGTCTCTTTTAATATTCCCTTTCATATAAGCCTGGCTTACCCAGATTAACATATTTCATTAAGGGCTCTCTCTCCCTTTCTTCATCAAAGGGTTTATGATGCAAAATATTCTCCTTAAAAATTAAGGAAGTGGCTGGGGAGATGTCAGTGCCTTCCACTCTGTGGGCTGCTTGCTGGGAGGGGACCCGGGGCCTTTGGTGTTTCAGGGGACACATTCACTGTAGAAGGGGGAGCAGTTTGGACGAAAGGCACGTCCGGAGCATTTAGCTGCCTGTGCTTAGGAAACAAATCCATTCTGCATCTCTGATTTCCTCCTTGCCTCACAGCTCAGAGCCCACCACGGCAATCTCCGCAGCACCGAGAAAAGGTTTCCTGGGTCACCACCACCACTCACCACATCCCGACACCAGACCCTCTCACAGCGCCACTCCAGCTCACACAGAACGCCACGCCACACCGGGCTGGCTCACCCCATGGTGGCTGACGGCGCGCACCACGAGGCTGCCTTCTGGGCTTGGAGGGCCATCCTCAAAGAACCCATCCCTGCTCCGTGCTTGGAAAACAGGGGTGAAATGTGGTGTCTGCATTTTTAAATCTGCACGGCGCCATCTGATAAATTCGTGTGGACGGTGCTATTTATCATTCAGCATTCATGTATTATTACCCTGCTGCCTGGGGCCAGGAGACGTCAGCGTGAGCGGGATGGCTTAGAAAGGGCAGACTTGGTAATTTCCCTTGGAAAATTAGCATGATGAGCAACATGGCAGAAAACCTGGCAAAGGCACAGTTGTAACACGGAAGGGGGTCGGGGCAGATGGTCCAGACCCAGGATGGGTGCGGTCTGGGGCAAGAGGAAGAGGGGAAGGGAGAGTGGGGCACAGGATGGGGACCCATGGAGGGTTATTCTGTGTCAGGCTCTGTGCTAGGCACAGGCACATAAGCCGTCACATTCACGTAATCCCTACAGCCACCTTGGATTATGTGTTATTGTCTCCACTGATAGGTAGAGATGCTCAAAGACCTTAAGTTGCTTGCCGAAGATCACACAGCCCTGACACTTGGTCAACCCAAGTCTTCTGCTTTGAGAATTGTTCTTCTTCTACTACTGCACCTGCAGGCAGAAGATCTACTCACACACACACACACACACACGCCCCTCTCTCCTTTGGGTCATCCATCCGTTCCCTAGGATACCTTTTACAGTTCTCATGTAATTCAGTTTGTGGTGTATTACACGTGATTGGATAATGCTTTGTAATGGTCCTGGAAGTGCCTTCGTGTGTGTGTGTGTGTGTGTGTGTGTGTGTGTGTGTG
>NW_020173774.1:3283843-3287631 GCF_003031525.2 Neophocaena asiaeorientalis asiaeorientalis
GTGTACACAGTGTTTATTCTCACTCCAACTGCATTGTAAGCTCCAAGGGCAACACTCTGTCTCCTTGTTCTTTCTCTTTCCCTACCACGTGGCTGGTGCATGATTCTGCAAGATTATTATTGGCACTCAGTACATGTTGCTGACTGACAGACACATATTTCAGCCTGCAAGTCCCACAGGACTATAAATTGCCGCATGAAGTATTTGAGTTAGAAGGAGGAGAGGAACTTACATTTTTTAAAGGTTGACTATAGCCCCATGCTAGATGCTTTCTCTTTATTCCTCGAAGCAATCCCACAAGGTAGGCATTACTGTTTCCCCCTCACAGACAAGGAAGCTGTGCTATGTTCACAGCCTCTGCCTGACTCCAATATGGTAATTCACTGCAGTTCCCACGGGATTCCTTTTCCTAAGTGCCAGGATAGATGCCCGTCTGAGTGGGGTGGCCTGGAGTAGTCCTACCTAAAGACAGGAGAAAGGACCAGCCAGCTTCTCTGCGCTTGTGATCCTGTGATTTATTTTGCTTTTTTTCTTTTCTTTACAGGTGCAAAGCCCTTGTGGATGGGAGAGTCTGAGGTTGAGTTTTCATTACCCTCCTCTCCACCTTGCCATCCATCCTGGCTCTGGGGTGGGGTATGGCCATTCCTCATCTTTCAGGAGAGCCAGAGGGGGTGGGGGGAAGATGTGGATGAGCTCTGAAAATAGCATCTTCCCTGCCCACCTCTCCTTCTGCACCGCTCTCCAGATGTGTGATGTTCTCAGCTTCGCCCTGCTGAGCAGTGGCCCAGGAAAGGTTTCCACACATTGGAGGGTGGCCAGTGGAGGGGGCCGTGTGGGCAACGGGGCAGCATGGGGGAGGAGGGCAGAGGGGCAGTCAAAAGGAGCAATAGGGGAGGGGCCCGAGTGACAGCCCAGGCATCCACTCCCCGCCCCCGACAGGCCACATCATCCAGGCAGGCTGATGCTGGCCCATCTTTCTGGCTCCTGGGGAGCTTGTGCCCAGACTCGGGAAGCCTCGAGGAGTGAGATGAACACAGTGGGCTTCCTCTCCTCCCCGTGGCCTCTGCCTCCACTGAGGCCCGGCCACCGCTCATCACCTGTCCCAGATGCAGGGCTGTGGCAGCCTGCTCACTCAGCTTCTGGACGCCTCTCCTTCCTGTTGACACCTGATGACCCTTTTCAAGGTGCCATGCCAAGTCTCTCTCTGGGACCTCAGGCATTGTTAGTAGCTCTCAGTGACCTTCCCCAAGGAAGTAAAAGCTCAGCCCAGAGCCGCCTCCGCTCCCCCAACCTGGAGCCCAGAGCACATTTTAGTCTTGTTGACCAGGAACTGGGTCTGTGAACCCTCTGCTAGCCGTGCTGCTCCCTGCAGAGCACTGCATCGTACTGGGGCTCGGCCGTTCCCGTCTCCCTGAATCTAGGCCTGTTAGTGTTCCATCTTCTCCCAGCTCAATGGAGTG
The DNA here is from genome assembly GCF_003031525.2 of Neophocaena asiaeorientalis asiaeorientalis. Classification (NCBI taxonomy): domain Eukaryota; kingdom Metazoa; phylum Chordata; class Mammalia; order Artiodactyla; family Phocoenidae; genus Neophocaena; species Neophocaena asiaeorientalis. The sequence continues at coordinate 3,285,304 of NW_020173774.1, forward strand.
TCTACAGGGACCGGGGGCACAGTCCCTCCTCCTCTCTACGGCCCGCCTCCTGCACTGAGAGTGACCTCCCAGGGGCGCTGGCTGTGAGCTGACTTTTCTCCCCAACTGAACTGTAGGCTTCTGAGGGCAGGGTCCCTCCTTGCTGAAACCTGTATCAAGGATGACGAACCCAGTGCCCCAGACATGGTGGCTTCTCAAGAGGCGAATACAGCTCAGAGATTTGCTGTGGACGCTATGCCAGGTGCTGTCACTCTAGGGGAGTGGACAGCCAGCTGGCCAATGACCATGTGCTATGCTAAGGAAGAGAGGAAGGGTCTGGAAAGCTTCTGAGGGAACAAAACCTTGGATCTATGTTAAGACCTGGAAGATGAGTTGGAGTTGGTGGGAGAAGGGGGCTGGGGCGGCTTGAGCTTTCCAGACTCTCTTTCTGTGTCTTATTTTAAGATTATTTTGAAAAGCTTTTCTGGGCTTATGGTCTTGAATTCCGAAGGTATGAAAGAACCCAAAAGGAGGAGCCTGCTCCTCGTCCTCTCACTCCCGTGTTGGGAGTGAGGGGGCAGCCCCCTGTTGCTGTACCTTCTAGAGAGAGTCACACAGATACAAACATGATCGCTCTTTTTTGGCTTGGCCTCTTGTCCAGGCCTCTTGTCCCCTCCTTGCCATTCTTGCCACATGACTGTGGGTCCCTTGTTTCCCCAGAGACCTAGGGGTCCATTGTTCACTCTGCTCTACATGGCTTCACAGTGGCGGGCAGCCTCAGGAGCTAGCTAGGGTCCCAAGGGAGGGATCTGGGAGGGCTTCTTGGAGGAGGAAACTTAGACCTATGCTTTTCCAGGGACTCCCATCCCCCAGTGACTCATTCTTGGCAAGGACCAGCTCTCTGACTCCCAAGCATGTCCATCATCCCACACCAGGAGTGCCTAGATGACCCAGTGAAACTGTGACGTCTCTGACCCCACAGATACAGCCCATAGCCCCCTGGCTCAGGGCCTTTAAGTTGCTTTAAATCAGACCACCCTATGGACCTGCCCAGGGACAGTCCTGGGAAAAAGGGGCTGACACCCCCTCCCCATCAACTGAGGGTCCCCCTGTTTGCCCCCAGGGTTCCTAACCTGACCAATGTTCCTCCCTTTGGAAGACACAGGGGCTTGTGTGTCTGCCTTAGATGGGCAGCCCTGACACCCAGGGGCTGTCCCACAGAGGGGCACCGTCCCGGCACACGGTGCAAGGGGTCACAGCAGGCCCAGCCCTCACCCACCTGATTTGTTCTTGTATTCAATGTCAAAGCCCGTGATGATGCTGTTCCCGTCAAATCGCTGGGTCCAGCGCAGGTTCATGCTCCGGGCCTTCACCTCCCGGATCTCCAGCTCTGGGGGGTCGGGGGGTTCTGGGGGGTGGCAGGGGAAGGAGGCAGAAGTGAGGATGGCAGCAGAGAGCTTGGCCTCCTGCCGACCCCTACAGAGGACCAGGGATCTGCCCTGGGGGAGCCGTGTCACCTGTGATCCACCCAAGGGCCCTGAGCCCTGGAGTTCAGGCAAGGCAGGAGGGGGTGAAGGGTGCCCAGCAGCAGGGCTCAGAGGCAGAGGGGGGCCTGCTCGGTTCCTGCTCTGCTCCCCTCTCTTCCTTAGCCCCTTTCCTACTTTCCCCCATGCAGAGCTCCCAACTTTTCCCAGCTTGACTTTCCCTTCCCATCCCTCCTGCAGGGTCTGCGCCCACAAATCCAGGCCCTCCACTTCTGGGAGCAGCAGTGTCTCCACAGGGGCCGCAGCCATTGCAAACCTCGCTGTATGCAGTGTGCCTGGAAAGACCCTATCACCCCACTCTGGGCAGGAAGGAGGGTGGATGGAGCTTTTCCTCAGAGCTGTTTCTGGCCAGCCTCCGCTAGATGTGAGCAGTGTCCCTGCTCTTGAGGGGAGTTGGCAGTGAGAGCCGGGGTCCCAGGGAAAGGGGCTGGGGGCGTGGGGCAGGTGAGGTACCTTGCACCGTGAGTTGGATCAAGCCCCGGTCCTCCCCGTACGAGTTGATGGCATGGCAGCTGAAGAACACAGAGTCCCCACGGTCAGCAGGCTTGAGCTGGGAGGCAGCCGGCAGGGGCAGAGGGCAGCGGCAGGGAGAGAGGGAGGAATGGGGAGAGTCTTTTAGAGCTGGTCTGCTGAAGGGGGCCCATCTGCCCAGGGATCAGCAAGGCCACCTTCTTCTGGGAGGGGACCCACCAGGGGTTTGTCAAGGGCTCCTCTTTCCAGAAAGTTCAAAGGATGGAAGTGTGGAAGAGTCCCTGCAGGGAGGCCAGCTCAGGAGTTCCAAAAGAGGGAGGGGCTGAGGGGGGGG
>NW_020173774.1:3287686-3357183 GCF_003031525.2 Neophocaena asiaeorientalis asiaeorientalis
CAGGATAGAGGGAGGGGCTGAGAGGGTCCAGGAGGGAGGGAGAGGGCTGAGGGCATCCTGTGCGGAGGGAAGGCGGGGCTGGGGGTGTCCTGGGAGGGGCTGGGGATCCCACACATTTAAAGGTGAGGAGTTGTCAGAAAGGGGACAGAGTGAGGTTCTAAGGCAGAGGTTGGTGGATGAAGGAGGGAAAAGGAGAGGTAGTTTTTGGGGTGGAGGAGGGGCTCCCAGACTCCCCATTCACCTCCTTTGGATACAGATGCAATAGCTGTGGGCTCCCCACTTTCTGAGACTGGGGCGTGGGTGCTCACCTTCAGCGTGGAGACCACTTCGTCGCCGTTGTCCTTGGTGGCGATGGCATACCGCATGACGCGGTCGGGGTCGATGACCGTGTCCCCCTTCTCCCAGCGGATGATGATGGGCCGCTCTCCCCGCGCCGTGCAGTTGAGCTCCTTGGCGTGGCCCTTGATGGCGATGGTGGTGTTGGGGTGGGAGGTGATCATGGCCGGGACTGGGGAGGGGAGGAGGCCCAGGAGGTCCCAGTGAGGGCGAGGGAGGCCAGCCCCCAGCGCCGAGGCCCCGCCCCCCGCTGCCCCTCCCCACAGAGCACCTCATGCCCAGCGAGAGGGTCTAGTAACAGTTGGGGGAGGGTACAGAAAACCCCACTGCCTGTCCCTTTCTCCCCAGCCCACCCACGACTGGGGCAGCCTCTCTCTTCACCAGGGGTTCTGATATTCCATGGACCCCTTTTCAGAATCTTTTAAAACGCGTAATATACATAAAATGACAAAGGAAACCAGATATGCTGAAGTATGGTTATACCAGTACGAACATTCAAAAGCAAACATCACATATGTTCTGTATTCCTCTTTATGAAATAAGATCTAGTGCTGGATCGTATTAGAACCATTTTGTAATAGTGATGAGCACAGATGATATTTTGGGGTATCTGCCAGGGCTGTGGTATGAAAATACCTATTGGTCACAGTCACAGGTGCTGCTACTGCTGTGGCTTGTTGCTTACGTTCAAAATGGAAGAAGTACAAAATTTCAGTTAAGTTAGTGAAAAAAGAAGTTAGTGAAAAAAAATAGGCCATTTCACCCCAGCCCCAATTCACGGACCCCTTGAATTGGATCCATGCACCTTTGGCGGGGAGGTCTGTGGACCCTGGGTTACACGCCTGGTGCCTCTGCTTTGTGTCCATGGCTCGAGCTCTCTCCACAGCGGTCAGCTGGCTTACCCCCTGCTTCTAGGCAGCAGGCCCCTCCCAGACAGCTGAGAAACTCTCCTGTTCTTCCAAACAAAATGCAACAGAAAACCCTGGCTAGCAGCACCGTAGTTAAGAACCTTCAAGCCCGCTAACAGGTTCCCCCATCCCCCATCCCCCAACCAACGACCTGAGAAAATCGTCATGAAACAACCAAGGCCCTGGCTGGCCGTCAGGAGAGCCCGCCCACTGCCCTCACAAGAGGCACCTCAATCCCGACCCTCCTCCAGGCCTTAGCACCGTGGGCAGCAGCAGGAGGAGGGTGGGGTAGAGGGAAAAATGGTCTCGGGCCAGTGACATCCTGTCCCCTTTTTCTCCCATCAACTCAACAAACATGCATCCAGCACCTATGCCATTACGCGGCATGGTGCCAGGCTTGGGGGAGACAGGGTCGTTGCCTCCTGGGAGGATGGGTCAAGGCGAGGGGGAGGTAGGCACCTGTGCGAGCAACATGAAAATAAGGAAAATGGGATGAGTTTTTCAAGGAGGTAGCAGGAGAAATTAATTTTGGCGGAGGAGTGTCAGGGAAGGCGTCACCCAGCCATTCAACGAGCATTGATGGAGCACCTACTAGGTGCCAGACCTTATGCTGGGTTCTGGAACCAACAGTGCACAGGACAGACCCAATCTCAGGGAGCTTTGCTGCAGTGGTGAGAACAGACAACACAGTAGGAGTTCCAGGAAAGATTGCTAAGCACTGTGCTAGAAGTGCTCACCATCTGACGTGGCAGGATACACATGGGGAGAAAGGGTCCCCTAAGCGGTGGAAACTGCTGGAGCAAAGGCTCAGAGGCAGCGATGTGCAGGGCAGATCCCAGAGAGATAAGAGATCTGATGCAGCTGGAGGACTGTCCTTGTCCTTGCCATTTCCTCACCACTTTCCTGGGAAACCTTGCCTCTTAGAGTACAGGTCCCCAGGGCTCTCGTCTCCAGAGGAGTGCCCATGAGCCATGCTGGAGTACACACATTAGGGGGCACTGTGGCTGACTGCAAGAATCAGACAGCATTTCCCACCCCCGCATTGCGGGAAGGACCCCTGCTCACAATGAGGTCTGCAGAGTAGACAGCCACCCCCTCACTGGCCTGCTTGGGCCATGCGACAAGAGGATGCTCTGTCTTCTCTCTCTTTACACCCCCCCCCACCCTGGAGGCTCCCCTCTGGGGCACCGCATCCCTGCTCCACTTCTGTGGATGCCCCTTTCTTTCCCTCCTAGCATCCTCAGGATTTTTCTCCCCTCCAGTTTTGTTTTGTTTTGTTTTTGGCTGCCTGCCTGGCTTGCGGGATCTTAGTTCCCTGACCAGGGATTGAACCCGGGCCCCCTGCAGTGAGAGCTCAGAGTCCTAACCACTGGACCACCAGGGAAGTCCCTCCCCTCCAGTTTTAAACACCTACTCAGACAACATTCTTCCCAGCAAACTCTCCAGGGTCCTCTGACTTCTAAGGACAAATAAGCCTTTGGAGAAAGGAAGGAAGGCATGGAGCTGTAATAGTGTGACCTGAGACGCCAGCCAGCGGGTGAGGGGACATCTGGAACAGGTCTGGGGGATGAAGGGTGGTTTCTGGCATTCCCTGAAGTCACCATGCAGCCAGCCACCTCCTCTGCCTTCTGTCATGTGGGACTGGATCCTGAGGGCAGCTCTGGCCCCTGGCCCCTGCAGCAGCATCTCAGCACAATCCCCAGCCCCGGCTCATCATATAATGAAGCAGATACATTTTATAATGCACGGCGTCACACCAGTATACAATAAAACGTGGAACACAAATAACAAGGTGCAACTTATAATGAAGAAAAAGCCTGCAGTCAGAGACATCGAGTATGAATTATTGACTAAGGTTTTACACTCGCAAGGATGTGTGGAGGAATATTTTTCTATCAAAGATTTGCATAATTCACTCGTATGGACCTGGGTGGAATACAGAGTAAGATTTTACATCAACAAGTCGGGCCTTGCGTTGCAGAAGCCTCCATTTTTCCTGGAGGATTGAAATGCCGGGATGTGGCGGGAGGGGCGCATGAGCTGTTTCTGCTCCCCGCAAAGTGAATGGTCAGAGACTGGGGCCCGGCACCCTTGCTTGGCCTGAGCCCTGAGGCCTTCCTGGGGAAGAGGAGGCCTAGCTCTCAAGAGGCTGCCGCTGAAGCCACAGACGAGACGGGGGTGTTCATGCTGAGGGGTGTGTGCGTGCGTGTGCGTGTGCGTGAGCGTGCGCGCGCGTGTGAAGGGGGATGGGGGCAGGGTCAAGCCTCAGCGTAGGTCACAGGTCCAAAGAAGGAAGGGGAAATGATGAGTCTTCATTTTGGGTAGGAGGACCTCAAGGCTCTGCACCGGAGTGAGAAACTGGCAGCTCATCCCTGTCTTGCTCTCCAGGTAGGGCTGTACCAGCCTGTCCAGGGCCTGTGTGTGAATCATAAAGGCACCCCTCTGGCTGGATGCAACATGGTGCTGGGAGCCACGGCTTGGCCAGTGGAGCAGGGACCGGGCACACTTTACTTGCCCCTTAGGCTCTGTAACTTTGAGCAGCGCACAACCTGTGTATGCATACATGCCCCTCCCACCTCACAGGGTCTTCCCAATCAGGTTTGTTCAAAGAGACAGACACAGGGGCAACCAGAGACCACAGGGCCTCAAGAACCCACTTGGTCCTTCAGCCCTGAGTATTAAACACAGCTGGGGCCAGGGGGTGGGCTCCCTTCACCGTTGTTATGGCAGCAAACAGCATGCAGCAGAACCCGATGTTCTCCTCACAGCCCCGCAGCTCAGGGCAGGTTCAGGGGAGCTCCTCTGTGCAGAAGATACTGCTTCTGTGGACCCCACCCAGCTTCAAGAGCTTGGGGGCCAGACGGACGTGTTTCTACCCAGCTATGTGGTCTTTAATACAGGCTACTTGACTTCTCCGAGCCTCAGGCTCATTATGGGTACTATTCCCACCCCAAGCGGCTCACGCTCCTCTCCTGTTCCAAGAAAAGCATCAGATAAATACACGCACACCTTAAGATGTTACTTGCCATCTATTTTACAGAATCGCAGAGTCCTAGAGCTGCAGAGCCCACATAACGTTCAGCATAGTCGCTACTAGCCACACGCGGCTATTGGCCACTAGAAACGTGGCCAGTCCAAACTGAGATGTGCTGTGACTGTAAAGTACACACTGGATTTCAAAAACACAGGAAGAAAAGGGAAGAATGTAAAATAGCTCCTTAATAATTTTACAGTGATTACATGTTAATATTTTAGATATATTGGGTTACATAAAATATACTATCACAGTGAATCTCACCTGTTTCTTTTTATTTTTTTGAACATGTGACAACTAGAAGATTTTAAATTACATAGGCGGCTTGCATTTTGTTTCTATTGAAGGGCACAGGTATAGATCATCTACACAGACCCTTCGTTTTACAAATGAAGAAACTGAGGCCACGCAGGGAAGTGATTTGCCCCGGTCATACGAATAAAGAGCAACAGTTCTTAAAAGTGGACAGATGGGAGAGGCGATACATAACGTATGAGGCTCTAACACTAGTGGTGGAAGATGAACTGATGCCAGGAGAACTAGCGCCCAGGTCTTCAGAACATAGAATGACAAGCTCTAAATTACTCGTGAAACATCATGTCTCGTTCTGGGCTCTCTACTTGATGGAGGACATTGACAAGCTGGAGTGTGACCAGGAAGATGGACAGACTTCAAGCCATGCCATTTGAAGAGTGGCTGGAAACTGGGAGCGTGTAACTTACAGGCAGTTGGGTGGGACAACAGCTCTTCAAAAGGGGGAAGGCAGACCTCCTGTTTGGCCTAAGAAGGAATTTTCCAATAGTTTTGGCTGTTTAGGGAAAGGGCTGCCGTGGAGGCAGGGAGCTCCCCATACTAGACCACCTGGGCAGCGTGGAGAAGATTCCAGGACAGCGCAGAGAAGATTCCATGTCTTTGGGCCCCTGCGGGTGTCCAGGTCTCAGGAGAGAGGAAAGATGGTCTGGGAATCCGGCTCATTATTATGGGAGGATTCTGTGAGCATACTCTTCTTGCGTATAGGGGTCTTCAGCCCCTCATCCTGGGCAAGAATCAGAGACAGACCCTGTCCAGGCCTCCAAGGGCCTGGGTGCCCTCCTGAGCCCACAGACCAGGGGCCTCCGCCCTCCTGGCTGCTGTACTTAACAAGGCAGCCCCCTAATAGAGGGGAGCCCAGGGCAGCAGGTGCCCAACCTATCTGCTCTCCTTGTCCCTCCATCTCTCTCTTGCTTCTTGCTCTGGACCACAAAGTCGCTCTGCTTCACTGAATCACAGTGGTAAACATAGTTGAATCCTCACTGCACCGAGACCTGGCTGTGCTCCAGAGCACTTCCTGGGTTGAAGGCAGACCCCAGGAATTCCCTAGAGAGATGTTCGTGTGCGGTCACCCGCAGGAGCACACACACACACACACACACACACACACACACAGAGGCAATGTTAAAAACACCCCCAACGGATGGTCACACAGTCACCCTCACAGCCTACACTCTGACACCCGTACCGTAAACTCACACGTGGTGTCGTCATACAGGTAGCCTGATGCAACTGTCAATTGCATGTCAATATCCTGATGTGATTGTCTAACACATATCTACTCACAGCCCTGCGTCACATAAGCGCACCCTCCCTCTACACACACACACACACACACACACACACACACACACACACACACTTTTATGGTTGCCTTTTACTGGGAACTTCCCATGTACCATGTGCTGGCAGTATTCTAGTACTTTACATGAATTAAGTCATGTGGGTAGGTACTGTTATTATTCCGCAGCTCCAAAGCCTGGGTCCTGATGTATTTCTTAACCAAGCACCATGGCCTTCCTGTGCCCACAATGCCCCTGATGGAGCAGGCAGTCTGCTGGATGCCTTGGCCTCTTGGTTCATTGCTTACTGGCCTTCCCCAAAAACAGCCATGAGAAGTAAGTCTTATGATAGTAAGAAGGCAGTTTTTCCCTCTTTAAGCCTGTCCTACTGTAGGGGCTGGCCACCTCTGGCTGTCTGTCTGTCTGCCATGCATGCACAAAGAATCTGGCTTTAGGAAATGGAATTTGGTTGTCAGCAAAACGCTGTGGCTTCTCTATGGTGGGCAGCCTCAGCCGGCCTCTCCTAGGGCAGGTGTCAGGGACTGCAGCTTTAGGGGAACGGGCAGGAAAGCCAGGGAGGGGGCGGGGACTGTATGCACAGGGCTGAGTTCTGCGTGACAAGTGCTAATAGCAGCCGCAAAGGCAACACAGTGCTCCAGTAGGACACAGGAGGCTTTAATGAGATACAACTTCTCTGCTTTCCTGCAGTGTAATTCAATTAACAGCCAGGGAAACCTAATTTCTTTTTACAAAGAGGGGTGCAGTAAGAGATTCTCTGGGGACTTGGGAGCAGGGAGGGGCTGGGCTTAAGGGCATCGAGGAGACCCAAGTGGGTGAGCTGCCCCTTAATACATAGCTCCTTCCAACACAGTTCCTTTAGGTGGGGAGGGTGGGCTCTTCCCTGGGATCCTGTGGAAGGTCCTGGGGTGAGCTGGGGTAAATTCTGGTCGAACCCAAAGGGGCTTCCTGATGACTCCCAGGGCCCTTCCCTGACACCCCATGTCACTGCAGATACCCCTCCTCTGGGCATTGAGTGTCCCTGGCATGGCACATGTCATACTGCAGTGTCCTTGGCTTTGACTGTGAGACTCCAGGGTAGGAGCAACCCTGTTCAGGACTTAGCATGTTTTTGTGGAAAGAAGGCAGGCTCCCCCAGTGCCCTGGGGCAGCCTGCCCTGGTCCACAGACTCACTCCAGGGCAGGGAGGAGCCTCTCTGGGCCTCTGGCTTGCAGGCCACGGCCTTATAGCCCTCCAGAACTCCCAGATTTCCTCCTCCTGGATCCAATGGGGCTTTACTGGCTGAAGCCACAGAGGGGAGAAAGGCACCAGCCTCCACAGTGGACTCACCCCCCTCCTCTCGCTCCAGGGCCCTCCTGGGGCAGCAAGCCGAGGGGAGAGGAAATCAATTTCAGAAACAAGACAGTTGTCAGAATCCAATGTAACCGGTTTCTGTCTGTGAAATTACTCACAGGCCGGCTCCTGTCACCCCCAGGTCCTGCCTGGACCAGCTGCTATTTACATTTTAATTTGATAAAATGTAAATTTTGAGAGGCTGATAGATTTTTAAAACACCACAAGACAGCTCTGCTTCCTCACTCCCCCCCACCCCTTCCCCGAGCATCCACAGACTTTCTGACCAACCCCCAGGATTGGGGATGGAGTTCTAAGGCCCCTAGACCCTGCCATGGGGATTATAAACTCTGCACCTACTCGGCCCCTCCTTTACCGCTCCAGCTTCCCTCTTCTCTGGGATCCCACCCATAAGCTGGAGTGGGCCGATCTTTGCAGTTTACAGAACACCAGAACATCTTTTATCAGGAGCTTCATTCCTGTTAAGGAGGTAGCCTGGGGGCTTTTAGCCCCCAGAGTATCAGTGAGGAAATGGAGGCTCAGAGAGGCTAAGTGTTTTGTCTAAAGTCACACAGCTGGTGAGCGGCAAGAAGCACCAGCCCCAAGTCCCCTGACAATTCACCGGCACCCTTTCCTCTGCTTTCATCCAGGCTTCTCCTTCTGCCTGGTGGACTATTCTCCCACCTTGGGCTTTGTCCCAGAAGTAGGAAGCTGGGTGGGAATGACACGATGTGGAGGAATCCTGGGGGCAGTGCAGGAGGCTGAGAACTGGAGGGCTGGGCCCGTGGGGCAGGAGGTCAGTCCAGGGCCAGCTGGGGCTGGGGGCAGGAGTTGGGGGGCGGCGATTCGGGCCTTCTCTGTCTCTGTCACCCTCCCTCTCTTCCGCCTGATGATAGGAGCTCAGCTGGTGTTTCTGACAGTCCCCAAGTCACCAGGGAGGGAAGATTCAGTTACGAATACCCAAAGGCGGAGAGCAGTGTGTGCAGGAAGGAGGACATGGAAGAAGAAGGACATGAATGCCACCAGCTGCTGGGAGAGGCCTGATAAAATGGGAAACAGGTGTGGAATGTTGCATTCCAAAAGGAAGCCTGGGGTACTTCTTAACCCCATTCGTGGGCACCAGTGAACGATAATCCTAGAAGTTCACATTATTGCAGGCTTACTATTTGTAGGCACTATTCTGTATTCCTTTACAGGCGGTAACTCATTTAATCCTCAGAACAACCCTGTTTTTATTCCCACTTTACAGATGGGGAAACTGAGGCTTAGAGAAGTAAGTTGCCCAAGGCCACACAGCTAGTAGGCAGCAGAGCCAGGATTCAGGGCATCTGTGGTTTTAGCCATGATGCGCCACTGGTCAGAGAAGGGCAGGAGGCAGGGGGGCAGGATGGGAGTGCAAAGAGTCCAGTTTCTCTGAAGAGAAATGCAGCCAAACTGGGGGCGAAGCAGATTGGTCTGGGAACCCGGACACCAAGGTGTTAGGCTGTTCTGCTCTTCTAGGTGGGTGGCCTGGGGGAGGGGGTTGAGGAGCTTTTCACAGGGTCTGAGGGGAGAACCCTAGTGCTGGATGACCCTCCTCTTCCATCCCCATTCAAGTGGATATCCCTCTGGTCCTTCCACCGCCTCAGGCAGGACAACCTCAAGGCCGATAAGGTTGGAGGAAGGGCAGCAAAGTCAGGGTATTCTTCACCAACCTTAAGGACGGGACTTGACTGTCTCAGGAAGTCCTTCTGAGAGTCTAATCGAAATCTCTCCAAGAGTCTCGTAGAGTTTTTTGCTAAAAAGGATGCTTTCTCTGGCACGCTAAAATGCTTTACTGGATGTCCTCCTCCTTGCCTTTGGGAGAGGATTTTCCAGGGGACAGCGTGTGCCCTAAGGCTCTAGAGACCTCTGCACACCACCCTGCCATGGGAGAAGGGAACCTCCCAGCTCAGAGGCTCTCATCTCCTTTTGTTTCCAAAAGGATTACAGGCACCCATCTGAGGGGAGTGGGCCCCTCCTTCCCCCCAGCTCAGCCCACTCCCCCCCCTCCCTCCCTCCAAAGGCTTGTGTCTCTGCTCCTTGTTAACAAGATCCTGACAAGAAACGCAGCCCTGTTTGGCAGTGTGAGATAAGCTGCCACAAAGGGGCATTGTTGGCATCTGGGGTGGTTGCCTGGGGAGGGGCGGGGTGGGTGGGAGAAGCTCTTTGCGCTCCGCCCTGGCAGCCGCTCCAGGCTTCCCCTGGGGAAGGGCTGGTGCTGGGGGAGCCTTCTGGTGCCTGCCTTGTTTTTCCCTTCTTAAAGAGCCAGGGCCTAGCGTTGTTAATTTGATTGCACCCACTTTGGCTTCTTGTCTCCCCTGATTAGCCAAGCTCCACCTGAAGCATGAGATTAATTTAAATTGCATGGAAGCAATCAACCTTGGCTCTGAGAGCTGGTGGGGAGATGCCAGGGGACCCTAGCTGTCCACTGCCCGTGTACGTGGGGAGCAGAACCGACAAACAGTGTATGTGTGAAGGGGGTGGGACGCGGGTCAGGGACAACTGTGGGGCTTTTGAGACCTGGACTGCAGCCCTGTTTCTGCTGCACGGTGGGCCCAGCTGAGACCCTCAAACTCACCAGGTCTTGCTTTCTCCGGCCATAAAATGGATCAGTCAGTCCCTCTCTTGACTGCTTGCCAAGGAGCATAAACACAGGGTCGGGGCCTGGGAGGTGGGGGTATTATTCTCACATGAGGGTAGGACTCGGTCCTCCACTGCCTCTGGTCTTCTACTCTGCCCAGCATCTCAGAAAAGTGATAGTAATAATGAAAACAGCTAATGTCTACTGAATGCTTATTATGTGCCATGCACCCTGGTTAATGCTTTACATGAATTATTTCATTAAATCCACCCCCCAACCCTAGGAGGTGGGTCGTGTTTTTATTCCCATCTTAGAGATGAGAAAACACTCAACTCTGAAATGACCCCGAATATCCGAATCCTTTCAGAGACAAAAGGAGACACCACCATCTTTCTTTAATTACTTGGAAGGTAGTATTTAGGGGTCATTGCTGTGAATACCCTAGAGCTGGGGTCACCAAACTTTTTCTGCAAAGGACCCACAGTACGTGTCTTAAGCTTCGCAGGCCATAGGTCTCTGTTTCAACGACTCAACTCAGTTGCTGTAGCTCGAAATCAGCCATGGACAATAGGATACGAAGAATGGATGTGGCTGAGCTCCAGCAAAGCAGGTGGCGGGCTGGATATGGCCCTTGGTCAGTTTGCTGACCACTGCTCCAGGGTTAGTGCACAGGAGAAGCTTGGCTTGTCGACTCTCAACAAAGAAGGAGGTTCTGTTAGGAGGCTGGTTGCATTCAGACAAGAGCAGTTGTAGGATATTGGAAAGGAGAGCACTTCAGCTTCCAGAGTTCTGGAAAGCATGCAGTTATGGATAATAAATCACTGGGCTTGGGGATTGTTGTGGTTTGAACTGTGTCCCCCAAAAAGATATGTCCAGTCCTAGATCCTGGTACTAAGGCAGGAGATAGATGGGCCCCAGGCTGAACAGTTTCTCCCCTGTGGACAGAAACTCCATAATAGCAGAAACTCCATAAAAGCAGGATGATGGAGGAGGCTGGGCCCTGCCCAGATGGAAGATAAGAGACCACATATTCCTCATTCTTGAAATCAAGGGGACCTCCCCAGCTACACATGCGCAGAAAGGCTCCGTGGAGGTCAAAGAGGGAGGGGGTGCCACCTCATAGTACATGATGCCAACTACCCATAGGCCTCTTCACTAGAATCCATCTTGGCTAAGAGATGCGCACGCACACAGGGGAGGACCCTGAGATAAACCAAATACGGACTCAGAACCAGGCAAAGCAAGATGACTGGCCAAAGGAAACCCAGAAGAAATGCCACATAAAAGTGATTTAAACTGCCACGAGTGAGCGACTCTCTCTCTCTAGGCCCGCCCATGTGTCTATCCAAATGTACTGTACTCTTTTTCCTCCTCATAAACACTTTACTTGCTTCACTACTTTCCGTCTCTGTGTGGAAATTCATTTCTTCATAGCTGACGGGCCAGGGCCTTGTCGCTGGCCACTGGTCCCTGGTAGTCTGGTGGCTAGGATTCAGCACGCTCACTGCCGCTGCCTGACCTCAATCTCTGGCTGGGAATCGAAATCCTGCTTCAAGTTGTTGCAGGCCGAGGCCACATGAGATCAGGACCTGTGAATGTGACCTTATTTGGAAATAGGATCTTTGCAGATATAATTAAGATGTCTTACTGGAGTAGGATGGGCCCTTAGTCCAATATGACTGATGTCCTTATAAGAAGGGTAAGGGAGACACACACAGAGGGAAGATGGTTTGAAGACACCAGGGGAGACAGAGGCAGAGACTGGAGGGATGCATCTATAATCCAAGGGATGCCAAGGATCGCTGGCAGTCCCCAGAAGAGGCAAGAAAACATGTTCCCTAAGAGCCTGCGGAGAGAGCACAGCCCTGCTGACACCTTGATTTGGGATTTCTAGCCTCCCAGAACTGTGAGAGAATACAGTTCTGTTCTTTAAGCCATCCAGTGTGTGGTACTTTGTTACAGGGGCCCTAGGGAACGGATACAAGGTTCCAGTGTGTGACAGACATTCCCTGTGCAGCGTTTCCAGGAGGACAGCCACAGCCTGTCCCCATGGAGCTGGAGGGGGCTTCCTGAGGTGGGAGGTTGTGGGCTTTACCCTCTCTGCTCCGTGGGGAGCCCACCCCCGTTACACCCCCAGCGCCACGGACAGGCTGGCAGCAGGCGAGCAGTGGCAGGAGTGTGCCCGGGCCACAGTGCCCTTCCCCGCAACTTCCACCCCAGCACCTGGCCCTGGGATGCACACCCGCTGCCCATGAGCAGTGCAAGGAGGAAGTTTTCTCCAAATCTCGACTTTGCCAGGTCTCAAGTCTCCGTAGACCTGAGGCCCACGTGGGAGCCTGACGGTGTCCTGAGGACTGGGTGGGGCTGGGGTCAGGGCTTGGGTTGCCGGGGAAAGCCCACCCGTGTCATCCTTCCCGGCCCAGGATAGGACAGCCGTTAGTCACACAATGACTCCTGAGTCACCTGGCGAGGTGGGAGCTGTAGGGGTCACTGGGTCCAGCACACTGCTCTGAGTAGAAATCCTGGCAGAAAGGCAGCCAGGGTTCGGCTGCGCCAGGGCACCCCCAGCACGAAGCAAACATGTCATCTCTCCACTCCCATTTTTAAAAAAAAAATTTGGTTGCCCTGGATCTTAGTTGCAGCTCGCCAGCTCCTTAGTTGTGGCGCGTGAGCTCTTAGTTGTGGCACGCGTGCGGGATCTAGTTCCTGGACGAGGGATCGAACCCGGGCCCCCTGTATTGGGAGCGCAGAGTCTTAACACCTGCGCCACCAGGGAAGTCCCGCCACCTCCTTCATTTGTACTGGTGGCACCGTCATACTTATCCCGTAGCCTGGAGCCCTTGACTCTCCCCCATCCTTTTCCCAGTTCATCATCCGGGCTGGCACCTGTTCCTTCTCAGCGACTCTTAGGCTCCCCCTTTCTCTCCATTCCCTGCTCAAGACCCGAGGAGCATATCCAGACTTCGGCGCCACTATCCATCCCCTCATCCCCAGCCCTCCTATCAGACGTCCTCCCCACCGCCTCCCACGCCTTCCACCTGCCCGTTCTCCTTTCTTCCCTTTGTTGATCCAAAGCCTACCTATTCCTAAGGTTCCACCGGAGTCCTGCTCCCCTAGAAAGCTCTGTCTGACCATGTCTGTCCACACTGGGTTTTTCCTTCTCAAACCCAGCACTGCACGTGTAACCCCAGACCTTTCTATTTTTTTAAAAAAAAATTTCCCAGTCTGGATGATTTGTATTTATTAAAGTGAATTTAGCAAGATTTAAGTGTACAAAATCAATGCACACAAAAAAATGTGTTTTTTTTCCTCTTAGTATAAACAATCAGAAAATGAAGCGGACCTTTTAGCATGCTATCTTGCCTCGCTTCCTGAAGGTTAGTGCCAGCTTCCTAACTAGTTTCTGAGCACCCTGAGGGCGGGGTGGTGACTTACTCTTGCTGTTTTCTCTTTCTCAGACCTTGAGGCCACGTTGGACACATAGGGGCTTCTCAGGAAGTACATGTGTATGGCTTGACCGATCCAATAATTTATTCCGCCCCTGCCATTCAGAGGGGCTTTGATCACAACCAGGGCGGGGGGGAGCAGTTCTGGGCTCCCCACTTATGGCAGGGTCTGGAGGCACTAATGTAGCTCTTGGCCTGTCTGCATTTTCATATCTAGGAAACTGAGGCACCCAGTGATAGCCCTGACTCCCTTGTGCCTAGAAATTACTGGCACGTTTTCCTTGGCTGGCAAGTACAATGAGTATAATTTTGTTATTACAAATTTTGTTATTAACATCCAGACCTGCTGGAGCTGAATGTAGGGAAAGCCTCAGATGACCCCTTAGAGCCCAGATCCATCTGGAAGGTCTGCCATGCTCACGGTCATGGGGACTGACTGCAGGGGTGACGGTGGAGTGGTGGTGATGTGCTTTGTGCCACCACTGCCCAAAGCCTCCAAGAAGGACATAAGGGCCCAGATGAGGGCGTGGGACAGGAGTTTTCCAACTGGGAATGGAGGCTGCACAGGCAGGTTCATTCCTGTCCCTTCACTAAAATCTCTCCTGCTGTCAGGTGACCTGGCTTGCTGTGATGATGAGAGGGGGTGGGACTGGGTTGGGGGGTTGTTTCCCATGGAGACCTTTCTTCCTATCTTAAAACCTTTGTACAAAGGTCCCTTTGGGGGTGGGTTTGGATGTGACGTAACTTGCTCCAGTGATACTGTTTGCCTTTGGAGGTCAGTATGATCTCCCATGTTTCTCTGATTTAGACTTGCTTTTTAAAATAAACCCCTAAAACCCCAGCTCCTGAAAGATAGGCTCTGGAACTGTGATCACACTCCCTGCCAGGTCTGCACTGGCACAGCAAATGTCACCCACTCGTTGAGCTCTGTTAATGCCTTGGGGGCTGAGGGAGAGGGAGAGAAGAATCGTGACTCCTCTGAGCACAGCAGCAGACTGAGTCCCAGGGAGAGGGAGTGACTGACCCCAGTTCACCCAGAAGCAGTGGGGGAGGTGGGGGACAAGAGATCAGGACTCTCATCTCCCTGGTCAAGGCCTTCCTGTTCCCTAAGCCTTCTACTCATTTTGGCCTCCCTGGGTCCTACATAGGGCAGGGGAGCCCAAGCTGGCCCATGGCTTGACCTCCTGGCCAGGGCTCAGTGGGGGCTGCAGGAGGGAGCCTGGCCTGGTGACAGGATGCATCCAGCCTGGTCTAGAAAGGGAGCTATGGGCTCTGGGTGGCCATGTCCTTTGGTGGAGACTCCTTGCCCTGTGGGAAGGGTGGGCACTGAGGAGGGCAGAAGAGGCCCTCTAGAGCAGGAGCCCCAGTCACCAGGCCTAAGGGAGGTGCTGCTTCTGCCTGACAAGGAGGAGATTCCTTTGGGCAAATTTGAAATTAGGACCACCTCAGGTCATCGGATACACAGTTATCTTTCCAAGGTTTTGCATCCTGACCTCTGCACCAGTGGTGAACCACTGGTGGGTGACCTGGTCTACTCAGGCCTGGGGCTTCCGTCCACCAGGGTGGACACCCCCCTTCCCCACTCCCCCAATCCCCACTTGGCTCCTCCTCTCCTCCCTCCTGAATCTGTGACTCTGCAGTTGCCTGTGCCGTTGCTCTGGAGGGCTCTTGGATCTGGCTTTAATTGGTCTGACATTTTGCTAAACAAACAAATCAAAACTCAGACCAAACAAAGAGCCCTTATGGGTTTAATTGGCCAAGGGCTTTGCCTTGGCCCCATCACTGGAGCTTTCACAGAGAGGAGGGGAGCCTGGGAGATGCAGTAGGACCTATCTAATCAGGTAATCTGCAGCACAAGGGGGCTGCCGAGCCCTGTGCAGTAGTGGCATCAAAACACAGCCAGCAAGATAGCCTCATCCACCAGAGGGCAGACAGCAGAAGCAAGAAGAACTACAGTCCTGCAGCCTGTGGAAGGAAAACCACATTCACAGAGACAGACAAAGTGAAAAGGCAGGGGACTTTGTACCAGATGAAGCAACAAGATAAAACCCCAGAAAAACAACTAAATGAAGTGGAGATAGGCAACCTTCCAGAAAAAGAATTCAGAATAATGATAGGGAAGATGATCCAGCAAGAAGAATGGAGGCAAAGACTGAGAAGATGCAAGAAACATTTAACAAAGACCTAGAAGAATTAAAGAACAAACAGAGATGAACAATACAATAACTGAAATGGAAAATACACTAGAAGGAATCAGTAGCAGAATAACTGAGGTAGAAGAACAGATAAGGGACCTGGAAGACAGAATGGTGGAATTCACTGCCACAGAACAGAATAAAGAAAAAAGAATGAAAGAAATGAAGACAGCCCAAGAGACCTCTGGGACAACATTAAATACAACAACATTCACATTATAGTGGTCCCAGAAGGAGAAGAGAGAGAGAAAGGACCCGATAAAATATTTGAAGAGATTATAGTCGAAAGCTTCCCTAATATGGGAAAGGAAATAGCCACCCAAGTCCAGGAAGCACAGAGAGTCCCAGGCAGGATAAATCCAAGGAGAAACACGCCAAGACACATAGTAATCAAACTGACAAAAATTAAAGACATAGAAAAACTATTGAAAGCAACAAGGGAAAAACGACAAATAACATACAAGGGAACTCCCATAAGGTTAACAGCTGATTTCTCAGCAGAAACTCCACAAGCCAGAAGGGAGTGGCATGATATATTTAAAGTGATGAAAGGGAAGAACCTACAACCAAGATTACTCTACCCAGCAAGGATCTCATTCAGATTTGACAGAGAAATCAAAAGCATTACAGACAAGCAAAAGCTAGAAGAATTCAGCACTCCCAAACCAGCTCTCCAACAAATGCTAAAGGAACTTCTCTAAGTGGGAAGCACAAGAGAAGAAAAGGATCTACAAAAACAAACCCATAACAATTAAGAAAATGGTAATAGGAACATACATATCGATAATCAATATACATATCGATAATCACCTGTGAATGGATTAAATGCTCCAACCAAAAGACACAGGCTTGCTGAATGGATACAAAAACAAGACCCATATATATGCTATCTACAAGAGACCCACTTCAGACCTAGGGACACATACAGACTGAAAGTGAGGGGATGGAAAAAGATATTCCATAAAAAACAGATGGAGAGATATACCATGTTCTTGGACTGGAAGAGTCAATATTGTGAAAATGACTCTACTACCCAAAGCAATCTACAGATTCAGTGCAATCCCTATCAAATTACCAGTGGCATTTATCACAGAACTAGAACAAAAAATCTTAAAATTTGTATGGAGACACAAAAGACTCCGAATACCCAATGCAGTCTTGAGGGAAAAAAACAGAAATATAGATCAATGGAACAGGATAGAAAGCCCAGAGATAAACCCACGCACCTATGGTCAACTAATCTCTGACAAAGGAGGCAAGGATATACAATGGAGAATAGACAGCCTCTTCAATAAGTGGTGCTGGGAAAACTGGACAGCTACATGTAAAAGAATGAAATTAGAACAGTCCCTAACACCATACAGAAAAATAAACTCAAAATGGATTAGAGACCTAAATGTAAGACTGGACACTATAAAACTCTTAGAGGAAAACGTAGGAGAAACACTCTCTCACATAAATCACAGCAAGATCTTTTTTGATACACCTACTAGAGTAATGGAAATAAAAACAAAAGTAAACAAATGGGACCTAATGAAACTTAAAAGCTTTTGCAAAGCAAAGGAAACTACAAACAAGACGAAAAGACAACCCTCAGAATGGGAGAAAATATTTGCAAGCTAATCAATGGACAAAGGATTAATCTCCAAAATATATAAACAGCTCATGCAGCTCAATATTAAAAAAACAAACAACCCAATCCAAAAATGGGCAGAAGACCTAAATAGACATTGCTCCAAAGAAGACATACAGATGGCCACGAAGCACATGAAAAGCTGCTCAACATCACTAATTATTAGAGAAATGCAAATCAAAACTACAATGAGGTATCACCTCACACCAGTTAGAATGGCCATCATCAGAAAACCTACAAACAACAAATGCTGGAGAGAGTGTGGAGAAAAGGGAACCCTCTTGCACTGCTGATGGGAATGTAAATTGATACAGCCACTATGGAGAACAGTATGGAGGTTCCTTAAAAAACTAAAAATAGAATTACCATATGACCCAGCAATCCCACTATTGGGCACATACCCTGAAAAAACCATAATTCAAAGAGACACATGCACCCCAATGTTCACTGCAGCAGTATTTCCAATAGCCAGGTCATGGAAGCAACCTAAATGCCCATTGACAGACGAATGGTAAAGAAGTTGTGGTACATATATACAATGGAATATTACTCAGCCATAAAAAGGAACGAAATTGGGTCATTTGTAGAGACGTGGGTGGATCTAGAGACTATCATACAGAGTGAAGTAAGTCAGAAAGAGAAGAACAAATATCGTATATTAACGCATATATGTGGAACCTAGAAAAATGGTAGAGATGAACTGGTTTGCAGGGCGGAAATCGAGACAGAGATATAGAGAACGAACATATGGACACCAAGGGGGTGAGTGGCGGGGTTGGGGCGGGTGGTGGTGGGATGAATTGGGAGATTGGGATGGACATGTATACACTGATATGCATAAAATAGATAACTAATAAGAAACTGCTGTACAAATAAAATAAAATAAAATTCAAATATTCAAAAAAAAAAAAAAAACACCTCAAGAAACACAAAAAACCAAAAAACACAGCCAGCCCCTTGCAACCCGGACTAAGCAGCCTTTCTTTGTACCTGCCTCTCGGTGAAGCATTCTCTTTGAAGATGCTTTATTTTTTCCCCCATGTGTCAGTTGGAGGACGGATTGCCTCTTTCCCCTTTCGGTCATTATCTCTCTTTTACTTAAATTTTACTTTGTAACAGGGAGATAAAAGGTAGCTCTGTGGATGTAGTATTTTCTTCTGTTAATTACATTTATTTTTCAACCAAGTTCTGGGAGGTGGTCTGGTATCCTGAAAGGACCATGCACACAGCTAGAATCATAGATTGTCTGAGCTGGCAGGGACCTTTGGTTCAGCTATGACTAGATTCTAGTCCAGGCCTCTTATTGTACAGATGGGGAAACCGAGGCCCAGAGAAGGGAAGGAATGGCTCGCAGATACGGAGCCAGTGAGTCGGAGTCGGGACCAGAAACCAGTCTTCTCTCTCTTGCTCTGTGCTCTCTCTACCAAACTGTGAGTAGACAGAGGCAAGCTCCTGTCTCAGCTGGGCCGATATCACCCAGTGACCTTGATCCAGCGCCTTCCCTTCCCTGAGAAGGAGCTATTGCCCACCAACCTCACAGGCAAGGTATGGGCTTTGTACATTGTCAAGTGCTGAGCGCTGGGCTGTGACAGTGGTAAGGCTGGGCTGTGTGCTCAGGCACCACCCACGCTCTCGGGGTCAGGGAGGAGTGGGGACCAATCGGGACTGGATGGTTGCCAACACGGGTGTCCAGGGGCTAGGAAAGACTTTTGCTCCCTTTAACGAACTCTTAGAAATCTGGGGCCTCGAGGAAAGCAATTCTCCAAGAACCACCTCTGGAATCCCAACCGCCATCAGACCCCTGAGCTTCTGGAACTCTGGTTTGGTGCCTGATATTGAGAGTCAACACTGCATAAAAAGAAAACATTTCACTTCCAAAACCCATAAGCACCTCACATGTATTCTCCCCATCCATCCTCCCTTCATTCTCCACCAGACACTCCAAGCTCCCCCTTCATCTGATGACGCGCACGGCCTTGCCTGCCTCCACGCTCTTGCTATACTTTGTCCTCATCCTGGAACGGAATGACCTTTGCTTCTATTGGTTCTTGTCAGAATCCTTTTCATCCTTCAAGTCCTACTTAGTGACTGTTGCTTTTGTGGAGCTTTTCTTGGCTTTCCCTTGTAGGCCCTGCAAATTAAAACTGATTACTCCATCCCTGATTCTCTCCGTGTCACATTGTTTGTGGCTTTTTAAGGCACTTATCACTTTGTGTATTATAGTTATTTTGGGTATATGTCTATCTCCTCTTCAAGGTCCTCAAATTCCTGAGAATAGCAACTCCATTTTATCCAGCACTAGATTTTCAGCACCTAAAACTAATGATGGCTAATGATTATTGAATGTGTATTTGGTGTCAGGTACTGTGTTAATTGCTGGAAGTGTGTGTCTCACTTGAATCTTAGCAATGAGTAAATAGCATTGTATTTCCAAACTTACAGAGGAGGAAATTGGGGCCTACAGAGATTGCTGTCCAAGATCCCACAGCTATCAAGTGGCAGAGCTGGGATTTGAACCCAGGTGTCTCCAGTTCTGAAGTCTGTGCTCTAATCCAGAGTTTTATGGACTATTTAGTGAGTGCCCAGTGAGCAACTGTTGAGTTATCACTGGAAACTGTCAGGGTCAATGGTTCCCAACAGAGGGCAACCACAAATGTCCAATTTGATACTTGAATGCTTTTTATGATGTATATCCCTTTGATACATTTACTCTCTTACTTCTACTTGGCTAAAGCGGGGATTAAGGTCAGTTTGCCTTCTGAGAGGTCACACAAGTGTGAGGTCTGACAAGGTGGAGCCATATAGGGTCAACGTTTTCCTGAATGTGTTAGGGGCATCAAGGAAAGCTGCGCAGCTGGCTTTGTAAATGGCAGGTCTTTCTGTAGCTGGCCTTGCGGGTGGTGGGGGTGGGGAGTGCTGGTGGTGTGGGCTGTCTGGGATGGACTGAGGGATGACCAGGAAGGGCTTAGCCCTGGCAAGCCCATCTGTGACCCACGGGCCCAGGTCCTGTGGGTCCTTCCCTATCTACCTGCGCCTACCTGGGGGAGGTGGGAGAGGTAGAGGGAGAGTGAAGGAGGAAAAGGGCAGAGCAGGCAGGGGGAAGGACGTCCTAGAGGAGGAGCTGAGGGTGGGTTACCTGAAGCAGTGTGACCGCAGAAAAGCAGCAGGAAGCGGGATGGAAGTTCCCAAAGAAGGTCAGGACCACCCCGCCCCCATCACCAAACTGTCCCACTGTCACAGGAGCCCCTTCTGAAAGCCAGATCTGGGTGGAATGATTCAGGCTGGTATTGAAAAGCAGTCAGACTCTCCAACCCCAGGCAGAGGCCCCAGCCGTGCTCAGCCTTCCACACCGACTGCCCTCAGGCCTCAAATTCCTCGTCCTCTCCTGCTGGCATTTGGGGCGGCACAGGGGCCTCTAGCATGGCTGGCAGGTCACTGGGGAGAGCGGGGCTGGAATGGAAGGAGGCGTTTGTGACAGAAAAAGTTGTGCAAGGAAAGGGTCATCCGAGGGGGCACACGTGGGTGAGGGTTTGGAGACCCCAGGTGTGCAGAGGGTGTGGGAGGGGGCCCAGCGACCTGTGGGGGAGGGCCGTGTGAGGGGGGATGCTGCGTGAGCGGCTCAGAGAGGCTGTGTCACAGGCAGCCGACGAGGGGGGCGCGGCGAGTGGGAGAATACGAGCCGGAGGTGTTTGTGAGACAGAGCAGATGAAGGGAAGGCGTGCACCTGTGCCTCACTATGGAAGGAAGCAGAGCAAAGCGACAAGGTGGCTGGAATGAGGACAAGGGAGAGGACGGAAGGAACAAGGTCCAGATGCTGCCCACAAGTGAGGACAAGCAGGACGGAGCTCCCATCATCCCTTGGGAAGAGGGGCCAGAGGTGTACGTTACTGCGAGAGTGGTGGCTGAGTGTGTGACTTGGTGCTACACGTGTTCATGAGGCTGCCCGGGATTTACGAGGTGTGTGCTCATAGCTGCTGCCTGGGTCGTGAAGTGAGGATGGCACCGAAAAATGCAGGTCCAGAGGGGAGAAGAGAATTGCCCAGGACATCAGGGACAGGCCGACGTGAGCTGGGTCACCTTGCACACAGTCCACCTACTGACCCCTGCGTCTCCCTTCACCCATATCCACCTCAGCGCCACAGAGAAGCCACGGGCCACAAAGGCACCGCCACGCTTGCCCAGTAGAAAACTTAGAGAAAAAAGGCAAAGACCAAAAAAAAAAAAAAACAAGCCTGAGAGTTTGAGCTCTTTTCTCCTGCTGACGGTGGGGAGATAAGGATCAAATACCAAGGACAGCGATAGTTCCACGAGGTGCCTACTATTTCCTCTTGCCGCACGCAGGCAGAATTAACAAAGTTCTCCCCGGCTGAGGGATGTAGATTGATTGCCTGGTTTTATTAAGGACAAAGTGCTTTTTGATAGTGTGAGGGAAGAGCTCCCCAGGGCGGGGATTCCGGTGCCTGGAGCTTCCCGAGCATCGACGGATTGCTGGGGCTTCCCCGTCTTGTGCTGAGTGAGTGAGGGTTTGGCAAGCGATAAAGAAGCTATGATTCTTAAAGGCGGGGACTCCAGGGAGACGCTGGGCGGACCGCACACTGGGCGCTGCTCTCAGCTGCCTTTCCTACACATACCTTGGAGTGTCTCCCGTTAAAAACAAAACTGGCGGCTAAATCTCTGACGGCCTACTGGGTGCCAGTTACCATACTGGTTGCGTTATCCATGTCATCTGACTTACTCTTGATACAAAACATAACAGGTAAGGCAGTCTCTTGACCCTCCTTTTGTACATCAGGAAAATGAGATACAGAGGCCAAGGAAACCCGTTAGAGGTCACTGTAATTACCACACGGTGCCCAGATTCACAGTTGGCTTTGGTCAGATGCTGAAACTCAGGCTCTTACTGCTGTTCTCCGTGGCCCATGGTCTGTTTCATGACAAAGGGGCCAGACACTGTCTTCATATGATTCCTGGGGGCTCACTATACAGACCCCTAAGAGCGTAAAGGGATAGGCTTGTCCAGTAGGAATGTCTGTGTGTGACTTAACAGAACTCAGGGACATTCTAGACTTCAACGCCATTGATTCCGGCTCTAGGTCTGGGGATTTAGAAGCCAGAGATATGGTACTGAGCTAGAGTGAGTTTTACTGCCCTTTTGGCTTTTCCAAAGCTTCTTCCCCTTTCTATGATCAGTTCCTGTGTTATTTACGATGATTTGGGGAGCTGAGTGGGCTGGGAATGAACCTCTAGCACAGGTGAGGAAAGGAACCTAGAAACGTGAAGTCACTTGCCCAAAGCCAGGAAGCTCATCAGACGGATCTGGAATTGGAACCCAGGATTTCTGCCCATAGGCCCATCTCCTACATTGCATACGTGGTCTCCTTCTTGCTAAGCCACAAACAGGTTATACACTAGCAGGTGTACATTAAATAAAAGAAATAAGTTGTTTGATATGACTATTCAGATGGAATTGCCAACCTACAGAGCAAAATAAATGGGCTGTCGTACGATACTGCGGTACAGTAAATCACGAGCTTATCATGACTGGAGTGGAGCGAGCTGGGGCCATTTAGAGTGAGGCCATCGTTTTAGATGAGAGCTTCGGAATCCCCCAGCAGAGGTTCCCAAGCCCACCTCTGTCTAGGAATCCTTCCTGCCTTCCCTTCACAGAAGGAGCAATGGAAACCAAAGGGGGAGGCAGGGTGAGTGCAGAGATGGGCCTTGGTCTATGATCAGGGGGTGTTTGGAGGGTTGCACAGGGGCAAGACTCACTCTTAACAGTGAGGAACATGGACTTGCTGATGTCGGTGCCCACGCCGTTGCTGGCCTGGCAGAGGTAGTAGCCGATGTCCTCTTCCAGGACGTGGCGGATCAGTAGCGAGCTGTTGGGTAGGATCTGGATGCGGCCGGTGAGGGGCACTGGGTGGTACTGCTGGGGGTTCCCGCTCCCTGAAAGGAGGCGGCAGTTAGGAGGTCTGGTGTCTAGGCTGGGGAGGGTTGGAGTGCCTCAAGGAATGGCCCTGATACCTTTCTCTTGCTGATCTAGGGCTATTTTGTAGCATCCCCAAAGTGCTGGGAGCTCACATGGTTCTTGTTTCCTTGGAAATAGGAAAGACCCTCACAGAAGTCTGACCCTGCCTCAGATCTGAGGTATGGATCTGAGGTATGGAGTTGGGGGGGCCTCAGCTCAATGCCCACCTTGGCACTGAGCTTCCTTTGGGCTGAATTCCTTGGAGGGGAAGGAAGAGTTCTCTTTGGGCCACTTGGCAATAGGCAAAGGGAAGATTGAGCCCTCAAGTGGCGGTTGCCTGGTTGTAGGCAGTCAGGCCTGGGAAAGAAGCCAGCCATCCTCCAAGGGGGGCTTTGGATACCTCCTCCCATTGCCCCAGAGTCAGCCGTGGACACAGTAAGGATAAGAGGTTGGCGCAGGGCTTAGTCAGAAACCAAATGCATCCTTGGGATGAAGTTGGGTTCCAAGAAGGACCAAGATCCCAGAATAGGTTGGACTGGTGAGAAGCAGGGGTCAATGAGACTCTGGGACCCTAGGGTGGGGTGGGGAGAGTTGGGGAGTATACTGAGTTCTAGGGTTGGAGGGCGGAGGGGAGAGGTCAATCTACGGGGACAAGAGGAAATCTGGAATTAGCATGACAGCTATTCCTGGTCCATAGACCCTTTGGGGGTGGCTGAGGATGACTTCCAGTTCGGGTATAGCTTGGGGTCCCCTTAAAGTTCTGAAGCCAGGGCTAGGAGTCATGTGTAGAGACCAGGCCCAAGTCGCATTAGTATCCTCCCCATCCCGAGATGCTGGCTGGCCAGGGGCTTACCCCTGGCATGCTTCCACATGACCTTGGGTGGGGGGTAGCCGTCCACCGAGCAGTTGAGCACACCAGCCTTGCCATAGATGCCATCCTGGTTGTTGGGCTGCACCACGAATCGAGGGGGCACTGCAGAAAGAGGGAAGGTGGGGGAGGAACAGATCATCTCGGTCTCTGATAGGTTTTCTGGGGGCTTTGGGCACCTTCCAGTCAACGTTAGCCCGGCCTGGACCATTAAAAAGTTGGGAGCAGGCACCTCTGAACATCTGAAACCCAAGATGTTGAGAGCTTTTGCCAGTCGCATTGGGTTGGGAGCTGGGAATTGAGTGCCAATTCTGACTTCACCGGTGACCAACTGAGCCAGGGTCTTCTCCTCTCACGGCCTCCGTGTCCTGGCCTGGAGAGTAAGAGGTTTGAACCTCTTGATCTTTAAGGCCCCTGCCAGAGTCAACTTTCTCTGAGCCCGTGATTCAAACTTGAAATCTAGAGAGTGTTTTTAGCAGCAGACAGAGCTGGACCCTTCCTCCTCCCAACCTCGCTGGCCCGTCTCACTCACCGCGCACGATGAGCTGGCGTTCCCTGCTCACGGTGGCCGCTGTGTTGCTGGCGATGCATGTGTAGTTGCCATTGTGCTTGAGGGAGACGCTGGAGATCTGCAGGGAGCTCATGAATTCCTTGCTCTCGATGGTCACGCCCGAGCCTGAGATGATCACCTGTCCATCTTTCCTCCAGGTGATGCGGATGGGCATGTCCCCCGAGGACACCACGCAGGGGATGTAGAGCAGCTGGCCAATGGAGGCAGGCGGGAATTCGAAGGGCTGGATGAGAGGGGGCACTGGGAAGGCAAGGGGAGTGCTGCTGTCAGGCTCCCACTCTCCCCAGCCTGGCCAGCAGCATGCCCATCCCTGCCTGGCCTTCGGGAGGGTGGGCTGCGAATAGAGTTCCGTGGGCACTGGTGCCTGTTTTCCCATGTGTGCAGAATCTCCTGGGGTGCCCTGTCATTGTCCCCTGGCTCCCGTCCCTCTGCCCACCCAGGCCTGGACCTGCTTCTTGACTCCTGTCTGCTTGCTGACACACTGCCCAGCTTTTAACCTGACTTCCCTGCCATTCCTCGGTGCCCCTGTGCTCACTGTCTCATCCCAGAGCTGAGTCTCCCAGAGGCCTGGGGGCCTGGGATGGATAGAGATGACGTGCCTCAGATGCTGAGGCTGTCCTTCGTGTGCACCCCACAGCTGCTCATCTAAAGCCAGGCTGCTGTAGCCTGATCTCCTCTTGTAGAGGTCTCATCACCCACCCCATTGTCTTCATGCATTAGGACGGGCGAGAGGAAGCTCCCATCACTGGTTGTTTTCAGCTCCTTTATACACACCTCCCACCAATGTGATATGGGCTTAATTGTCCCCACTATACAGATGAGAAAACTGAGGTTCAGAGTAGAGAATTCATTTGCCTTAGATCACCCAGCTCATAAGAGGGGACTGTGGGATTTGAAACCTGATCTGTCTGCTCTCCAAGTCCAAGCTCTCTTTCTTATGCTACCTGGTTGCCTTGTTGAGAAAGCCCCAAACGTGCCCAGACCAGAGACCCCTTTGTCTCATAAACAAGCTCCCCATGGGTGGCAGGAAAGAGCAGAGAGGGAGCCCTGTCATCTGCGAGATAACCAGTTGGTTAGACTCACCCAGCTAAATGTCATCCACATAGCCCCCACCCCCCAGAGATTCGGCCCTTCCCCTCTCCTACTGCCCACATCTCAGCCCCTGGGGGGGCCTGTCTGGAGCCTGAGCCTCTGCAAGAGGGATCCTCCTTTCTCAGCTCTGGGCAGAGCAACAGCCATTATCTTTATGATAACTCAATTAGGACACAGTGACTTCCCCAGCAAGTGGGGGGAGAAGAGAGAGAAGGAGACAATTAGCTTAACAAGGATGAGCACCCAGTAGATGAGGTATCCTTTCTGCAGTCAAATAATTAAATTACAAGGCTGTCCACAGTCCTCTGGCCTTCTCCCAGGCACCAGCCCCACCCCTCCTTGGAAGCTTGCTACTCTCCCCACCCAGAGTGGACACAGCAGGGGGTGAACCTTGAGGGGAAAAGGATAGGTGACATAATATGCATGCCCAAGGCACCCCAAGGATTTTCAGGGCTCAGTAGGAAGTGGCCCCTGTGAAGTGGCCAGGTGTGGACAGGGCAAAACCCTTGGCAGCCCTTTGGATCTCTGGGGAAGTTCCTGGTCAAGACTTCTAGGTCCAGAGGAAGTGACATTTAGAAGGGCTGTTGCCCTCATGCCCTATGGGATGAGAGCAGGGGCCTTAGCTGACCTTCTCAATGTCACCTCCCACCCTACCCTTCACTCTGGCCATGGGGGCTCCATCGGTTTTCCATAAACACCCACAGTTCCGAAATTCAGCCCAGGCCTGGGTGAACACAGCTGGGCCCAGGGTGGAAATAACCACTATGTGTGCTCTGCCATGGGCCCAAATCCAGGTCCGCAGTCCAGCCAGGTTTTCTGGGGCTCTGGTCATTGTCTGGATCTCCCCACCCCCAAACTCTGTCTGCTGCTACTCCCTGGGCTGGGGCCTTGCCCCCAGTATTCTGAGTGGTTTGTGGGGCCTTGGATATCTCCAGAGAGATTTCTCTGGAACCCTGACTCTAGTAATGGCCCAATGCTCATTGCTGAGATTACCCAGAGATTCCTTGTTGGGTTCTGCTGATCTTCCCACTGCCCTTTTTGGGGTACTTTGGTCAGATTGAGTCCTCTGGCCTCCTTGGACTTTTTTTTTTTTTTTGTGGCACGTGGGCCTCTCACTGTTGTGGCCTCTCCCGTTGCGGAGCACAGGCTCCGGACGCGCAGGCTCAGCGGCCATGGCTCACGGGCCCAGCCGCTCCGCGGCACGTGGGATCCTCCCGGACTGGGGCACGAACCCGCGTCCCCTGCATCGGCAGGAGGACTCTCAACCACTGTGCGACCAGGGAAGCCCTCCTTGGACTTTTTGATGGAATTGTTGCAGAGACCCAGATCTGCCAGCCAGTTTGTCTCCTTAGGTTTAGCAGAACCAATTCTGGTCGTCTTCCTTCCCACAGAGACCCAGATCTAGAGCCCAGCAGGCCTCATGGGAAACTCCTCTCCGTCCTTTCAGACCCCGCTCCAGTACCACCTCCTCTGTGAAGCCTGCCCTCCTCCTGCACAGCCCTACAACACCTGGTTCACACCTTGATCATGGCACTCATCACATGCCAGTGGGGTATCTGTTTGCATTACCACCTTCCCTGGGTGTCGGGGAGTTCCTGCAGGGCAGTAACTAGGACTTACTTACCTGGCAAATTGTAGGAGCCCAATAAATGCTTGTCAGGTGAGTAAATGAATAAATATATGTCTGGATATCATTTCCTGGGTTGACCTTAGAAGTTTCCCTATGAGGTGGGCAAGCGGTGGGGAGAGCACAGGATGGGGGTTTATCCAGAAAAAGGGGGAGCTCTACCCTCTTCCTCAAGATGCTGTATTTATGCTACAGAATTTTGGAGCTGGGAGCTTCTCCCTTGGTTCTTCCTGAGGTTCAGGCCCTTGCTAGCACCAGAGCTGGCTCCTTTAAGAGCCCTAGGGACATGGGGAGAGTTGTGGCAGTCATGAGGGCCTGCAGAGGGGAACGTGTGGGTCAAGCAAGGAGCTGGGGGGCTCTGCCTAGAGAGGAGAGGGCCTTGCTCCAGGGATGGATGGCCAAGAGCTCCATTTCCGTTGAGGACAGAGCAAGTGGAGACTGGAACTAGGCAGGGAGATTTAGCTCAGGCAAGGCAAAGACTGTCTCTCTCAGTAAGAAGGGATTTAGATAATGGAATAAGTTACTAAGGCAGGTTAATTCATTAATTAACTAATTCATCTAATATTTATGAAATGCCTGCTCTGTGAAGGCATTATGCTCCGTGTGGGCTGGGGAAAGTGGAAGCATGCTTAAAATACGCATAGAACCTCCGGAAGCATAGCATTTGCTCGGGAAGTTAAGACATTGCCCTCAGTGGTTATTGGACAAGCACCACGTGAATACACAGATACTGAACTCAGAGACGAGAAGAGGTGTCATCTGGTCAGGTGAGCGCAGCCGCATAGAGGAGGTGGCATTTCGACGGAGGCTTAAAGGATGCACATGCTTTACAAAATATATGGAGTGAGAGTGTGGGAACAGGCTGAGACAAGAGGCAGAGGCCAACCAGGGGCTGTCATTCCCTTCCGGTCTTCAGGAATAACACTTATGGCAATTCGAGCGGCCGGGGAAGGAGAGAGCGGCCAACCTCCATCCTGGGGGTGGGGATGGGGGGTTAGGCATTCACCCAGGCCAGCCAGAGCTCTCTAGTGCACTGCTGCCCTGCTGGAAGTAGATGGCCAGATCACCCCCAGGGGTCCGAGGAGTAAGGCTCTTTACTTCCCGCCCCACTCTGCCCTGCTGCAGGTTGATGGGGCAGGTGTGGTTCTGTGGCCGTATAAGTGTCCCCTTAGAAACTCCTTGGTGGGAGTGGTAGAGGCCAGAGCTGCTCACAGAATTCCTCGGCCCCAGGCTGGCATTCCGATAACCCTATAACTCCAGCACATGAGGACCGCCTGGAGGGAGAAGAAAGCCTAGGGATCCCGGCTCCTTCACGGGCTCGCTGAATACCACCAGCAGGAGGCTGTGATGGGAGGCTCTGAGAAGCGGGGTGGGGTGCCCCGTGATGTGGACATGGGACTGCTTTCTGAACTGTGAGTCTCTGGTGTCTCCCCTGCGCTCAGAGGTGGATACGGGCTCGTTGAGTGTGTGTGTGTCCATTTCTACTTCTGTGAAAGAAGAAGCTGAGGCTCGGATCACCTCCATGGCAGTGATGACAAGGGACCTCTTCAGGGTTGATAGTCCACAAGGACTTCCCTCCTGCCCATGACTCCTAGCATTTCCCCAGCACATGGCCTGAACGTAAGGGGCATGCATAACCAAGGGATTTATCTCTGGAAGCCCTGCTCTGACCACAGTCATCTTTGGTGAGAGGGCAACTCAGTCAGCTGTGAGGGAAGCAGGGTCAGAGCAAGATGCTGTGATGGCGAGAGGTCAGAGGCTGGCGTGGCCGAGAAGACAGCGGTCGTGGCAGTCCCTGTGGTCCCTGGCCACCATAAAGCTGTTTCGGCCACTTGTTTGGGGGTGTTGCACAGAGGACGGCATGCTGACCACCAGCCCAGTCCATAAACACTTCATGGTGTCTCTCATGATCTCTCTTCGGGACCGAACCTTTTTATTTATTGCACCATTTAGTAGAGAATGGGCGCTGTGTGAAGCTGGAGCTTCTCTGCTTGTGCAGCACGGAGATGGCGAGAGACACTATAATCCAAGAGTGACGTGGGCAAGCTGCATCGTCACCACCACCCCGTCTCTGCCCCCGAGCCTCAGTTTTCTCATCTGCAAAACGGAGGACTTGGATAAAGTAATCTCTAAAGCCTGATGCTGGTTTTTCAGTTGTAACAAGTCTAATATTATAGGAATATTAATAACTCACTTCAGTCTTTTTAATGCAACCCCCTCTTCTCAGGAAGGCCTTCCCTGACCACCCTATTTAAAATTGCAGGGCTTCCCTGGTGGCGCAGTGGTTGAGAGTCCGTCTGCCGATGCAGGGGATGCGGGTTCGTGCCCCGGTCCGGGAAGATCCCACATGCCGGGGAGCAGCTAGGCCCGTGAGCCGTGGCCGCTGAGCCTGCGTGTCCGGAGCCTGTGCTCCGCAACGGGAGAGGCCACAAGAGGCCACAACAGTGAGAGGCCCGCGTACCGCAAAAAAAAAAAAAAAAAATTGCAAACCACTCTTCCTGCCCCTTGACACTCTGATTCCCACTCCCTATCTGACATGAGACATCTTTTACGGATTTCACGTTATTAACCATTTCCCTAATAGAATGTAAGCTCCCCAAGGGCAGGAATTTTTGTCTGTATTGAGCACAGCTGTGTTCACAGAATAGCGCCTGGAATATAGTGGGTGCGTAGTTAACGGCACTGAATGAATAAATAGATACTGCTTCATCCTCCTCCTTCTTCATCGTGGACACCGTCATCACCGTGATCGCTGCCTGTCCAGTAAGGAGGATGCTTGCTCCTGTGCTCCTGGCTCCCTCTGCCGAGGAAAAGGGCCGTTGGCAGCAGCATCCTTGGCACTCCCTCCCCCCAGTACATTTGGCAATCTGCCCCGCGGAACCTGTTGTGCCCCCTTCCTCTGGATTTTGGTGTGTTCCTTCCAAAACTCCACCTGTGCCAATGGCAGGCCTTTGGCCAGGGGGTTGGCTCTCTCTTAAGCCCCCTGATCATAGAAACCCCCAACACATTCTCTAGGGTGGAAGGGGGCCTCCCCGAAGGCTCCAGGCACACGGCAGGGACTTGTTGAGCAGCAAGGGAGGAAAGAGTGTGGATGAGGAGTACAGGCACTAGGGAGTGAGGGTGCGTGCGGGCGTGTGTGTCTGTGTGTATTGGCACTACCTCTGGGTCCTGGCCTTACTGAGCATGGGCAGAAAGTACCTCATGCCCTTGTTCTGGCTCCGGAGGCTCAGATGCATGGGTGGAGATGTTCCCTCACTGAGCCAAAGCCAAGAAGCCCCTCTTGCAGCCCTGCCTTCTTAGTTAATTAAACATTCGGCCTGCGTGCCCAGAGATGCTTTTATGCGACATTATTTTTCAGCTACAGAGGGCCCTAAAGACACCAAATCTAGGTTGGATCTCTGGGCCCTCCTCTTGGCATCCTGCCAGGGATCTCTCTGGGTGCCCAGAGACGAGCACTCGCCTTCCCCACAGCCTGGCTCTCCCCTGCCAGTCGGCGTCACATGCACCCAAGCCCAGGCAGCCCTCGAAGCATCCTCAGCCTCTCTCCCCTCGGCCCTCCTGCCTTGCTGGATCACAGCAGGCTCACGTAGGCGACACTTTCTATGGCGGCACCTGCAGCCACCTCTTGTGGCTCAGGAACGTCGCTTCACAGGAGGACAGAGACAGAGGGCACGTTTGTGTATGTGCAACTGCACGTGTGTATGTGTGCAGGTGTGGACAGGCTAACGTGTCCACTTGTTGCAACGTACCATGCGCACAGTGCGTCCCTGCCTGTGTACTCACGTACACGTCTCTGCACATGTGTGTGCATGCATGTGCACGTGTGTCTGGTGTGCTCTGCTCTCCTCAGCTCAGTGTTTGAAAAATTCATCAGAAGACAAGCAATCCCAGAAGGAATGGAGTCAACAGTGGTTTTTCCGGCTCATGGAGCAGCCTGGGTTTATGCCCCGCCCTGCCTGCGGGCTCTTGGCCTCACAGAGAGATGGGGGGTAGGACTTCCAACAAATCTCAGCCTTCTAGTGCCCTGTCCTGCCCCCACTCGCCCTTTCCTACACTCCAGCTCTCTGCTCTCATCCTCTGGGTGGGACGCACGTCCCAGCCGGGCAGCAGGAGTGGGGTGGAGAGTGCTGCCCTTGGGCCCTGTCCCTCTCGCCCCCAGAGTCGGGGCCCCTTTCCACGCCCAGGGGCACCTCCTCCACCCTCCTCCTTGAGTAGCTCTTAGAACAGCACAACAGCTAATCAAGCAGCATGTTCGTAATCAGCTCTGATGGGTTCTTCTGCAAAAGCGCATTCTAATGAAGTGGGGAGAGGGAGACTGGGAGAGAGCGGGGATGATGGGTTTAAGCTTTCGGACAGGCAGGGGCACAGGGTCCCAGAGCCCTCATACAAATGCTGCTTCTCGGTCTGGACAGAAAACAAGTGACCATAGCCCTTCTGGGGCTGGATTTGCAGACCCTGTGGGTAGGCAAGGGGCCATGTGTGCACACACGCCTGTGTACTATACACACACATATGCCCCTGCTTTTGAACTCCAAGCTTGTGCCGTGTGCCACATGTGCCCAGTGCAGGGGCTCTGCCCTCTGAGATCACACACACACACACACACACACACACACACACGCACACGCACGCGCGCGCGCACATGCCCCTTTCCCTCTCCCAGGGCTGGGAGACATGGTCGCTCAGCACAGGGCGAGTCGCTGAGACGGAATGCATCAGATTCAATTCATTAGGACTGATCGCTCCCTGAATGCGGTTGAATAATTGATGAGCAGAAGCAGCTTTCAGGAGGTTCCGCATACTCCGAGGCTCGCTGGAGCCTTGTTATTTATTTATTTTTTTAAGCCAACAAACCCGGCCAAATGCTCGCTGGTGCAGGCGGGTGAAGGGAGTAGAGCAAAGGTTAGATGTTTTAATATGTGATGTTTACACTGTAAACTCTCGGTCCACAGCTTGTGACAGAAATGGATATAGGCAGGTCGCCCCGAGATGCTGGGAACGGAAGGCAGGCTGGGGATGGGGCCTGGGGGCTGTGAGGTTCCTGCCAGCACAAGGCCCCTGGGCTGGGCAAAGGTTTTAGCCTGAAAGGGGGGGCCAAGATGCCCCTCAGCCTGGCTGGGGTGCAGCAGTGTGGGGGGGGGGCAGCGAGGCAGATGCTGTTAGGGTCTCCTCTCTCCTCCCCAGGCTGCAGATGGGCCACAGAGACAGCCCGTCCCCCAGTTCTCAGGCTCAGAGCCAGGCTTCCCAGAAAGTCACTCCAACCCAGACTAATGTCTCAGTTTCAGCTCAAGAAACAAACACTGTCTGGCACTGTGACAGGTGGTGGACGCACAAGGGCGCATGGGACGCGGCCCCAGTGTGCCGCTGAGACTGAGCCCTGGTGACAGGAGCAGAGGGGCGAAGCACTGATTGCACGTTTTGCTGCTACCTTCCGTTTCTCCAGCTGTTCTCCTGACATCTGCCCCGGGAGGTCCCATCTTCACCGCACGCGTGAAGGGGCCCAAAACGGAGGCAGCATCTGTCTCCCCAAACCTTTCCTTCCCCCAGACCCCCCTCTTCCTGTCCACAAGGCCTCCACTCCATCTTGCTTCAGGAGTCTGGGACCCCCTGGGGCCTTCCCCCTGTGCCAGGGCCCCTTTGCCGGCCCGGACCCCCCTGCTTTCTCTTCCTTCCCATGGGCCCTAGGGCACAGGCTGGCCCCCTCTCCGGGTTCATGTGGTCCCTTGGGGACATGCGTGAGCCTGCCCTGGCTCTTCAGAAAGGGACATAAGCCCCTTACCCAGCACGGCCACCACTGACCCAGTGACTTTCCACCCCAGCTGCCTGGATTTTACTGACCTCTCCTTAGCCAGGCCTGGCAGGCGCCACCTCTCCATCCTGCCTCCTAGGTGACCAGGCCACCTTGCCCTCACCCACCATCCAGACAATCTCCAGGCCTGTCAGTTCCAAAGAATGTGTTTGGGAGGGAGCTTCACACCCCCGCACAGCCCCTAAACCCAGGGGACAGCTGTCGTCTAGTCACGAATTCATTTATTTGCTCATTTATATGCATTCATTTGTTTAATCCACAGACATTTACTGAATGGCTGCCATGAACCAGGCACTGTGTTAGGTGCCCCCGCACAAAACACAGACCTCACCCAGGTGAGCGTGGCGGGCCTGGGAGGGAGGAGAATTTTAGGCACCAGGCGGTGCTCTCCAGGCCTCCAGCTGCATTAGCAGGTGGAAGGTCCTTGCCCATCCCATAAAAGCAGCCTCGGCCGGCCAGTCTGAGCCCTGGAAGGGAGTCAGGGCACCCAGCACGTGCACCCTCCACCCAGCTTCTTGCTGCTTCTGCTCTGCGACTCCTGCCCCTCTCCTACCTGTTGGTCTCTCATGGGCCCTGCTGAGTTCTGGGTGGTTCCATGCTAACATCAGGGGAACAATATAGCCTGTCCCCTCTGACCTGGGCCTCTTGCCCATGTGCCACTGACCCCTCATGCCCCTGGGGCCAGTGCTGCCGTGACTTGCAGCCCACAGAAGGAACTGGAATGTAGAGGTACCCGTGGCCTTCTTATGTACCCCCTGCAATCTCCCCCCTCCCAGCCCCCAGCAATCTTCCACCCTGCCCTCTTTTGTCCAAACTCCAGGCCGGAGCCCTCTCTTCCGTGGCTTTCCACTCCCTCAGGACTGCCTGTTGCCGCATGAGTGGCTGGCTGAAGAGTGGCCCATAATCCCGGGTGACCAGGAGGGCTCCGGCTCAGGCTGGCCGTAGGGGGAGGCCTACCTTTGACGGCCACGTGGACGCTCTGGCTGATGGAGAGCTGCGGCTGGACGAGGACGCTGCACAGGTACTCCCCTTCGTCCATGCCCTTCTGCACGTCAGTCAGTTTGAGGGTCCCGTTCTCGAACACCACCTGGCGGTGGTTGTCGGGCAACAGCAGGGCATCCTTATACCACTTGATGGAGTAGTAGGGGTAGCCGATGACCCTGCAGTTGATAAGGGTGTCCCGCCCGGCGACAGCTGTGATGTTCCTCATCGCCCGGATGCTGGGGGGGCCTGGGCAGGAGTTGGGAGGGAGGGGGAGAGGAGGGGCGATGGCGCGGTTAGCCAGGGACGGCCGGACGCTGCCCCGCGATGCTCTTCTCAGTTGCTTGGACTCGGAAACTCTTAGGGGATGGAAATTTGGCAGGGGGAGAGGGAGGCCTTTTTTATAAGACTAAAGGCAGAGAGCTCCCCTGGTGGCACAGTGGTTGAGAGTCCGCCTGCCAATGCAGGGGACACGGGTTCGTGCCCCGGTCCGGGAGGATCCCACATGTCGTGGAGCGGCTGGGCCCATGAGCCATGGCCGCTGAGCCTGCGCGTCCGGAGCCTGTGCTCCACAATGGGAGAGGCCCGGGTACCAAAAAAAAAAAAAACCCACAAAAACAAGACTAAAGGCAGAGGTTGGAACTGGGGGCACCCGTGGTCTCTCCCCGACTCTCTGTTAACTATCTTCAATTAGTTGCAAACAGACATGTTTCATTCATGCCCAGGGCGAGACTCCATTCCCCTAACGGGATAGGCTAGATGAGCGAACTGAAGCCTCACCAAGAAGTTGCTGGGATTTGGGAGGGCGAGTCCTCATTTATGAGGAGATTAAGATTCAGGGGTTAGAATGGAAAAGTAGAGAGTTTGTTATTTTCATTTGATTTGCTCATAATGGTCTTGTACCAAAAGGGATCGCACATACATTAACTATTTAAAGGACGATAGGAAGGTCTTCAATGGATGATTTTCTTTCAACAGGTAAATGTGTTTTGTGGGCCCCTGAGAAGGGGCTATAAAGAGGGGCTCTGATCACACTGGCGGAGGGGAGGGGGTGTCGTCACCTGGGTCAGGTAGGCGGATGGCCACGTGGGAACTGCAAAGGGGGCTCAGAGGCCACCATGCAGGGTTAGTGCTGGAATGGGTACATGAAACTCTGGGCTTCCAGCTCTCCCCCACCCCAGTAGGTGAGGGGCAGGACCAGGGCATCTCCCACGACCCTGCAGCTCTGTCCCCTTCCAGTTCAGAGAGGGCGGGAGGGTGGCCAAAGGGAGGCCACATTTCTCATGGGGGGTCGGACACCTGGCACAGGTGAATTTAGCGTGAACCCCCCACTCCCCTTCCCCGTGCCCACGACAGCCACCAGCGCCCCTAGTCCAGCGCCCCCTCGCTCCCACTCCCCTGTGCCTCTTCTGCTCTCGTGTCAGGGCTCACTGGTTGGGTCAGATGAGGACCAATCTGACGCCACAGGGCTGCAAAGAGCTTCAGAGGATTCTCTGCTCTCCCCACAGCAACCTGGAGACCTGAGGCACGGGGATGGTCACCTTGAGGACTCCTTCCCCCTCTCTTGAAGGTGCTTGCCTTGGGGCACCCTCACCCAGCCTGAGTCCCCTATTCTTGATGGCTGGGGTCTTGGAGGGTAGCCAGGGGAGGGCGGACTGAGAGATGCTGGTGCCCTGGCTCCTGGCTGTTTATACCTCCTGGAGTATCGTGGGAGCGGGATACAGCTTCGGTGGACACCCCTATCAAAGGGCAAGCCTGGCCCCACTTCCCCTTCCTTGTCCCTGGCCTTGCAAGGCCCCGGTGGGACTGTAGGCGCCAGTGGAGCGCTTAGTGTACCTGGGGCCAGAGAGATTGATGGGGAGGAACGGGGTGGGGGGCAGGATTGTGGGAGGGGTGAAGGGGTATGGGGAATGGGAATGCAAAGGGGGAGAACGGTACCAGACACACACACACACACACACACACACACACACACACACACACACACACACAAGAATGGATAATGCGACTTGTGGAGGGCAGGGAAACGGGCAGAGAGAGGAGAGAGACCTCTACTAAAATCAAAATGACGATTAATAATAAGTACTAATCACCACAAGAAGAATGGTAACCACAGAGATGGCAAAGGAACTCAAAAGCCTATTCTGATATTTAAATGTAGACAGGCACCTCTTACGTTTATTCGCGCCTGATATTCAGCACTGCCCACCGAGTTCCGTGCCGTGCACCGGTACACGCCCCCGTCGCGGATCTGGGGCCCCGTGACATTCATGTGGCTGATGGTGGTGCCGTCGGACATGGTGTACTGGCTGGTGCGGTGGCTTCCGTCCCGCATGATGGGCTCGTCGTCCAGGGCCCAGGTGACGGTAGGGGGCGGGGCGCCCTTGGCTGCGCACATCAGTGAGAACTGCTCCCCGGGGTTGACCACCTTCTCGCTGAAGGACGAGACGATGCGGGGCGTGCCGTCTGCAGGGAGCGAGGAGCCCCCTTAAGGGTCACCGAGTCACAGAGAGACCATCCCCCCAGGCCACCCCACCTCGTCATGGGGAGGAGGCAACGCAGAGGACATAACAATGGTAAAGCACTTCCGCGTACTTCCAAGATTCATGTACCATCCGCAAAACCCTGTTTAGTGCACGTGAATGAAGACTCCTGGATTTGAATCCTCCCCCAACTACCTGTTAGCTCTGTGTCTTTGGGCAAGTTACTTAACCTCTCTGAGTCTTTCCATCTCCCCTCTGTGGAGGATGGAGATAATGGGGATAACGTTTATATCCTCCTGGATATATGTCCTCCTGGTACTGATGATGTGAGGAGTAAATGAATTAATGTATTAAAGATGCTTACACAGCACTTTGTAAGTGCTTAATAAATGTTAACTCCTCTCAACTTTTCCTTTTCTGCCTCTTTCTCCTCCCTTTTTAAATAAAGCCATAGAGGCTCAGAGGTTAGCTATGTGTGGAACCAGGACCTGAACGGTCCAATTCCAGCTCTGATTTGAGTGGGAGGGGTGCTGGTGCTGTAGCTCTGTTAGCAAAAGTCTGAAGCTTGAGCCTTAAAATGAAAGCTGCCCGGGGCAGTGGTGGTGATGGGGTCTCTTTTGGGGCTTAAGTCTTGGTTAATGGAATAACCTTGGACAACACAAGTAAACCCTTGGGGCCCCACTTCCTCCATGGATCATGGGGGATGTAATCATTAACCCTGGCCATCCTTCCACACAGGATTGCTGTAAAGGATTAAACTAGGTGCTAAATCCTTGAAAAAAGTCAAACACCAAAACAAACATACAAAAAAAAAAAGCAAGGCAAATGTAACATGGCACTCTACATCCCACCCACATTTCACACCAAAATGCTGACGTTAACTCAGGCTGCTGGCCCCTGGCCCCATTTCTGAGGGAGACCCTTATTTCCAACCTGGGGAGAGCCTGGTGCCTGGTGGAGCCTGGTACTGCCTGGCGTGGCCACTGCCTTTGGTCTCTCCTCTGCCTCTCCCCACAGCCCTCCCTCTCTGGCTGCCCCTCCCTTCTAGCTCACTGCCCCTCTCACCAGCCTCATTCTCCACATCCCAGCTCTGAACTGGCGGGTACCAGCTGTCCTGTAAGATCCACCAACGGCATAGGGGTAGCCCTCAGAGAGAAAATGCCCTGGGTGGGAGTAGTCTGCTCCTGGGTGGGGAGTAGTTCAGACAGGAGGTCCCCTGAGATGAAAGACACCCATTTTCACACTAGGTTGCACCCAGCTGATGTGTTTCCTCATTGGGAAGAGAGACCAGGGATGGGGCAGGACAAGAGGAGGCAGGGGCTGAGGAAGGCAGTTTGCTGGGCACTGGGCGAAGGATGAGGGCTTAGTTTCGATGGATGCCCAGCTCTCATGCCCCACTTGCCAAGGAATGAGGACCCCTGGGCTTTAACAGTGAGACAGATACCCGTGGGGTTTGCCTAGGTTTGGTGTTTTTGTTATCACAGTGAAAAATCCTTGGAAGGAACAGGATTATGGGAGCAACAAAGGAGCTGGGGAACCACTAAGTTTGTTGGTAAGGATAGGGCCTCTGCTAACCCCCCCTGCATCTTTGTGCAAATATGCAAAAGGTGCCTCCTCTACATGGTCACAGCCCAGTGTGGGTGCATGGCTTGGTAAGTGGAGTGCAAGCTGGATTTCAATCCTCACCCTCTTAGTTGAGCACCTTGTGTAGTGAACGACCCGAACAACCATACACAGAGGTGCTGGGTGCGGAAACTTGCGGGGGGTGGTAGCTTTCAAAGGAGAGAGAAGCAGGTAGAAAGCCAGGTCCATGGTAAGAAACAGGGCCTGCTGTGAAGAGACCTCAGGCAGGGAGAGGATTCAAAAATCCAGAGGTTCCCAGCACCCTTCCAGAGCCTCTGGGAGACCGAGAGTCTTTGAGACCCTACTGAAGGCCCTTCTAATAGTGAAGTTCTAGTAATTTTGAAGGGCAGAGTCAACAGAGTATGGCGGTTAAGAGCCCTGAGTTCAAACCCCAGCCCTCTTCCTCAGCAGGACCGTGTGACCTTGGGCAAGTGACCGAAGCCTCGGTTTCCTCAGCTGCCAAATGGTTATTATAAAATAAAATTAAAAAAACGGTCTCCACACAGGGCCCTCGGGAGGGTTAAACAAGACAGTGTGTCTGCCTGGGGTGCTGTGAGCGCTGGAGGAATGCCTCCTGCCTCTGGCCCGGCTGGAGGAGCCCTGAACCCGCCCGTCTGCCCCGGCGGCCCCAGCTCACCCTCGAGCACAATGATGGCGAAGTCCTGGGCGGTCTGGGCTTTGCGGGTGGCGAAGCACTGGTAGGCCCCGGAGTGGCTCTTCTGGGCCGAGGTGATGAGCAGGGTCTCGTTGCTGAGCCCGCGGATGGAGATGGCCTCGTTGGGCAGCAGCAGCTCGGTGTTGCGGTACCAGCGAATGGTGAACTCCGGGGAGCCCGTCAGGGTGCAGGAGAGGATGACCGTGCTGCCAATGCCGGTCTTCAGCTTCTTTGGTGTCAGGGTCACATGAAGAGGGTCTGCGCCGGACCAGGCAGGGGAGAGGCGAGGGAAAACAGGGAGGAAAAGAAAAGAAAAAGGACTCACTGTGAGTGGAGTGTGGCTAGGGGTGGGCTGTGGTCACAAAAGGCCCCGGGAGTCAGGAGGCCCTGATTCTGTCTCCAAGACTCCTTGTAGCAGGGGGGACCAGGACGAGCGAATTCCTTTCTCTAGGCCTCAGTTTACTCATCTGTTAAATGGCAGGGTCGGGCCAGGAGATGTCTCTACGTCTGCTATTCTGACGGCCTGTGCTTTCCTGATGTGGCCCCTTGGCTGGGCGGGGCTGGGAAGCTCCCTTTGGCGCAGGAGGATGGGAGCTCGTCTGGTTCACTGTCCTCGCTGTCACCCACCCTAGAAAGCAGGGAGGCACCCGCGGCCGAGCCACCTGTCTCCTGTACTTATACAGATAACCACTGCTACCTTCTGCTGGCCTGACTTCCTTTAGATGCATCAGTTAATCCCCTGCCCTTCATCCTCACCACCCCTGTCCTGCAGCTCCTGGCCTGGACCCATGCAGTACTCTCTTCTCCCTGCCTCCCTTTTCCCTGTGTCCCGCCATCAGTTCTCCATGCTGCAGCCAGCCACCGCCCTGTTCAGAACTTCCACGGCACCCAAAGACTCAGCGTGGAATTCAAGGCCATCAAGGCCCTTGGGGACCTGGCACCCTTCTCAGCAATGCAGTGTCTAGACCAGCAGCCTGCCTGTGCTTCCCGCACACCCAGAGTCTCACCTAGAGCACCCTTTGCCCCCTCTACCTACTTCCTACTCATCCTTCACATTGAACTCAGGTGTCATCTCTTCCAGGAAGCCTTCCTGTACACCACTCCCCTCCCAGGCTGGGTTAAAGATCTCTCTTCTGGGGCTCCCTGTGTGTAACTAACAGAAGACTAAGGTCATGGTCTTCTAATCACCGCTTTGTTTCTATCTCTCCCTCTGGACTCTGAGCCACTTGAAAGCAGGGCGGTGTCCCTCATCTTTATATCACTACTGCTGTCTGAGTCATGTTGATTGCCTCACTGGCTGGCTGGCTGGTTACCACCCCCAAGCTGGCCTCTCTCCCTTCACCTCCATGGGCCCGGGGTTCTGTACAGGAGGCTTGGACCCCCAACGAGGGAGCTTGCAGGAGATGGGGGCACGGCAGGCCCGTCTGGTGGGGCACAGTCAAAGCACACACAAGTCTGCTCACACTGTGCTCTCCCTCCTCACTCCCAGAGCCTCTGCCTGCTGTCCAGGAAATGTCAGTGCAACATGACGCAGGTGGCATCCTGCCTGTCCCAGTCACCAGCCAGGGCTCTCAGGGCCCGGCCAGCCAGCCGCTCTCTCCTCACTGCCCCTGCACGGGCTAGGATGCGTGGGAGGCTTTGGGGCAGAATGATGCGGAGTATGGAAAGCATTGTTTCCTCTCCGTGAACCTGGCAGAGAGGAGCTATCACAAGGATGGAAGACAGAGAAAAGCCAAGTCACTCCCCTTTGAACCTGGTTGTCCAGCCAAGCCCAGTGTGGGAGAGGGTGGGGAGCTGTCTCAGAGGAGAATGAGGTGTACCCTTCCACTCGGGGGCAGGGGCAGGCGGTGCGTGCACACAGCTGTAGGCAGTTACTTACTGTGTGTCTGTGTGCGTGCTCTAGGATGACAGTGTGTTACGTGGAGGAATGTGTGTATCTGTGAGTGTATATGGGCACCGTATATGTGTGCACGTGTGTATGGGGAGGTGGGCATGTGATCTTTCAACACATCTGCCTGTGTGCGTGTGTGTGTGTGTAAGTACCTGCCTGCCTGTCTGTCCTGAGGCAGGAGCTCTGAACACCAAATTACTCAGAGTTAGGTTTGCTACTTTTCCAAGGATTTGGGGGTACGTGGCCCTCCTGACCTGTTCCCTGAGACAGTGTGTGTGTATGAACGTGAGTTTGAGTGTGTGTGTGTGTGTGTGTGTATAGCAGGAGGGGTTGAAGGTAATTCTAGACCAAACAATTTTGGACAGTG
Organism: Neophocaena asiaeorientalis asiaeorientalis; assembly: GCF_003031525.2. Taxonomy (NCBI): domain Eukaryota; kingdom Metazoa; phylum Chordata; class Mammalia; order Artiodactyla; family Phocoenidae; genus Neophocaena; species Neophocaena asiaeorientalis. The sequence continues at coordinate 3,328,719 of NW_020173774.1, forward strand.
CTTAGGTCAAGAGGGTACTAATCCTGGTCCTTCCACCTGCCTCCTCTGCGGTCCGGGGTTTGTCTATACAAGAGGACCGCCCCTTCCCCCCAAGCCTTCAGCATTGTAACCTAAGCATTTGTATTATGAACTGTTGCTCCCAGAGCATTTCTTGGGGCTGTTCCTGCTCTTCCAGCTTCACAGTGGATTCGCAGAGGGGGGGCTCCTCCCCACACTGCAGGTAAATGTGCTCCAACTGCCAAGACCCCCTTGACTATGGGGAGGACACTGGGCCCATATCTGGGCTGAGGGCGACAGGACAGCAGAAGGCCAGGAGGGGGTGGGCTCTGTGTGGTTCTCTGGTCCACCTGAGGGTCCGCAGACCTGCAGCTCTGTGCTCATGAGAGAGGTGGTGAGCTGGGCAGAGAGCATCTTTGGTCAATCTTAACGGCAGAGCGGCCCTTTCTGCAGGATGCGGATGGGATCACCTCTGGACGGCCTCTTTCTGCCGCCCAGGCCGAATCCCTCACAAAGCCCTCGGGTGCAAGGTTCAAGGACTCAGGCTACTGCTGCCCCACAGGGGTGAGATCCCACAATCCCGGGTCTCCAGATCTCTAAATGTCAGCCCCGCTGCTGCCAACACGTTCCCTGCAGCCCCGAGAGCAGGGAACTCGAGGGAGGGATGGCGGGGGGAGGGGGGCAAAGGATGCCCCTGGGTCTCATAAATCCCCCTCCAAGGTTCTTTCCCTAGCTTCAGCGCCTCTGCCTCGACCTCTCTGCCCTTCCGGCAGCTCAGCAGCAGCAGGGGTCTGCGAAGACCTCCTGCTCTCCACACGTGCTCCCTGGACCCTGGGGCTCTGGGATGGGGAGGAACAGGAAGGACCGAGTTAATGCCCAACTGGCAGGTCCTGGAAAGGCTGCCTTGGGTGTTTACATCCGGCGTCTGCCCTGATCAATCGGTACCTCTATTAATTATCACTAAATATTCTGAATGTCGCCTCTGGTGGGTTCATATGTCCTCTGATGGGTTCACATCAGCATTGTTTCCTTTAGTATAGACTCTGCCTCCTCCCAAGAAGCTGAGAAGCCCCGTGAGCTTATCACATCACCGTCATTGTCCCTTTTGACCCTTGTGACCTCTGGGAGGAGGGTCACAAGGAGGGCCAGGGTTATTATCTCCTTTGACAGAAAAGGGCACAGAGGTGATGCCCAGGGTTATATGATTTTCCCCAAGTCAGTTACTATCTGGTGATATCATAACCAAAAGGCAGGTCTTCTGATTTCAAACCCAGTGCTTTCCCCAGGACACCAACCTGCCTTCCCCAACCAGGGGATCATCCCCTGGGGCCAGCCAGAGGCAGGGGCGGCTGCCCCCACGCCCCTCCCCCCCCCACACGGCACTCTCAAAGGTTACTGAAGCTGGAAGAGAGGCTTCCCCGCTCACCGATGACTGTGAGGGTGCCTGTGGCCTCTGCTGAGCCGAAGGTGTTGGTGACCTCACAGATGTAGGTGCCGCTGTCCTCGGTCCGCAGGTCACTGATGGTCAGCCCCGTGATGTGCTTGGTCCAGCGGCTATCAGCTGGGAGGGGTCGGCCATCCTTGAGCCAGCGGATGGCAGGGATGGGGTAGCCAGAGGCGGTGCAGGGCAGCTCCATGTTGAGGCCGGCCCACACTTCCTGGGAGTGGAAGCCGTCCAGGATGGTGGGGATCGACTCGGCCGGGTCTGGAAGGCAGAGAACACGAGAGGTCCTGGCCAGCCCTGGGTGGGAGCAGGAAGGCAGGCCCCCAGAACTTGCTGCCCACCGGTGCCCGGAGTGAATGATACCCAGTGTGCGAGGCTCTCTGTGTCTCCCCGTGCCCCAGACTCTGGCCCAAACACTCCTACTCGGGCCAGATGGAGGCCCTGAGAAGCACGGCTGGGAGCAGGGGCTGGGGGAGGAGAGGATATGGTGGGCAGACTAGGCTAGAATGACAGACAGACAGACAGAGGGAAAAAGGGAAACAGCAAGAGACACAGGGAGGGAGAGACTTTCATACAAACAGTCCCTGTGACATGAGGATCATGACATCTTGGGTTTGTAATTCTGGTCAGTCTCAGTCTGGGCCCGTCAAGGATGGGCATCCCTGTCCCCTCCTGTCTCTTCCCACCTGCAATCTGGGCAGGCTCAGAGGGGGCAGTGCCTTTCCACCGGGGCCCAGTGCCTTTCCACCGGGGCCCAGAAGGGTTCGGAAGTTAATTAAGCCTTCCACAAAGCACACTGGCTACCCCGACGATGCTTCTGTTTTTTGCATTCCCAAACCTAGAGAAAGCAGCGACTGTGGGCCTGCGCCCTACATTGCAGGAGGCCTAGGCCCTCACTGGTGGTGTTCTGTGTGTGATGCCCGTGTTATGTGAGCGGCGTGCTGGCTGCTACCTCAATCTAGTTCTCACCCTAAAAGGCCTCTCTGGGTTTTCTGCCCACCAGGGACCTTCCCCTGATGTAAAGCTCCCATAGGCTCCCTCTACCTACATATTACAATCCACACTTCTTATCCTAAATTAGGCCTTCTGGGATCTGTGATCTCACGCCAACCAGGTCCCTGGTCTGGCCTGCCTCCCCCGCCCCCGACCCCTTTCTGATCTCACCAGTTCCCCACTCAGGGCATGCTGTCCGCCAGCCCGCTCTGCTTGGCCAACTCCTACTAATCTTTCAAAACCAGCTTCAACGTCACCTCTTCTGGACGCCTCCCTCAGGCCACTTTCACTGGATTCCCATAGTTTTCCTTTGCTTTCATTTTATTTTCAAGCAGCCTTTTCTTTTAAAGAAAAAGAATGAAAAGTGCAAATATGCACATGACAAAACTTCAGAAAGTAGAGGAGAGCACACAGTGCAAAGGGAGTCCCCCTCACTCCTGCACCCAGCCACCCCGCTTCCCTCCCAGGGGCGACCACTGTCGCCACTCCCCCCAGGCCCTTGCCAACAGCACAGCACTTAGCACCAGGCCGTGTATCTGGCTCCCCTGGAAGGCCGAGAGCTCCTTGAGGCAGCGCTGATCCCCTACGGCATCTCCACGTGCCTGGCACAGAGCAGGGCTACTGAACCATAAATGTCTGAGGGAGGGTGAATGGGGGCACGTGGGCATGGGGCGGGCCGGTGGTCTGCCTTTTCCACATGACAGAACTTTACAGGCTCATGGAATAGTAGAGCTGGCTTAGGGACTTGGAAGGCACACACAGATGAGGGCCTGGAGACCAGAGAGGTGCAGTGACCTGCTCAGATCACACTGGAGAGCCAAGATCCGAAACCAGGTCTCTGCCACCCTTGTTCAGTAAATGGGGTCTGAGACAGAATAATCTAACCCCGGATTCTGCTCCAGAGTGAACCATGAGAGCGCTGACGCCCCTCTCGGCCCCTTCTTGACTAAATGGGAAACTTTCTCTGTCCTCAGCTCACCCGCCCCCCTGCCCCCTTTGGAGACAGGCTGAGCTAGGAAAGCTCCTCCCCGGGGAAAGAACTTTCCAGAAGATTCTCTGCTCCTTCCCTATTGTCCATGGCTTCTCACAAGGAGCCTGAGACTGGGAATCAGGAGACCCAGGCTCCAGTCGGCCTGGGTCACTGATAAGCCATGTGACCTTGGGTGAGTCCTATGATCTCCCAGAGCCTGAGTTTCCTCGTCTGCACGTGGAGGTGATACCACTGCTTCCAGATCTCCTAAGGCTGTTGTGGGCAACAGAGCAAAATGTGTGTCAAAGAGCTCGAGTGACACTAACCCACCACGCAGACATGCCTGGCGATCACTATTCTGCCCCCGCCCGCCCTCCCTCCCTGCCAGCTTCTGCGGCCTCTTCCCCATCCTGTGGGAATGGTTGGGCTAAACAAACCCAGTGCCAGGGAAGAATTACTCAATGTGACACTTAATTGATGCAAAATACACAAATTCCGAGGCGCACCGCAGAATTTACAAGTGGAGGGGCCCATGGGGCAGTGGAGGAAGGGGCTGGGGGTGGGGCTGGAATTAATCACCAAGTCTCGGGCGTGAAATTAAATTCTGAGGGAAAGAAACCTCTTTCATTACTCTGGAGCAGAAGTAAAATGCTGTGGCGTGTATGGTGACAGCCTGGGGGGATCGGGGGCTGCCAGGGCCAGTGCAGGGCTGGGAGACAGATGGCCTGGTCCTGAGAAATCTCTGGGGGTACGCTGGGGCTGGGCTGGCGGGGGGTAGGGGTTCAGTGTGCCCCGGGGTCGGAGTCGGGGGCTGCTGGGACCTCTCCCAGCTGGTTGAACAGTGCTGCCCTGGAATATGACTTCTGCACCTGGCTCGGCACCCCGTGAGCTGGGGAACCCTGGTCCGGTCTCTCAGCCTCTCTGGTCCCTGGTGCCCTCCTTTATAAATGCAAATGATGGTGCCTCTTCCACAGAGCTAATGCCCATGACAGCACTTGGTAAACTCCAAAAAGCACCTCGATGTGACGAAGGGTTATTAGGTTGTATTTTTAGGGAGCTCAGTCTTTTCTCACAACTGCCTCCTCTTCAGAGAATTAACAGAAAAGTGAAAAGTCCTTCCCCGCCCCCGCCCCCTGAGATGTAGGAGGAATAATAATCTGGCGACAACAGTAACAACGGCCACAACAAACAGAGCAGCTGCTCTCTGCTGAGCCCCTCCTGCGTGTTCGGCCCCAGGCTAAGCTTTCTACGCGCGGCACCCTGTTTAATTCTCACAACAACCCCAAGGAGAACATGCCACTCCCGTTTTACAGATGGGGAAGCTGAGGTTTGGAGACATTATTGATTTGATGCCAGGTTGTACAGCTAGTGAGTGCTGAGGCTAAAACTGAAACCTTGGTCTGATTCCTGAGTCCTTTTTCCAATACGTCTCCCTCTCTCCTTCCCCCGTCCCTCCCTATTACTTAATCAAACACCTGGTGAGAACTGAGAAAACCACAGGTGTGGTTGCTGCCCTCATCCAGTGACCATCGATAAGGCACTGCGGAGGGATCATTCTGCCCCTTCCTCTTGCCTTTGTACCTGGTGAGGAGGAGGGGCAGCCATCCCTTAGGGTGTGCCGGGCTCAGACACCCTCAGCCACCAGGTGCCTTGGCAGGGCCCAGCTCTGCCAGGACACGCAGCTGCATCTCCCATCCCTGATTCCAGGGGCTGGCCCGGAGCTTCTGGCCAGGGAGGGATGACACCCTTCCCGACCACCAGCCCCAGGAGCTCACAGGGTTCTGGCCACTAAGGAGTGAAACATCTCAGTTGAAAGCTGCCTTGGGAGTGACCCCTGCCCTCAACTGTGGGAGTGGATCTGAAATGTGAGGCCCTGGGCGGAGGCCTGAGCCCTCCTGACACGAATCTCCTTCTGCACTGCCTCACTTGGGTATCAGTTGCATTTTTGCCGAGACAAGCTGCTTGTAGATTGCCTTGTCACATCACATCACATCAGGGCCCGCGTCACTCCTGGGGCCCCTTCCCCTCCGCTCCTAACGTCTTCCACCCTGTCGCAGTCATCTTGTCTATCCTTGTCTCTCTGTTAGGTTTCTGTTTTTCTCTGCCCTATGTTTTTCTCTCTCTGTGCCCATGCCTCTCTCCTTTTGTCGTCTGGCTGCCTCCCTGTCTTTGCTTCTCCGTTTCCCTATTTGGGCTTCATCCCCGAGTCTCTGGTAGCATCTCCCATTCTCCGCATCCCCACCCGCCATCCCCGGCTGGTGGGCAATGAGAGCAGAAGGAGAAGGCTTGGCATATCCTCCAGTTTAAAAGGTGCCTTTTTTGAGGGACAAGAGTGGAAGTAATATTAGTAGGATGAAGGGGCTAAATATTCGTGCAGGGGAAAGGAGCAGGCCTGCAGGAGGGAGGATTTCTGTGCCTTTCCCACAGCGTATGAAAGGCATGCAAATGAGATGCAAAACACTACACAAACAAGTCCCTATAATCTGGAAGGTAACCACTGACACGTTTGGGAATTGGGCTGCAGATGGCAAGGTCTAGCCACAACGATGGGGCCATACAGCACAGCCCCATCTCCTCCCCCACGTGACAGCGCAGTTTCCCTTGGCACTGATTAATTCCACAAATATTTACCTAGCACCTACTATGTGCCAGGCACAGGGCCAGGCTCTGGAGACACAAGGGGGAATCAGAGAGCCCGATCCTAGCTCTCCTGGCTTCCGCTTTTCCGCTCTTGCCCCCAAATGCACCAGGCAAATAAGAGGGGGTCCTGGATAGAGTCACCTGCTGGTCAGGGTAGTCCTCGCCAAACCACAGAATGTCAGAGGTAGACAGAATCTGAGCTGTCACCTAATCTGGCTCCTTTTTCAGAGATCCAGAGACATTGCATGATTTGGTGGGGGGCTAGTCCCCAAACCCAGGTGTTCTGACTAGCAGTTCATCTCCCTTCCAAAAGCTACTCTGATCCCACCTCCACAGGAGCAGAGATTTTCAAATTGCAGGTCACAAACTATTAGGAAGTTATGAAATCCATTTGGTGAGTTGCGTCCAGCATTTAGATAAATTGAAATGGGATAGAATAGAATAGAAAATATCAGAGTGCATCGCGACGCACGTGGTAGGAAATACCAGCGTGCCTTGCATAGGTCATGATGTCTGTGGATCACTGTCCGCAGTGCTATTCCAGAAAGCCTTCCTTGAAGAGCGCCAAGTGCCCTTCTTTCTTCTGTGACTGGGGCACGTGTGTGGTGTTTGATTAGCCCCTTCCATGAGGGTGTGCAGCTGGAGGATGCTGGGGTCAGGGGACTCAGTGTGAATTCTGGCTGTGCCTCCCACTGGTTAAACAGTTGGGGCAAGTTGCTTGGCTTCCCTAAGTTCTGGTTTTCTCACCTGTAGAAATAAGGAGAGCAGTGCATACCTCACCAGGCTAGTATAGTGCCTAAGATACAGCACATAAGTGAAATTTCTGGCACACAGAGGGATTCAGTAAATATTAGCTTTCATCCTTCCATAAGGAGCTATAATCACTCCAGAATAAAAATCCTTATTTAATTTAGTGATTTATTTTTTTAACCTTTTGTTTGCCTACTTTCAAATGTTGTGAGGTGGGCTATAACAAAAGACATACATGTATTCAAAAATAGATAGAATAGAATCCTAAAAAATTCTTAGGGACACAAGGAAATACAAAATCTCCCTAATCCAATCCAATCCCATTGAATCATTACTATGTTTGCATAGCAGATCGTATCTATGAACTTCCTGGCAGCAAAGGCAAAAAAGGAACGACAGGATAGGTTCCATATCCCTCATTATTTGATAAATGGTAAAATAACAATTCTTCAGGAGAGTTAAGCTTTCTCAGGTATAGACTCCTGAAAAGAATTTAACTGTACGGTCCTTATATGAAGGATACCCAAAACCAAACTGGACAAGGTCTCCCCCAGTGGTTTCTGCACCTGTGTTCTTTAATCTCCTTCTCTGAATCCCCTGAACACACAACAGACTCCCTGATCAGTGGTGCCGACATGCCCACCCAGTCCCGGGGGTGGGCTGGTGCCCTTCCTCCCCAGCCTTCTCGCCTACCTGTCACGGAGAGGCGGGCCCCGTTGCTCTGCCGGGTCTCCCCGCTATACTTGTGCTTGGTGATGCAGCGGTAGGTGGAGAGGGCGTCCTCCTTCTGCACGTCAGAGATGTACAGCCCGCCGTGGTAAGTAATAAAAAACCTGTTTTCTGGAGACATAATCAGGACACAGTCGATTACTCCCCTCTGGCTGGGCACACTACCAGAAGCAACTTGGGCCTGCAGGTGGCCTTCTCCTAGGCCAGGACTGCTGCCCAGGGGAGGGGAGGTGATGGAGAAAACAAGGGGGTGAAGCTGATGTAGTGCTGAAGGCAGGAGAGCATCTCTAACCAATGAGGATTTTCTATGTGCAAATCAATAGAAATTACAATGATTATTCCTTTAAATGTAGATACTTCAGCTTTTTACAGGAAGATGTTGGGCTTTGGAGTCAGACTAAGATCTGGGTTCCAATCTGACTCTTTTACTTATTAGCTGTGTGACCTTGGGAAAGTTCCTTAACCTCTCTGAGCCTTATCTGTGCAACAGGGTGCAAATAATCCTTCATAGAGTATTATTATTATTAGAATATTATTATTATTAAAAAATAATAAGGTGTCTGGCACACAGCGAGTGCTCTTTTAGTGAATATCAGTCCTCATCTTTCCCATCTCTTTGCAAGAGTTTGCAAAGCTCTAATGTTCATTGCTTGCTTGTTCTTACAATTGTTTGAGGTGTCATCTCCATTTTAAAATCACACAGCTAGTAAGTGGATCAGAACTCAGGCCTTCAGGCTCCCAGCTCTCCCTTTGCACTGAGCCTAAACACAAGCCTAAATCCCTTTCTCTCAGTTTTCATCATTTATTCACCCAAGAAACAATTATTGAGGATAAGCTATACTAGGAGTGGGGGCGTGGAGACACAGATTTACGATACTAATTCATCATACAGTTTTTGATACCATTTTGTTCAAGGCAAAGGTGCCAGCACTGCGCCCTCCACGGTCTCACTGCCGTGACAGCACGAAGCAGAAAGGACAGAGTAGTTTCACCCATTTAGCTGATTACGAGACAAGACTACACTCCGAGGTAGAGTGGATTTTCTTGTCCAAGGTCCTAAGGCAAACCCTGAACTTGAGCTAGTCAGGGCTGATTTTAAAAGGGGGAGAATGTGGACTTGAGGGTTGGGGAGGGGCTTGCATCTGGCTTTGGGACTCTCTAAGCTCATGGTCTCCCACCCAAGACCCAGCTAGACTGAGATCGAGAAGCTAACCTAGGGTCCCTCTGCCTGCTCTCTAGGGTCACAGCTGCTTCCCCAGGAGGGCATAGCAGACCTCAGGCGGCCATTTTCACCAGAGGGGGCATCAGAATCAGGACAGCGAAAAATGACTTACAAGAAAGCTGCAGGGGAGAGGGTAATGTTGACCTCATACAAAGGACCTGCTAACATTGGACTGTCAGGCTTTCATAAGGAAACATTTTGGGTAGCCCCATGTCCTTCAAATCCTATTATTTTGAGGTCTGCTTCCTCCCACCTGGGTGCTGAGTGAGCCCTCTCAACCACTGACAAGAGCCCCGATACTGGTTCACTCTCCTATTAGGAATATTCTGTGGTGTCTCATCCCTCCAAGCACAAGCCCAAGGTCTCAGCACCAGCAAACAGGGACCTCACCAAAGGATACTTTCCAGCAATGAAAGCTGTAGAATTGCAGGGTTGAAAAGCTGAATGTGCTTGACCACATCTTTAACAAAGCTTCCCTGGCCTTCATTTGAATACCTCCAGGGCCGGGGAACTCACTACCTTATTTAGTGGCCCATTCCAAAGTTGATAGCTCTGACTTTGAGAAAGCTCTCCCTTGCTCACCATCGAGCTCCATGGGTCCTGGTTTCTACTTGTTGGACCCTTACAGAACCAGCCTAAACCTGTGTTACTGACACACTCCCTCGCAAACTGGAAGGCAGCTATCACGCCCTTTGACTTTTCATCAGGCTAAGCAGTCTTTGGATTTTATTTTTTAATTGTTATTTAGTATGGTTTTAAATAACTTCATCAATCTGATTGATCTCTCGCTTAATAAACTTTGGGTTATCCACAAATCTCTGAATTTTCCCTCCCTCCCTCCCATCTCCTTTCCATGTATCTTTGTACAGGACTAGACCTGCTATGTGGCAGGCACTTTGCCAATTGGTGGGGATCCAACTGTCAGCTTATCTGACCAGGGTAGAATAGAGCAGGGCTACCAACTTCCAGCCTAAGCTGCATTAACTTTTTAGGGGAGATTGAGTGGGGGTGGGGAGGCAGACCCATTATACTACTGCTTCATACCCTGCCCGCAACTAAAGGCTCTGGTCGTGTGTTTGCAAGCTGTGGCTAGGCCACTTTCCTTCTCTCCATCCTTGGACACCTGGCCATGTGGGCCCAGGTCCAGGACTTCACACGGATCCCTGCTGAGTGGCATCCTGTTGGGATCCCCCTAGATGAGCACTTGGCCAGCTGGCAGCCTGCCTGGAGCTTGTGGACCCCTGCCCCGCCCCCTCCAACACGCAGACCACACCTTGTAGACTCCCGCTCAGTGCTGTGGGTAAAAGATGAAAAGGAAGCGGGAGGGAGCCAGGCCCTGCTGCCAGCAGTCAGAAGACCCACGGGAAGCACGGAGAAAGCCTGGCTCCCCCACCAGACTCTGCATGTGCCGTTTTGTCTCCATGTTGTGACATCCCAAAGTCAAATGCGGAAGCTCTCCCGTAATTTATTATGTAACTGGGACTGGAATGCAGAACTACTGGAGGGCGTTGCTGCCAATCAGAAGTATCAGGATTGGAGGTGGTGGTGGCAGTGGGATAAGGAAAAACAGGAAAGACCCTAAAATCAACCCTAGCGACCCACAGGTGCTCCAGCCTGGACAGCTAGGACCCTGTTGTCGCCAGAACGACGCTGACAACGGTGCCCTGGGCCCTAAGGAATTTTAAGCTGGGGAGGGGTGCTGCCATGCTGGTGGTGGGGAGCTGGGGTTTCTATAGCAACAAGCAGCTGCTGCATCTGATGTCTCACATCCTTCATTGTCCTCATTTTCCCCCTCCCTTCCCCCCTTCTTGTGCATATACTTAATTGCCGTAACATTTCCAGATGTAGTGTATCGCTCCTGAAACAAAGGCCGGCCGCAGCCAGGGGGATGCGCAGCGAGCAAGACGGGAAGGAGAAATCAGGGGTATTATGTTAATCCCCACTGGGGGGGACTTGTGCAACATCAGTTCTGCATGTTTGATGAGAATCAGATGATGGGCCCTGCTGGGGAAGGAAGGAGAAGGGGGCCTGTGGAGTGAGAGGCATACGGTGTGGAGAGCGGAGGAGGCACAGATAGCTGGTGGGGGGTTCAGAAGGGCCAGGGCTCCAGCGGGGCGCCCTGACAGTCTGGCAGCCCATCCTCCGCAGCCCAAGTGGGACCAGCTATCCTTGGACTGGGTAGAGGAGCCATTATTCCACATCTTGTTTCCTCCTCCTTGGGGCAGGCTGCGTCCACCTGGAGGAGGACAGAGTGGCAGCCAGGACCACCACGTCCAGCCCCCAGCCCGAGGCCGTTTGGACATGTGCGTCTGGGAGCATTTTTGGTTGACACCATAACTTGGGGGTATCAACGGCATTTAGCGGTCAGGTTAGAGTAACAACAACTGTTCTACCCCAAATGCCAACAGTGTGCCCATGGAGGATCACTTTGTTTTAGGCTCGAGGACCAGGATATGGAACCGTGTCTAAATGTAGACTCTGCCACTGGCGCTACCTGACTGGTGCATCTCAAAGTCTGCAGTGTCATCTGAAACACGCCTGCGACCTGAGAAGTGCTGCGCATGGTTAATGAATCCTTTTCTTGTTTTTATTATTGCTCGAATACTCCAGCCTGCTTCACTACCCTTTTTCCTGGTGATCTGGAGCACAGCTCTCCTTTTTTTTTAAAGCTAAATATTTATTGAGCATCCGTTACATGTTAGGCCAAGGGCTTTAGGAACATTATCTCATTTAACCCCCACCCCTTTGAAATGGTTATTATTGTTGCTTACTAAACAAAGCACAGAGAGGTTAAATAACCCACTCACAGTCACACAACTAATAAGTGGTAGAGCCTGGACCATTAGTCTACTTCCTATGCTCTTCCAAAGCTCTGTGCTAGGCTGACTCTCCTAGAACAAGAGCACTTTTATAGGGGCATACGCTCAGCTGGCCTCTGCTTGATTGCTTCTGTTGATGGGGTCCTCACTTCCTCACGAAGGAGCAGTCATCCATTCAATTCAGTTTGGCTCCATTTATCAAGTCTTTGTGGAGCATCCCTAGGTACTGAACGGGGCTCCATGGAGAAGTCTTGAACTTGGTATCCGCCCTCTGGGATTCCACGGTTAGAAGAGAACGTTCTTCCACCAGGAAAGCTTTGGCCTTCAGTGTTGAGGGCTGGTGAAGGGTGGGGAGGGGGCTCGATGGAAGCCATTAGTGAGAAGAGGAGGATGAAGAGGGGCCGAGCCACCCAGCACTGGGGGACAAGCCCAGGACTGGGACTTAGGAGACTGAGTTGGAGCCCTAGCTCTGCCACTAATGATGGGGTATATACTGGGTTAAATAGTGTCCCCCCAAGTTAATGTCCTCCCAGACCTTGTGAATACAAATAGAATCAGGTTAAAACGAGGTCATACTGGATTAAGGTCGATCCTAAATCCAATCTGACTGGTGTCCTTATAAGAAGAGGGAAATTTGGACACAGGTGCACACGCACAGGGAGGAGGCCATGCGAAGATGGAGGCGGAGATTGGAGTAATGTATCTACAAGCAAAGAAAAGTTAAGGATTGCCAGCGACCCCAGAAGCCAGGCAAGAGGCAAGGCGGGATCCTCCCCTAGAGCCTGCAGAGGGAGCAGGGCCCTGCCCACACCTTGACTTTGGACTTCTGGCCTCCAGAACCATGACACAGTAAATCTCTGTTGCTTTAAGCCACCAGTTTGCGGTAATTTGTTAAGGCAGCCTTGGGAAACGGATACAGGGTGACCCTAGGGAAGTCCAGTCCTCTCTCAGGCCCTCAGTTTTCCCACCCATACAAAGAGGGGAGGGGTGGAGGAGGTATGTGTCTTTAACTGTGTTTGTACATTAGAATCACCTAAGAAGTTTTAAAAATTAAACTCAGAATCTCTGGGTGTGTGCCCTGGAAATTGGTATTTTTTTTAAATTTATTTATTTTTGGCTGCGTTGGGTCTTCGTTGCTGTGCATGGGCTTTCTGTAGTTGTGGCGAGCGGGGGCTACTCTTTTGTTGTGGTGAGCGGGCTTCTCATGGCAGTGGCTTCTCTTGTTGCAGAGCACCGGCTCTAGGCGCACACGCTCAGTAGTTGTGGCTCACGGGCTTTGTTGCTCCACCGCATGTGGGATCTTCCCGGACTAGGGATCGAACCCATGTGCCCTGCATTGGCAGGCGGATTCTTAACCACTGCGCCATCAGGGAAGTCCCTGGTATTTTACAAAAGCTTTTTGGGTGATGTAATATGAAGCCAGGGTGGAGAACAACTGGATTAGAAAAACTAAGTCCCCTTCACTCTGGAAATGGATGTCTCTGTGATCACACCAGACTTCTCTGAGTTCCATTTCTCCTTCAGGAAAACGGAGATAATAACTAGGACTTAGGTCACAGAGTTGTTGGGAGAATTAGATGAAAGATGAGTTACTGCATGGGAAAGTCTCCAGCACACGGGTGGCACTCGTTAAATGTCGTCACAAGTGGCTCCATCTCAGGGAGATGGTGGACTGCACACCGCTGGGGGGCTCTCCACCCCTCCCTGTGGCCAGGCTCCCTGCAAAGCCTCCCCCTTCCTCTCAGTAGCTTGGAAGTAAAGGAGGCCCTCCTTGGCAATTCAGAGGCCTTGCACACACATGCTAAGTGAGCCGAGAACATCTTTTCTGTCTTTTTCTAAGAGGTCAGAGAGTTGGACCTTGGAGACTCCCCAGAGCTGCAGGAGTCCCGGAGAGGTAATGGACAGAAACCTTGGGGCTCCTGGTGGCCCCACAGGGCTGGGAGAGAAAATCTGTCTTCTGCAAAGGTGGGGCCCTCTCCCTGCCCTCAGGGAGGTGTGAGGGTGAGTTGGTGGGGAGAGGGTCCCGGGCAGAGGAGAGGGGAGGAAGGGTTTGCTGGAAGGTGTGACCTGGATAGATCCCCCTTCAACCTGTAGAGCAAAGGAAGGGAATTACTGAGTGAAGCAGGGACAGCAGCTTCCTAACTCGCCCTGCCCCTCCTCTGTCTATTCCTAGGAGGCAGCCAGAGTGACGCTTCAAAACCTAAGTCAGACCATGTGGCTCCTTTGCTCAAAACCCCTCAATGTTTTCCCATTTCACTCAGTGTGAAAACAGTGCCTATCACAAAAATAGGCCCTTGATAAATATTTCTAGAATGAATGAATGAGTAAATGAATGAATAAATGAATGAAAGAAACGTCCCCAACTCTAAGTTTGTTTTATCCCCATGTGCAACTCAGAAAAGCCAGATCCCAGCTCTAAATTTACCTCTCCCAGGAAGCCTTCCCAGATTAGCCCACTCCCATTTCTGAGTGTTTGTACATCTGGCAGACCTCTTGCCACTGCTAATCACTGTTTCTACTATATTCAATTAGACTTTTAAAAATAACTACTTTTGAACATTCAGAAGTCAAGATTAAATAGTATGGCAGTTCCTCAAAAAATTAAAAATAGAATTACCATATGACCCAGCAAATCCACTTCTGGGCATATACCCAAAATAATTGAAAGCAGGTTGTCGAAAAGATGTCTGTTCGCCCATGGTCATAGCAGCATTATTCACAATAGCCAAGAGATGGAAGCAACCCAAGTGTCTATTGATGGATGAATAGATAAAGAAAACGTGGTATATAGATACAATGGAATATTATTCAGCCTTAAAAAGGAAAAGAATTCTGTCACATGCTGTAACATGGATGAACCTTGAGGACATTATACTAAGTGAAATAAGCCAGACACAAAAGGACAAACACTGTGTGATTGATTCCACTTATAAGAGGTACTTAGAATTGTGAAATTCTTAGAAACAAAAAGTAGAATGGTGGCTGCCAAGGGCTAGAGGGACGGCAGAATGGGGAGTTGTTAATGTGTCTAGAGGTTCAGTTTTGCAAGATGACAATGAACTTAAACTGAGCTGAAACGCTACTGGACTTAACACTTAAAATGGTTAAGATTGTAAATTTTACATTATATGTATTTTACCACAGTTAAAATGTTAAAGGTCAAGATTATAAAGAATTGGAATGTGTCTTTGTGAGGTAGTGAGTTTCCTGTCATCAGGGGTAATTCAGTAGAGGCTGAAGAAGCACTTGGCTGAGATATTGCATGGAAGATTTAAGTATTAAGTGAGGGAGATAAATTGATCCTCTTTAAGGTCCGTCCCTCCCAGCAAGTTATAAATTCCTAGCTTAAAGAAATCAGAGCAGCAAGACCCCTAGAAGATCACCTACTACAATGGTTCTCAAATCAGTGTGCATGTGCTCATTTCTACCCCAGGGCCTTTGCTGTGACTATTCCTTCTGTGCCTGGAATGCTCTTTCCTTGACTCACCCCTGGCCCTGTTCAGATCTCTGCTCAAATGCCAACCCCTTGGCGAGGCCTTGCCTGACGCCTCTATCAAAATTAGGCTGAGTGCCACGTTCCTGCCCAATTCCTTACCCTGCCTTCCTGTCTTCAGAGCACATGGCCCTTCTCGTTGAGAGAAGGAGTTATTTTAGTATCCCAGCTCCAGAACGTGCTGGCACACAGTAGATGCTCAGTGAACATGTGTCGGCTGAATGAATCCTACAGTAAAGGGGCACTTCCAATGAGCTGAGACAGCTGGATCTCTAGCCTGGAGTCCTGTCCTGAGGTCCCCCGCACCCCGGGGTCTCTTCTCCCTCTAGCCCCCGCTGCCAAGGTTTGGGCCTCTGCTCCCCGGTTAGGCCACTTTGGTCCTTGTCTCGGTTCCCCAGCTACAGGCGGGCACATCAAAACCAGACTGATGGTTTGGAGCTAACAAGAGGGAAATCAGCAGATGGTGACACAAGCTGGGCAATCTGGAGCGTACACTCTGGCTGACTCATCTTAAGGGAGAGGCCCGCAGCAGGGGATGACCTCACGCTGCCCAGGAGCTCGTGAAACACGAGGAGACCCAGGGCAGCAGGGCCCAGGGAGAAGGAGGGACACGGACACTCCATCTCCAGCCAGCCTGAGGCTGGCCTCCCACTGTCCTTCCCTGACCAAGACCTGCCTCTTCCTTAGGTGACTGGAGCAGAAATGCTACCCTCGCTCGGAGGAGAAATTACTAACGACAGAGCCCACTGGTTCTGGGATGGAACCACATGAGAGTCCCAGGGGCCAACATTCAGACCAGAGGTAATGCAGTACGGCAGTGGCGGCAGCATGGCACCCTGCCCCTCTGCGGACAGGAAAGTTGGAGAACTGAGCTTCCCTGAGTGGCTCTGCCTCTGCCTGTCTGGAGGTGAGCTCAGTCCCCTGGGTCTTAGAGGTTTCCGGAGCTGGGGCCTTTGAGAAAGGAGACCTCTGTCCAGGGACCTGCAGCTGTGAACTTCCCGTCTCCGGCGCCCTTGGGGACCCCTCCCGGGCAGCGTCTACCCGGGTTGGGAGAGGGATCCAGGCTTAGCCGGTGACTTGTCTTCAGTTGTTTTACAAACTCAGCAGGAAGGACGGCCCAAGGGGCATGAATCAGTGGGTGTCTGTGTACCAGGCTCTGGGCTTGGCACTTTCCCTTGATGTACATCCCTCTCTTAAGTGTCATCACTGGCCTAGGAAGCGTGTGCTGCTCTTCCTGTTTCACGGACGAGGACGCTGGCTTGGGCAGAGACTCGTCCGGTAAGTGGAAGAGACGGTACTCCCACCTGGGTCTCCTGAACACAAATCGAGAGCTGTTTTCCCCAAACCCAGCTGCCAGGACAGCGGGTGCTGCGGTTTGGAGGAGCTCTGGCTCACCCCTTCCCTGCGGGGCAGACTTCTCCATCCCTCCTGGGTAGTGGCCGGGCCCCTTGCTTCTTCTGGAAGAGGCTTCCTTCTCACTAGTCAGGGCAGGAGTGGTGGGCGAGCAGAGAGGGCGAGGTGTGACCAGCATACAGTTATTGACTGAAAGGATGGGAGGCTGGTGTGCAGTGAAGCAACAGGTCAGGGCTATTAGGTGGTCATCCGTTTTGGGAGGACTCAGGGAATGAAGAAACTCTGCTGGCTCCGGGTTCTATGTGTTAGCAGGAGGGCGGGCTCGTGGGCAGGGGGCTGCACCTGTCTGTGAGGGAACGAAGTGCACGTGCTGGCATGCACACTGCTGGGGAGCCGTGCATGGGCCTATGGGGCACCACAGGGGACACAGAAGGGGTTGGCGGCTTGGGTGGTGGGGCATATGCTCAGAGGGGTGCTGTAGGGAACACTGTATTTGGAGTCAGAAACGGGAGATTTGAGACCCACCACCTACCAACTGGGTAGATTTAGGAAAATCCCTTAACCTTTCTGGGCTTCTGTTCTCTCATCCCAACACTGGGGACAATAACCCCTGGTTTCCATGGCTCACAGGGTTCGCTTGTGGTGCCCACGTGATGATGGCCATGAAAGGGCGTTGTGACACATACTGCGCTCTACACGTGTAAGGAGGGGTTGTTACCGTAATGCGAAGTGTGTAAAAGCACAGGGAGTATGTGTCCATAACACATACACGGGGTATAGATATCTGTGTAGGTGTTTTGTTGAATGGATGAATCCTGGCGGTAGAGATGATTCTTGGCTCTGGGAATCAGATGCCTTCCTGAAGCAGGAAAACCAGAGGCTAGGGATGGGGGTTTCTGCTCTGCCCGCCTCCTTCGCCCCTGCAAGGAAGGTCCCAGGAGGCAGTGGGAGGTATGGAGTGGGGGAGGGGAGGTGCGGAGGAATGGACGGAGCTTTGCCCTGAGACCAGGCTTTGGCTGGGGTCAGAAAAAGCATCCGGTCTCTCTTGCGAGAGAAGAGATGCTTAATCTGTCACAGCCCTAAGTTTCCTGGGGTGGCTTCAGGATGCCTCACTTGGCCCCCTGGGGCCTCCCAATTCCCAGAGAGAAATTGCAGTCAGTAAGGTTACCAGTTACTGCTCTATCCCATAGAGATTTATCAAAACAATGTGGTCACCCTGCCGCTTGGAGGCTGTGGGTGGTGCATGGACTAATGAGATAACTCAGCCCAGTGGCAGGGCTGCTGTCTCCTCCCAGCGGCAGGGTAGGTGGGGATGATCAACACCTCTGGGCTGGCAGGATTAGCCCTGCCTGGGCGCCAACACGAGCGCAGCCTACCGGGAGCTACTTGAGGCTGACTGTGCAGAGCACCCTCCTCTCACACCTTTGTTATTCCTGCTGAGGGTGAGGGCCCTGGGGGAACCTGCTAGCCTGGGTTTGAAAAGCCCAAGGGAAGCCAAGGCCCTGTTCTGCCTCCTCTGCTCTCCCTGGACTCTGGACCCCCAGGATTGCAAGCCCTCCACCGAGGCCCCGGAGGGAGAGTTGCAGCACAGTGACATGTGAGTCTGGAATTTGAAGTCAAGTCCCAGCTCTGGTCTGGCTGGCTTTAAGCCCTAGATCCTCCCTGTTGTGGACTGATTTGTGTCCCCACAAAATTCATATGTTGAAGCCTTAACCCCCAGTGGGACTGTATTGGGAGATTGAGCCTTTAAAGAGGTAATTAAGGTTAAATGAGGTCATAAGGGTGAGGCCCTAATCCAATATGACAATTCTTATAAGAAGGAGAGACACCAGGGATACACAGGCACAGAGGGAAGACCGCGTGAAGACACAGTGAGAGGGCGGCCACCTACAAGCCAAGGAGAAAAGGCCCGGTGGAAACTAAACCGTGATCTTAGACTTCCAGCGTCCAGAACTATGAGAAACACATTTCTGTTGTTTAAGCCACCTGCTCTGGTACTTTGTTATCGAAGCCCTAGAAAATGAATCTCCTCCTCCTCCTGCCATGCTGTTGCCTGAGGACCCTTCCAGTGTTAAGATTCTGGAGTCAGGTCCTGCTCCGTAAGACACTGGGGTGAGGACTGTAGGGTAGGAATGGGGAGGAGGACAGTGGCAAGCCGGCCCTGAAGGTCACCAGGCGGACCACAGAGGTGGGGTTCAGAGAGTGAGAGCGTGAGGGTGGGGAGACACTGATCCCGAGGACCCCGCCCCCCGACGGGTACCAAGAGCAGAGGGAGGGACGAGGTGGGCAGGGCACTGGTGCGGGGAACGGGCCTTTGATCACAGACAGGGCCTCGTCCACACTCGCCATCAATCGTTCAATCTGATACACCGCTGCATGGGACACTCGAGGAAGCAGAGGGTCGTGCAGCCAGTCTGGGTCAGAGTGGAGCTGTCGGGAGAGGCCTCCTGTCTCCGGGCCCTGCTCTTCCCCACGGAACCGAATTCAGGCAGAGTGAACACATGTGGGTCCTAGGGAGTCTGGATGGATGGGAGGTGGGACCTTTGCTATGAGAGCTTGTACGCGGCGTGCAGAGCCACAAACCCTACCCTGCCCTGCCCTGCCCTGGCTGGCTGGAAGAGGGAGGGGAAGGCAGCCAGAGCTTGACGGGGGGTCACAAGTCAACAACCTCCTTGTGGCAGGTGACAGGTCCACCACCTGCTTTCTGGCACAGGGGCTCCAAGGAAGACACCATGGTCCCACATTCATCTTCAAAGCCTGATGTCAGGCTGGGCAGGGGATTAGCGTGACAGGCTCCGAGTGGGTGGCACAATGCGCGTGTCCCCAGGGGCCTGGGGGAGCAAGCACCACTGCCACCTCTGAGATAAGAGGGCGAGCAGTCAGAGAAGAAGACGCAGAACTAGGGAGCAATGCCCATTTCTGCCCCGTAGGAGGGATTAGCCAGATCCCCCATCTTTATCTCTGCCTTTGGGGCTCTACAGGAGATGGGGTTACTGGGAAGACAGGTGTCTCAGGAGGACCCAGCAAGGTGATAGCATGATGGAGTAGAAAAAGCCCGTCTTGAGTCAGAAGTGGGGTTTGAACTATGTTCCCCTCTCGAGCTGGAATATGCTGGATGAGAACTCTGAACCTGTTTCCTATGAGAATGAAAGGAGTTAATGAATGCACCCAGCACAGTACCTGGCACAGTTAGGCAGTGGTTAGCGGCTGTTGAATGACTGAACGATCGAATGAATAAATGAATGTATATCTCTTGTAAGGTGGGCACTCTGAACTTGATCTGGGTCTCAGCCTCCAAGCCAACCTTTCCCACCGCCTCCCAACTGCCCACAACTGGCCTCTTATAGGTGAGAGAGTGTAAATTTCCAGGGAGGCACCAGGCTCAGCTCACCAGGACCTTGCCGACTGACCACTCTGGGCAGCTGAGATCTAGAAGGGGGGGGGGGTCAAGCACTGTCTCTGGAGTGGCCCCCAGGGAGCTGGGGTCACAGGGGGTGTGAGGATGGAGCGTCTTGGGGAGGGGAGCCAGCAGGAGAGCCTTGGTGGAGCGGGACAGAGGGTCAATGGCTAGTTTTCTCTCTCCCCCTGAGTCCTTTTCTCTAAACACAGCTCTATCTTCCTCCACCACGGGGTTAGCACACATCTCTCATTCTCCTATTGCAACAAGATTTTATTTCTAATTATGCTGTAATAAAACTGGAGCGCTCCCAGGCTTCCTTTCAAATGACTTGTACACACACCGCCGATCGGATCCTCCTCGGCCCCATTGTAATAGCATTTCCCTGACATTCATTAGACATGCATGAGAGGGGCGCTTTAAGAATAGAATTGCATTTAAATGGATTTGCTGAGAGAGGAAGATGAAAAAAAAGAGAGGCGAGGGGAGGAGAGGGAGAGGGAGAGAGGTTTGTTGAACAAACTATGAAAACAAGATGCCATAATAACAGGGTGCTGAAATAAGCCTCTTTCTTCCCCGGCCTCCTCCTGTTGCACGTGGCCGAGCCCGGCCTCCAACCCTCCCCCCGGAGCCCCCGCCCACACTTTTATGGTACCCTCTGGGGGAGCTTCATAGCTCCTGTGCCATGTGTCAGATGCTCATGGTGTCATAGAAAAAACTGTTACTACCATTCAGGAAGGCTGCCTTGCTTTGACAGAACCCCAAAAGCCAGGCTGCCGCCCTCGGGAAGGGGGAGGGATGGTGACCGTCCCTCCTGCTCTCATCTTTAAGGCCCCCACCCCTGTGTCCCTCCCCCTGAATGACCACCCGCACCCCGAACTCCCATGGGCCACTGAGTAGCTGTGAGTTTTCTTTTACCCTGGGTGGCTCTGAAGCATCAGGCGTAGGAGATCCATTGTGACCCCAGGGCCTTACTCCCTGCGGAAGTGGACTGTCCCCACAGCATACTGTGTGTGCCATATACAGCCTACTAGGGATCAGAGGCCTACCTACTAGGTGTCCGTACCTACTGTGGCCTCATTCAATTTATTCCCCTCGCTAGAGCCAGATCCTCTTAAAATGGACATCTGATCACACTGAAAACCATCTCGTAAGCTTCCTCTTCTTCTTCAGATAAAGACCAAAATCCTTAACAGGGCAGCCAAAGCCCACCACCCTTCCATTGGCCCTGTTTAGTTCCATGTCTGGCCCTGGCCCCAACTCCAGCCACACCAGCCTTCCTCTGTCCTCCACGGTACCCAGCTCCTGCCTTCTTTCCAAGCCTTGCTGCTACTCGGGACACTTAGCCACCTCTTTCCCAAAGTTTCCACTGACCCACCCCTTGGAGCTCAGCTCACACTCCCTTCCTCCCTAAGACCCTCCCACCAGTCTTCTGTCTCCTGTCCTCTTCGCTGCATACTTGCCACAGCTGTACTGAGTCACTAAAGACCTGACATTGTCCCTAGACTGTAAGCCTCTTGAGGGCAGGGCAGGGTGGGTCCTGGCCGTCGCCCCCCGACACCCCCGCTCTGGGGTAAAGGCTCAGTACAACGGGATGGAAGCCAGGCATTGTGCCGGGGACTTCCCGATAAGATACCTTAGCTCCTTTCATCCTGCTGCAGGTTTATTGAGGCTGAGGGTTTTTCCTTCCCCTCTAATAGACTAGGAAACTGAGAATCAGAGAGTTCAAAGCAATTTGCCCCAAAGCACAAAGCCGGAGCTGCCAGAATCGAAAGCCATGCTTTTCCTATGATAACTTCCTGGTACCATGGGCATTCCTACCGGTTCCTTCCCACGTGGACTGCCTCCCACCTCCCCTGCACCCAGCGAGGTCCTTCTCAAACCCTCCTTCTTCTAGAAGTCTCCTTGGAGAGTCCAGCTAGTGCAGACCTTCTCCCCCTCTGCAGACAGGGCCTCAAGTTTCCCATTTGGATTGCTCCCACCTGTTCTGTGGGATCATTCTTATATCCCCGATAGAATGCAGGTTCCTTAAAGACACTGCGCGTCACTCTTCTGAACCCCCAGTACCCGTGGGCCAGGATACTGCAAATACACGACCAGTAGAGCATCGGACTGCAGCGGGGAGAGCCGCTCTGCCACTTAGTAGCTGCGTGACCTGGAGAGGAGCCCACTGAGCCTCCACCACTCGTCTAGAAGGTGGTGCTGATGACACCTACCCCGCAGGGTCACTGAGAGGCCTCAATGATCTGTGGCGGAGGTGGTGCCTCACAGAAGCTCATTTCTCCTCTTGTCCTATTCCTTCCTTGGGGCTCTGTTTGGTGACAATGGGAATGAGAAAGTTGGTCTTACAGTGTCCCAGAAGGGGGTGTGGCTAAAAGGGACATGGCACTATGGCCCCTCAAAGCCATCTGATGTGGCTCTAATGGCGCTGAGATGGCAGGGGAGACCATCCCTCCGTCCTTCCTACGTTTGCCTCCCGATCCACCACTTTCCCACCCCCAGGCCTGCCTGGTCCAGGGTCCACACGCTGCAGAGATGATGCTCCCATGATGAGTGGTCAGAGCCCCCGAGGGCCAAGAGCAGCTGGAAGGTCCGTCCACCTCTGCCTCCCAGGCCTGGCCCAGTGCATGTTCGTGAGACCGTGGCCTCCATGAGGGCAGGGGCTGCCCCCTGTCCACTGCTCCAGGCTCAGTTTTGTGTACAACACCTGCAAGTGGTGGTGCTCAAAATACATTTGTTGAATGAATGATGAATGGAGTGAGTGTATGAACCTCAGCCTTTCTGCCTCCATGGTAAGTACTTAGGCTCTGAAGTCAGCCAGACTTTTGTGGGATCTTGCACAACTTACCTAACCTGATTTCATTTCCTCTCCTCTAATAATAGTTCCAATCAGAGCTGGAGCTGCTGCAAGAATGAAAGCACCTGGCTGCTGCCTGCACAGCGATGGTTCAATAAGCGATAGCTCTCATTGCTCCATCTAACGTCTACTTCAACCCACTCGGGAGCTTGGAGTGGCCACTCGTGTTGGTGGTTCTAGATTGCTCCAGAGGCAATTCTGCTGTTTTTGAACATCAACCTTTTTTATTTACAGGCTAATCAACATGACTGGGTGGCACCCCAGTGATGCCAGCCAGGGAGCTTATCAGGAAAGGTAGACATGGTCACAGTCCCATCCACATTTGTGTCTTATCAGCTCCCAAAGCAAGTCTGTCTCATTGAAATGATGTGAACACAGAAGCACTCTGCCCCAACTCTACTGGCCTACTCATTTTTTTCCCCCAAAGCCGTACAATCTCAGCACCTTTGGGCTCTTAATTACATCCTATGTTCCCGGGAGGCGCCCCTCCCCAACCCAGCCCTCTGTCATCTCTTCCTCCCCTAAACCTGTAATATCTGTACCCTTTACCCGGCTTTCATCATATGCTTATTTGTATTGTTGATTTAAAAAATGCATCGGTGGCTTGTCTTCCTTGGCAGCAATGCATGCGGGATGAAAAGGGGAGGGTGATAGGGATGTACCTCTCATTTACGGATCTCCATTATGTGCCAGCCAGAGGGCTACATACTTCAAGTGCATGGCCTCAGTTTAATCCTGAGAGCAGCAAATATCATCCCCATCTTACAGGTGAGGAAAGCGAGCTCGTGGAGTTGCAGAAACTTGCCCAAGTCACACTGCTAGAAAACAACATAAATGGGATTGGAGTCCAGGTTGCGTGACTCCACAGCTGCTCGAGGACAGAGGCAGCAAATCCCCACAAAGGATTTCCATGGGCCTGGCCTGGAAGCCCAAGGTCTGTAATTAACATTAGCCGTTGACAATGGCCATCTTTCGGGGAGGTGTAACATTAAACGAGAAACAAGAAACGTAGGTACACGCTTCCCCCTTGGCCAGGCACACAGTGAGGGCTGTGTCCTTGCGTGTATGTGTTCCGAGCGTGACACTGGCCCTGGCTACTGCCCGCGTCCTCTCAGCACAGCTCTGGCCCTACCAGCTCCCTGGGCACACGCTGCCACCTCCCCCTTGCCCAGATTGGCACCAGCTCCCCAGTTTCCCCACACGCTTGGAATTCTGAGCTCATTCACCAGACAGGTGCAATTTCCCACCTCTCACCCTCTGGCACTTTCTGTGCAATCGATCACAAACTGTTTCCAAATTAACCTAGATTTAGCTCCGGTCTCCCCTCTTTCCACTCGGGCAATTTCCTACCTACCCCCCGGGTAGGTTTCCTCCCCCAGGCTCCACTCCCTGGGTGTCTGTCTCTTCCTGTAAATTTCCTACTGATCCAGAGACTGGGTTTCTGTCCAGCGTGACCCTCTTGCCCTTGGTCAAGACTATTCTGGACTTGATCTCTTTCTCAGGATGCCTCTCTGCTCTGTTCTTGACCGTGGTTTAGGGGCATAGGACAGGCAATTCCTTTCTTCTCCTGCTACCCCTTCTTGGGATTCACCCTATACGCTGAGCTTTCTTTTAATTAATATTTTGGGTTGAAGGGGCCATAAAGATTCCTCTGCATAAGTCCCTAAAAACATGTAAAGAGCAAGAACTTTGGGAGGGCAGAGATCAGAGGAAATCAGCACAAGGAAAGAGTTCGGGGATATAACTCAAAGCTGAACAAGAATTTCTTGGTAAATCCCGAGAACTGTATACCCCAGCCTCAGTAAATTCCTGTCTCGAAAGAACAGAGTAGGAAAATAGCATGAATTGAGCTCCTACTATGTGTCAGGTACTATATACTCTGTGCGTTACCACAGATGGGCATGATCAACCCCAATGTACAGATGAGAAAACGGAGGCTCAGAGGGGTTGGCCAAGTTGTTGTCTGTGCCACAGACCCAGGAAGTTCAACACTCTCATCCACTGTGCTGAACTACCTCTGCATTCTCCCTCTCTAGAGTCTTCTGAGGGATGCGCATGTGGGGAGGGGTAGAAAGGGAAGGAAAGGAGTAGATGATTTCTTCTGCCAGGTAAGCTCCAGCATCAGATCTGCCTCCTTGGCCCATAAGTTCGAGGTAGTTGCTGCCCCAGAACTGGCAGCTGAGGCAGGTAGGAGTGGGGGTGGGAGGGGGTGGGTAACAGCGGCAGAAAATCAGAAAGCGGCTGACTCTGGAGGGAGACAGCCAGTGAGGGCCTCGGGGTAATTTCCCCACAAGGCCTCTGTGGCCCAGCGGCTGTGTGGGGTGTCCTGGCACATCAGCAGTCACGGGATCAAAGAACAAATAGGAATTAATATCCCTGAGGTGGTCCGGAGCTCCTGATACCAGCAGAAAATTACAGAACATGAGACGGGAGCATCACAGGATGAATGGGAGGGGACAAGAGATTTCCGTGGCTAATCCTGTTAACAAGACAATTTCTTATCAAACTCATTATGCTTTTGAAAGGAGAGAACAAGAGGGGGAAGAGGAGGTAGGGGGAGCGTGTGATGGGGGCTTAGCCCTGGAGAAGGAAGGAGAGAGGTAGGGGAGCCGTGGTTACAGAGACTGCAGGTTTCCGTGAAGTAGGCGTGTGAGTGGCAGGCGTCTGGGGGAAGAGGACTCCCCACCTGTCCCTGCCCTAGAGGCCAGGGGCAAAACCCCTCCCTGATGGCTAAGTCCCTGCTGTCTTAGCCTCCTCCCCGATGGCAGGACCCTCCCTGTCCCGCCAGTTGTCTGAACCCACAGGTGACCGGAGAAAAGCAGGCTCTCAAACTTCTTTCTTTGACCGTATCTCCATCTCGTCCCATCTCCCATGGGTCAAAGAGGACCATCCCCATCTGTGTAGATGCTGACAAAGCAAAGCACACCATGGGTCTGCTAAGCACATTCCTGCCGGCCTCTCACTTCTCCTTGTGGCCCCGCCCCCTGGGAGGGGGGCGGGGATGGGATTACAGGGCCTAGGAAGTTAGAGGGCCCTTTCTGGCGCTTCCCAGCTTGGTATTTTGGGCAAACCACTTAACCTCTCTGAGCAATCATTTTCTCATCTTAAAAATAGAGATTAAATAAATCTTGCCCTACCTACTTCACAGGGTCCTTGTCAGGATTAAAAAGGACAGTGTAGGCAAGAGGACCTTGTAATCTGTGAACATTTTACATACACAGAAGTGATGTTTGGGGCCATTTTGAAGTTAAGGTAGTAAGTTAAGTGTCTTGCTGGACGTAACAAGGTGGAAGTGGGAAGCCAGTCTTGAACCGTTAGTTTCAAATCCAGGGTCATTTCTGCTGCCAGAAGATCACTCCATGGGCTTGTCTTTGACTAGGCAATCACAAGGGACTTCAATTGGCACAAACTTAATATCTGTTTATTAAGGGCCCACGTTGCACTCAATATTCTCCCAGGCTGGCTTGGGGAAAGAGTGAGGTCAAGGACAGAGTCCTCATCATCAAGAAGCTTGGCATCCAGGTGGGTCAGAGGGGTCAGATCCAAGGAGCAATGAGAAGAATTCAAGTCAGGGTGCCTCCCTCGCCCCCACAAATACCCAAAGGCACAGTGTGAAGGGCCAGACAAAAAGTCCTGTGGATGAGTAACAAAGGCAAAGACCCTGGGCCGGCACCATGAGGGAGGGCTTCCTGGAGGACTTAGGACTCGCGGTGGGTCCTAAAGGATATGTGGGGTGTGGAGAAGGAAGTCAGGGAAGAAGTCAGGGAAACATGAAACAGACATTTATGGAGCACTTGCTGTATATCTGGTGCTGTGATAAATTAGGGCCAGATACAAAGATGCTTAAAATCTTTTAGAGGTCAAGTTCAAGGTCAAATCCAAGCCCCTCAGCAAACGTTGGTGAGGGTGAGGAAAAGCTGGACCCTTGTGCACTGCCGGAGGGAATGTCACATAATGCAGCACTATGGAAAACAGTATGGTGGCTCCTCAAAGGTTTAAAAATAGAACTACCATGCGATCAAGCAATCCCACCTCTACGTACATCCCCCAAAGAACTGAAAGCAGGGACTCTGAAAGATATTTGTACACTCATCTTCACAGCATTATGACGAACAATAACCCAAAAGTGAAAGCAACCCCAGTGTCCATCCATAGACAAATGGATGAACAGAATGTGGTCTGTAAATACAATGGAACATTACTCAGCCTTAAAAGGAATTCTGACACGTGCTACAACACGGATGAACCTTGAGGACACTATGTTAAGTGAAGTAAGCCAAGCACAAAAGGACAAAAAGTGTATCATTCTACTTATATAAGGAACCTCGCATAGCCAACTTCATAGAGAGAGAAATTAGGATGCTGGTTGCCCGGGGTTTGCGGGGGGCAGGGGAAAATGGGGAGTTGTTGCTTAATGGGTACAGTTTCAGTTTTGCAGAATGAAACTGAACTTAAACATTACTGTTTAGAGATGGATGCACGGCAATGCGAATATACCTAACGCCACTGTACCATACACTTGAAAATGGTTAAGACTGCAAGTTTTATGTTCTCTGTATTCTAACATAACTAAAAATAATAACAAAAGGGCAGATTCTATTGGCACAAACCTTTTAACCATTGTCCTTCCTCCTTTTTTCCTGCTAAAAAGATGGATATGTGGCTCAGAAGCACAGAGGCTGTCTTGCAGTCATGAGGATGGCAGAGTGGGAAGGGAAAAGGAGTTTAGTTTCTTAGCAACTGGGCCAGCCCTAAGCTACCTGTACCCAGACTCCATTATACGAGAAAAACTACTCTTCAATTTGGCTAAGCCATTGCCTTTTTGTTACATGCAGCCAAACACCATCCTAATGGAGACAGTTTCTAAAGCTCATCACCTCTGGCTGCTTCCACCCCTCCTGCCTCTTGTATTACTATCTTCCTGCTCAAACTTCTCTGACACGATGGAACCTTGTATCTCCTGGAAATGCCAGGCTCTGTGCCTTTGTGCACGCCAGGCCCTCTGCAAGCCCTTCCTTCTGAGCAACCTCCTTGATTGTTCCAAAAGCTTCTTCCATGGCCTCCTGCATTCAGGTTGGGCATTGTCCTGGATGGGTGAGTTACCCTTTGTCAGGACTGCCCTAGCACCCCACACCCAACTCTCTCATGGTATTTACCACTTTTCTCGAGAGTGGCTGTGTTCATGTTCTCTTCCCTCTAGACAGCAAGCTCCTAGAAGGTCAAGATCTGTTCGGGTCTGGACGCCCGGTGCTATGTGGCAGGTGCTGGGTAATGATGGGTGGACCAGAACTCTTCTGACTCCCAGGGGTCACAGTTGGAGGAGAAGGATTCAGACCCAGAAGCAGTTCCCTGAGAGGCATGGCCTGAGGTGCCGGGGAAGCCCAGAGGACCAAGTGACTGCTCTGTCACAGGGGAGGTCACCGTTGAGCTGGGGCCGGAAGGACTCCTCCTGGAATGGCGGTGTCTGCCTCCCGGTGTAGGGGTGAAGGCGTAAGGCATGACAGCGCAGGGAGCCTCTGGGAAGCAAGGTCTTGGGAGGCAATGACATGATGGGGCTACAGTGTCAAGAGCTTGCCTTGTAGGCTCTGCACGGAGGGGCTGCTGAGGAGAAAGTGTCACGTTGGGGGTTCAGGAGCCAGGCACAGAGTCAGCGCTGCACACCTGTCAGCTTAACCACTGTGATCAACTCTGATTCATGAAAAGCTCTCCGGCAAAGTGTGGAGGATGGCGGGGAACCGGGAGGGGTGGCAGCAGGAAGACGGTATGAGCTTTTGCAGGAGTCCTGGTGCCTGACAGACGAG